>NC_143480.1:28538456-28885821 GCF_027475165.1 Benincasa hispida
ATCATCGTCAAACCCTTAAAGTTACTTGCTTGTTCAACCCAAGCAGCTGCCTGCTTGCTCAAAATTTCAGATTTAACTTACAATTTCAATAACTAATTTTTTAGGCTTTTCTCAAGAAATTTCCTTCTACAAACATTCTCTAAAAGGAGCAAGCTTAACTTAAAATTTCAGCTCAGAATTCCTCGTGGTTGTGCCAGTTATCAAGACTGGCCCAACTTACCTGAGAATTCGACCTGGTCGAATTCTCCATACTCCAGCTCGATTTCGCTAGAATCTCCCTCCAGCATATCAACCTCAGCAACTAGACATACTCAAGGTTTGAATGGCTCTGGAATTACTTCATTTGCTCGGGCGAATTTCTCCAAACCTCTGCTTGAAGTCGAGGTTCTCTTTTAAACTAACAGCTGCATGCTCTCCTTTTAACATCAAGCTGCCACCTTATCCTTAAAGGATAATGTCAAACCTGAGTATGACAGCTGGCTTAGTTGATCAATCACCAAGATAATCTTTCCTCTTGGTTATCAATGCAAGGTCAGCTCCCAAGCCAACACTTGCAACCCCATGGCCGCATACCTCCTCCTCAACGCATCGCCCAATCTGGCTAACGCATAGCTCACTTAGAGGCTATTGCATCCCTCCTTTGGTCGCATACTTCTAAGCCAACGCATGCTCTAGCCCACGCATAGCTATCTTATCATATCAACCATGCGTTAAGCCTTAGTATCGCAAGACATTTCACCATGCGTCCACCATGGTTTGTCTCATTGCCTAGCTCATCGCCTAGTATTGCCGCCACATGACACCATCGCATAGGCCACATAGCACCATCGCGTAGCGTTGTCGCATAGCGCCATCGCACAGTGTTACCGCATGCCATCGGGTAGCGTTGCCGCACACCATCGGGTAGCATCACCGCATACCGTCGCGTGGCATTGCAGCATGACACCATCGGCCGCATACCTGTGGATACATACCATCAGCCGCATATCTTCGGCCACACACCATCGGCCGCATACCTTATCAATGCATCATGGCTTTCAACTCATGCGTTCATCCTTAGTACCAATGCATAGCTTATCTTTGCCTTCAACACTTAGCCTCTACAAGCCTTGGTTACTACACACGCAACCTCATGCGTCCATACTTCTCCATCAACGCATGCCTATACTTTTCTTCCATACTTAGCCAAATTTTACTTGTTATATTATCTAAAACTTACCCAACTAAGTATTTCTAACACTTAGAATTTTCTTCCTCCATCTTCCTACTTTCTTTACCTCCTTTCATAATTTTACTTAACATGTTTGTTACTCATTTTTGTAGGAAAAATAGAGTATGTTGACACATCCTGTAATATTTTTCTATTAATTGCAAATATTTTAAGAAATTTTTTCATAGAAAACAAACTCACAAGTCATAAGATGTCAAATCTCGAGAGCGAACAACAAAGCTGTCTTTGAGTTCAATTTTGATGATTTCTTCAAAATTTTCTTTGGTTTGAAAAGAATGTCTTTCCAATAATGTAAGTAGTCCTTTCCCCTATCCCTGACGGCTTAAGGCGTGTTCCATATGTTTCAAAAAATATCATCGAATAAAATAGTTGAATTTGTTGTGAATTGAAGAGTACAATGGGAACACGGATACCAATATAATATAATATAATATAATAATAAAATAAATAAATATTAAAATAAATTAAACATAATATATAAATATATGAAATAACTAAATAACAAAAGTAAATAAAATAAAAATGATGGATTTCTCCACTTTCTCCAATCTTTTTAGATTTTACCTAATATGTGCATTCCAAAACCCACTAAATATTACTATTTATAGGTAATTTGGCAAGTAGGAGATGGATTACATGGATACTAATAATATGTAATGTTGAGATATATGAATAACACTTTGGAAAATGAGGGCATGACACATGGTCAATGGACACTACGCATGAGCATCTAATGGGCATCTATTATCATAATCTTTATAACTCCCCCTTAGATGTCATTAAAACCTTACTAGAAAAAAATCAATTGGAAAAAAAAAATTCTAGTGAAGGAAAAAAAAATATATTTCATATAATCTAATACTCTTTAAAAAAAAAAAAAAACAATATATTTACTCTCCCTCATAGAAACATCACTCGAAGTCTCTGAGTCACCGCATTTTAATATTATGCCCCAGTTTTTTAAAGATTGCAGTAGATAATGCCTTTGTAAATAAGTCTGTCAGGTTAGCTTTCAAACAAATTTGTTGTACAGTGATGTCACAATTTCCTTCAAGATCACAAGTGTAAAAAAACTTTGGTGAAATATGCTTTGTTCTATCTCCTTTAATATATACTCCTTTGATTTGGGATATGCATGCTGTGTTGTCTTTGTATAATATTGTTGGAAGATTTTTATTAGAAGACAAGCCACATGTTCCATGAATGTGCTGAGACATTGATCTTAGTCATACACATTCTCGACTAGCCTTGTGAATTGCAAAAATTTCAACATGATTTGAGGAAGTAGTCATTATGGTCCGTTTCATTGATTGTCATGATATAAAAAGTCTTCTCCATGTACTAAGTAACTTGTTTAAGATATAGCTTGTATGGGTTAGATAACTAATATGCATCTTCACAACCAACTAGATCATAATTAGATTTATTAGTATAAAATAAATCAACGTAAACCGATTCTCCAATAAAACGTACTATATGTTTAACTCTATTCCAATATCCTCTTTTTGGAGGAATATCATATATATGTAACAAAATTACTAAAAAATACTACAAAGTGCAGTGAATAAACTAGTCAAGCTATATAAGTGCACTCATTTCTCAAAATTTATGGTTCTTCAGGACCTAACATTCTTCATCATTTTTTTAGATCAAATTATATATCCTTTTCACATCGAGTGAATGAACCACCATAGGAGTATTCAATGATGTACATAATCCACAAAAGATCTTTAATATATAAATTGATGCAATTCCATTTGCCCTATACTTTATTTGTAAGCTAAGTCAAGATTTATCATCTCAATTTATTTCTTCAGAAATTCTATTGTTTTTTAAATCTCTTCAGGAGTTTCTGCTCAAATCATCAACATATAGTAAATCTCAGGTTGTGATTTATTTATAAAAGGATATGGAGAAATAGGGTTATTTTTGTACCCTCACACCAACAATTGAATAAGATGATTATATCACATTCTTCAGGAATATTTTATAAGAATCTCTAAGATATATATATATATAATTCTCTAATATATTATAAGATTATGGTACATTTAATTCTTCGGGAATTTTCATAAATAAACATCATTTTTAAGAGATTTATATAAATGTGGTATGACTGCATCCATAAGATGTATATTAAACTTTCTATACACAATCAGATAAATTGAATATCTCATGATATTGTATATCAACCATTAAAGAATATGTTTTCTCATAATTAATACCAGTCAATTGCGAGAATTATTGTGGAATCTATCTCGCTTTATATCTTGTGATATCACTCTATTTGTTTTACAAATATTCCACTTGTATCCCACATGTTTGACATTCTTTGATGATTGGACTACCAATCCTCACAATTTGAAAAATGAGTTTATTTATATTGGATTGTTTCTTTCCACATTAGTCAATCATTTCTATGTCGATATTTTTCATACTCACTTTCATAAATAATATCGTGAGTAGCATTGTATGCAAAAATGTTGTCAACTTATATGGTTCCATAATTTATTGAGATCTCATTATTATCTTTATTTACTTTAATATCCTTATGAGTACTCATATTTAGGATTTCTTCTAGAACATTCATATTCTTAATCGAGTCATTTATTACCTATTTCTTTTCGAGGATTTTTATCTTTGGAACCAAATGGTCTACCACGCTTCTGGCATATCCCAAACTCATTAGTGACAACTTACTACATTCAATGGAGCATTTGCAGTTGGTATATTTGACTTAATCAGTTTCTTAGCATATATAAATGCATCTGGTAACTGATTTGTTATATTTGCAAATGAATTAATTTTTGAACTTCAGTTTTACATTGATATGTACGAGGATCTAAATGAGACAATAACGATGCATTCCATATAACTTCTTTTTCCATCTTTTTAATTCCTCCCCTAATATTGGAAAATTTGTCTCATTCAAATGACTGTTAACAAATCGTGCAGTAAATGCATCAGCCTTCAGGGGTTCAAGATATTCAATAATTGATGGGGAATCATATCCAACATATATTCTTAACATACTTTAAGGACCCATCTTAGTACGTTGTCATGGAGCAATTAGAACATATATTAAAAAATTATTAGATGGAAAATATTTGGTTCATGACCGTAAGCTATTGTAATGGTGAGTACTTATGATAAGCTACTGGCCTAATGCCTATAAGTGACAACGCATACAAAATAACATGTCCTCATATAAATTTAGGAAGCTTAGCTCCTTCAAACGTTTTATGTATGATTCTGCTAAACCATTTTGTGTATGAACCTGAGCTACAAGATGTTCAACACTTATCCCAATTGACATACAATAATTATCAAAATCTTGGGATGTAAATTCACCAGTATTATCAATACGAATTGTGGAACCCGAACCCTACTTTCCCTTTTTAAATATGTTTATTGTTGAGATTAGTAAAATGAGGGGTTTAATATTTGAGTTAATGTGGAACTATAGGGAAATTGGTAAAGGATAAGGAAATGAAGAAGGAAAATGCTTAAGTATTAGAGACTTGGCTCTCGGGTGTTTTTAAGTTAGTCTAGCAAGAAGAAAATTTTGGCTAAGTGTTGGCGTGAAAATGGTGGGCGAGCATCGAGTAAAAGCCATGCATGAGCAATGAAAGGATCGTGAATCGAGTATGCATGAGCGAGGGATCGTGCATCGAGTATGCATGAGCAAGGAAGGGATCAGGCATCGACTTTACCATCGAGTAAATTCCATTGTACATCGAGTAAATGTCATCGTGCATCGAGTAAATGCCATCGTGCATCGAGTAAATGCCATCGTGCATCGAGTAAAATGCCATCGAACATCGAGTTTTTCATGAGCGATTAGCTTGAAGCACCATTTAAGAAGGCCAGTTGGGTCGGTTTAGTGGAGTCAGCCCACTAAGTGGTTGTTATGGCAACCTATTAAGGATGAATGGCTAACAGGAATACAAAAGGGGAAAGCTGACTTCAAAAAGCTGTTTTAAACAAACCACTCGAGAATTTGAAGAGATTCTAAAGCCATCTGAAATCTAAAGAAGTCTAGTTGATGGTGGAAAGCTGCCGGAAGAAGAAACCATCAAGAACTTGCTGAAAATTTGAAGCAAGTATAAGAAGGTCAAGCTCTTGGGTAAACCAGGGTTAGTGCTAAAGTTTGAAGATTCCTGCCAAACTACGAAGAATTATGAGCTCAAATTTTGAGGTACGCATCTTAAGATATTTTTTAGCAAGTTTGTAGAGAGAAACTTCTTAAGAAAAGCTCTGAAAATTAAGTTATTAAATGAGAAAGTTGAATCTGGAATTCTATGAATAAGTAGGCAGCTACTTGAGTTGAACAAGGTAGTAGCTCGAGGTTGAACACATGCATGCAGGCTGAAGCAAGCTTTGGCGTTCATTGGGACTGTGCGTCGAGCAGCGTAGGCAACCATAAATGTCATGGACACTCAAGAGAAAGCCTAGGCATTAGAGTACAGCAAATAGACGCCTAAGACAAGGAAGGCCAAAGGAAGGGCAAGTATCAGTACTAGTGTGGCCGCCTAGCCAAGCCTGATTTCTGAAGTTTTTCTAAGTATTCAACGCTTAGGAGGCTACTAAGTATGAGTTTAAAGTATGTGAGGAAGATTATGAGTTTAAAGTATAAAAGTTAGTCTAAAAAAGGAGACCATAGCTAGTAGCTAAAATATGTTGTTATGTTCTCAGGGTTGATATCAATAGGAGAAGCTTATCAACCCTAGGAGGATTAAACAAGGTTGTGAGTGACTTTAAATGCTTCAAATGTTTTATAAAAGCTTTATGAATAATTTAGCAAATCCATGTTTACTGAAAGCTTTTCATGTTAACTAATTTTCAATAAGTTTTCCTAAGGGACGCATATCTCTAATATTATGAATATGTGATGATATATGAAGCTACTAAGTATGTTTGAGCTATGCACTTTAAGGATTAAGAGTATGTGTCAATAAAAGATGCCTTAAGAGAGCCTAGTAAAGGTGAGAATGTTTCCTTAAGAAGTAGGAATAGCTCAGTACTGAAGACCAGAGATGAAGGTATTAGAGCTAGGTTCTAGATGTAAGCCTTGACGCAATGTTCCCTTAGGAAGTATGGGTAGCTTAGTACTGAAGGACTAGATGTGAAGGTACAGGAGTTGAGTCTCGATATGAATCTTGATGATAGGATCCAGTCTACATGCATGTAGGACAAGGAAGACTAGGTGAGGTGATGGACAAAGGTGACACACCTTAACCTAGGTTAGCATGGGGTAAGGTGATGGATAAAGGTGACACGTCTTAACCGAGATTAACACGAGGTAAGGCGATGGATAAAGGTAACACACCTTAACCTAGGTTAGCACGAGGTAAGGTGATGGACAAAGGTGACATACCTTAACCTAGGTTAGCATGGGGTAAGGTGATGGACAAAGGTGACACACCTTAACCTAGGTTAGTATGAGGTAAGGTGATGGGCAAAGGTAACACACCTTAACCTGGGATAGTATGAGAAAGACTAGGTGTAAGGTAATGGACAAAGGCGACACACCTTAACGTAGAAGAGTATGGAGAATTGGACAAGAGGATTCCTTCTCTCAGCTAAGTAGTAAAGCAGTTAAGTAGATAAGTACAGTGGAGAGCGAACAAGAAGGTTCACTCTCAGATAAGAGGCTAGGTATTGGCTAGTTTTTAATTTCATTTTTCAATTACAGTTTCCAGTTCAAGCATGAGATTTATGTTTTAAATTTAGTCACTCATTGGGCTAGTAGCTCACCCTATTTTAAAAGTTTTTTTTCCAGGTAATGGTCATCTCCCTAGAAGTTAATTACGCTACTGCTTTGCCACTTAAAGATAAATTGAAGGAAACTTAGATGGTTACTTTGTAAATATTTGTACACATGTTGCATATTAGAGACTAGTTTTGAATCCGTGGGACCCACTAAACCTTGCTTCTGTATGTGCATATTGTAAATTACTATGAATGGTACCCTAAGGTTGTCTTTAAGTTTGAAGTCCAGTTAATTCTTGAATGACATTTATGATGTCCAGGGTTCCTAAACAGGTCAGCTAGGTAGTAAATGCCACATAAGGATTGATAACTGCTGTAATCACATTTCCTTCTAGGTTAAGAAGGTAAACTGGGAGGGGATTTGACATGAATGATCTTAAGTATATAATCAGGACTTAATTATTTGAGCAAGTAATCTTGCAAATGCAAGGTTTCGAGTTGATAATAAGCACATGTGTGATCATCTGCTGAATGCGTCTATTAATACCATGAAATATCTAAATGGTCCACTTGGTGGATTAATAGATCCACATATAACACTATGAATTTGTTCTAAAAATGCATGTGATTCAATCCTCACTTTAGCTGGTGATGGTCTAATTATCAATTTTCTTTGAGAGCAAGCATCATATTGATAATTCATTAGATTGAAGAAACTTCTGGCTCTTCAATGGGTGTCTATTTGAATTCTCAATAATTATTCTCATCATTATAGACCCTAGATTTACCTAATCTGTCATGTCAAATTGTAAATATGTCTGGATTCATGAACTTCAGTTTCATTGTTGTATATGTTTCAATACCTCATATATAAGTATATATAATCCAGAAGATAAAGTAGACAATATACGTTTTTCATATGAGATAGTAGATATGATATAAAGATACTCCATATTATTCTTTTTATCAGTCTCAATATGATAATCATTGCAACGTATATATTTAAAACTAAGTAGATTTCTCTTTGATTGACTATAGAACAATGTATTGTCAATTGTAAATTTTGTTCCTCTAGGCTTTTTTAAAGCCTTCAATCAAGTTTGCAAAACCTAATATCTTATTGACTTTTACTTTCAACATTGTCAGTTTGGAAAAATATTTTCTGCATGTAAGTATTATATGTGTAGTTGCACTGTGTGCCAGACATAGAACTTCTTTACTCATTTTTTAGTCACCCAACATATGAAAATGATCCATGTTTCTTCTTTAAAAGAAAATAATTATAATAAGAAAAATAATACTTGGAATATACAAAATTTAATATTAGCCGAGGAGAAAAAAAATGGACAATATTAATACGATATTCTCAAAATCAAAAGAAACATTTGTTATGCCATCAGTTGTGCCAATTTTCTCTTCAAGAGATTTGATAAAAATGTGTCACATCCAAATCTGTTATATTGGATGGGTAAAATATCTCTATCATGGTATGCAAAATTTGTTTATAAATTTCCCCCTTTTTCCTTCAGGGAGACTTGATAGAGATCAACTAAGTATTTTGACGTACGACAGGTACTTGACCACTACTCAGTCATTCCACATCGGAAGCATTTGTTTTCAACACCTTTTTGAACTCTTATCTTGTAGAACTTTTCCTTTGTGATCATCATTTTGTGTGGTTCTTTTGAAATTCGAACGATTAGAACGTTCACCACGAAAATAACAATTATTTCTTCCTCTACCACGATCACGACCTCAACCGCGACCTCGACTTCGATCACGATTATTAACATTCACAACATTCACTTCAAAGAATGGTGTTGTTCCAGTTGGTCAAGATTATTCATGATTTTTTTTTTTTATCAATAACTTGTTATTTTGTTCAGCCATGAGAATATATGAAATTAGTTCAGAATACTGTTTAAAATCTTTCTCTCGATATTCCTACTATAGGAGCATATCCGAAATGTAGAAAAATATCTTCTCTAACATATTGATTTAAAATTTTAGAGCCTCAAGTGCATTTACGACGAGCTTTAAGAAGAAAAATTGTTTTGCGATGATCACATTTTCATCCAGGTGTATTTTGGCATCAAACACTAATGATAAATAATTATTATCATTAATATCAAATGCTACAAATTCTAATTTTATAATATTTTTAGAGTAACACTATTACAAAATATTATATTATATTAGAAATTTAATTTATCAAATATGTAAAACAACATTTAATTTATTAATTAAACAAAAAGAAAAAAAAATCGACATACCTTTAGTGAGGAAAACGATAGGAGCTCGTGCTGATAACGTGTTGTGAACCTGAGGAGCACAACTGGAACACAGATACCAATGCAATATAATATTGAAATAAATATAATATAATATAATAATAAAATAAATTAAACATAATATATAAATATATGAAATAAATAAATAACAAAAGTAAATAAAATAAAAATGATGGATTTCTCCACTTTCTCCAATCTTTTTGGATTTTGTCCAATGTGTGTATTCCAAAATTGACCAAAAAATCCATCAAATGTCACTATTTATAAGCAATTTGGCAAGTATGAAATGGATTATATGGACACTAATAATGTGTAATGTTGAGACACATGAACAATACTTTAGGAAATGAGGACATGACACATAATTAATAGACACTAAACATGAACACTTAATGAGTATCTATTATTATAATATTTATAATAGAATTATATTTATCTCAAGTGATTTTTTTTTAAAAATGTTATCTAATATAAAAAATTGTCTTCTATTGTAGAATAATTTGAGAAATCAACCATTATTGCAATACAATCTCGCCCACATAAAAGGTGGGGAAAAAAATTACTAGATTAAATTGCATAACTCTGCATGCACAGACTACCTTGCTTGCCCTTTTCTTTCAAACCAATAGTTTATACCATACAACTGATTTTAGATTATTAAAAACATGTTTGAGATGGTTTTGAATTTATCAAAACTAATTTTAACATTTTCAAAATTACTCTCGAACATACTTTAATTAGTTAATAACACTATAGAGTGATTAAGACAACTATATACTTTTATTGTATGTAACTATGTGTGTACCTAAAATTATAGCTACAGAATTATGGAGGTAGGATTCAAACCTGGAACATATAACCACTACAAGAAAAATCATTTTTTTAGTGACAATTTTTTAGTGACGTAGCCAAAACTTGTCACAAAATGCTAATTTATAGCAACACATCAGAAAACATGTCACAAAAAACTATTATTAGTGGCAAAGTCTAAATAGATGTCACTAAAAGTTTTTGTGACATGTTAACCGGCGTCATAGAAAGTTCATAGTTTTTAGCAACATATTACTATATCACTAAAAGATTTTTTTTAAAAAAAATATATAATTAAAAAAGTAAAAACATCTATATTTTCCTTTTTCTCTCTTGCTCATCTTTAGTTTTTTCATTTCCTCATTTTCTCCCATTCCCTCCCTCTTCATTAGTGACAAGCCTTTCTTTTTTACTATTTTTATCTCTATTTTTGGGATTGAACTTACCATTACTAAAGAAAAATTGTTGTACTTTTTCTAAATTGAACATGTTCGGGTCAATTTCAAAGTATCTAGTTAAGGTTCTATAGGTCTTAACATGCTTTTTATTGTTTCTGTAACAACCCAAATTTTAGATAATTTTTAATTTAATTATATTAAATTATTTGGATTTTATTTTAAGTTTTGAGGCAAAAATTGAATTATTTGGGTCAAAATAATTCAATTTAAATTCAATTGGTGGGAATTTATTTCGATTTAGAGAAGAAATGAAATTTTGGATATAATTGAGGTGGATTATTCGATTTGAAGATAATTCGATTTAATTTATTAGGAATGAAGGATTTGAAAATTTAAATTTAATTTGAGGAGAATTTGGTTTTATTTCAATTTTTAGTTTAATGTGTGTGAAATAGAATTAAAATTAAGAGACTTAGAAATTATTTATAATTTGGGGAAGAAAATAAATTTAAATTTTTATAAATAATTGGTTTAAATTTGTTGGCAAAGGGGATTGGGATTTAAAATTCAAGAAGATTTTGGTATGTGGGATTGGAGAGGGAAAATGCAAGAATATTGAAAATTATATATATGTTTATATATTTTCTTTTAGGGAAAAGTAAAAAAAAAAAAAAAAAAAACCTTTTCAGTTTGAAAAACGTGAAATCCCACCGTCACTCTCTCTACAACTCGCGTTAAGACGTAAAATCCATCTCTCTCTACAACTCATTGAGAATTTTGTAGTTTGAGAATTTTGTCTCTACATCTTTCTCTACCACCTCTTCAATTTGAGAATTTTGGCATGTGATTGATGAGTATTGTAAATTTAGAACTCTTTGGAATGGTTTAAAATGCTGAAAATTTATTTAAAATTCCTAATTATTGATTTAAAATTTTGTTATTCTTTCCTCTTAAATTTGATAATCTTGTAACTTGTGTTGGTTGATAAGTCGGTTTCTATTGAGTTCGTTTGTGTTTGTAAGTTTGTAAGTAATTTTGTTTATGTTTATGTATTTATCTAAATGAAAATGGTTGCTATTAATCTTTTCTCTTAGTTTGATAGGCTTACTTGTTTAGATTTATAAAGTAGCATATAATATTGGGAAACTCTTTTTGTAGTTCAAGGGCTAGCTAGTTTAGTGTTTGAGTTAATTTGTAAGGGTATGATTAAGGTAAGAACATCTCCCTTGACAATTATTGTAGTTTAATCAAGATTACTGGACTAAGTTCTCTAAACTATATTGGAAGCGAGACCCCCGTACTTGGTTGTTTGAAGCGCCAACAAACAAATTCAAGGCATTCCAACAGATTAAACATTGGAGAAAGCTCTATTGAAGAGTAGCATAGGACAACCATGGAGAAAAATCCAAAATGAGAGAGAAGAAGGAAAGACATAATTAATTCGGTGGTTTTAATTTTTTTAAAAAATGTCATATCTGTTATGTAGTTATGTAAGGAAATGTAAGGGTGTGTTTTCAATCATACGTGTTATTTTTTCACTTAATATGACATTGACACTAATAAGATCTACCTAACTTTGATTATAATTTGATTGCCTATTTGCAATGTACCTAAGACTTAGATTCTAACACTTTGATTTCTAATTTAGATACTTCACTTTGTACTTGTTATGGATCGTAGTTGGATATATTTAAGAGATCGAAGGTCTAGTCAATGTCTCTACAGAGGTAAAGAGGGAGAGAATAGACAGACTTTCGGTAAGTTAATTAGTCAAGTGTATTTTTTAAAATATAAAATACTTCTTTTAGATAAATTGGAAACTGACAGGGTTTTTTCTTTAGTGTTAAAATTACTTCATTCTGAATTTGGATGACCCCATAGTACAAGATTATCTTGAACATGGATGAGTGTACTACATAGAGAGTTTTGTTGTTTTTTACATGAAACATACAAACAGTATAACTCTCCAGCTGAAGCATGAAAACACCGCGACAAACGAGTGCTAAGAGATTCATATTGGAACTTTTTATGTGATCGATGGGAAAGAGAGGACTTTAAGCGTATCCCTGAGGCAAATACTACGACTCGAGCTGCTCTTGCATTCCCTCATGAGGTGGCACTTCAACATTTTTACTGTTAGGGTTGATGTCCTAAAGTCTCTTGTCCTGTAGTTTGTAAACAGTTTGTATGAACGCTTGTGTTGTATAATATATGATATTTACTTCACATTTTGTATTTTGCTCAGTTACTTGTTTTATTTGCTTTACCACAAACCAATAAATATAAAATCCCTGGTTATCTGTATGTAACTTAAGCATGTATATGGTGACATACAAGTGAATCATGTCTTGAGTGATAACCAAAATGGTATATAGTATATGGATATAAGAGGGAAACCTTATCCTGGAAACGCTATGGATGCGGCCCGCTTTGTGGAATGGTCACAAGTTTTGTGACTTGTCACAGATAGTCTGATCCTGATCATTCGTGTTGGGGACATGTGAGCGGGGGCGTCCTATACAAAAAGTTTATATAAGACCTGGCCACGAAGTGTTAACATCTTGTTATATAACACCGTTCATGATAGATACTTCACTTCACTAGGATGACCATAGGTGACATGACCTCAATCCTGAGCGAGTTGGGAACTCCTGCCATTGAGGGCGGTCCTTTGATTTGTATGGGTGCGAGTGGCCAGATCGCCGATTCAAACCTACCATTTTGGGGATTCGTTTGATTTGGGAGCTGGGAACTCAGTTATCCAAGATGGAATTCACTCATTTCCCGAGGTAGGGGTAAGTAGATAAATAGCTCCCTTAAGGCTGATTCCAGGGCTTAAACGATGTGGTGCTACACACCTTCTCTTAGCCCAAGAGGTGTTCACACATAGTTGGACTATATTGTATTGTTCATTAGAGGAATCAGTGGTACTTAAAGAGTGAGATGTAACTATAGGGGCAAAATGGTAATTTGGCCTAGTTGTACTTACGAGCATCTGTGAAGGGTCATCGTACTCATGATTGGTTATATCCGATAGACATAGAAATATATCTGTAGTAAGAAAAGTTCAGTTGTTGATCTTTAGTGGAATACCTGACAGTTAACGGATGGTGGATCTCGTGGATAAAGAGTTTAGTCACATATTCACGGACCGTTGGAGCTTCGAGCCACAGGTTCATTAGGTCCCTTGGGTAGCTTGGATAAAGTCGAGAATCGGTGTTTAGGTTAATTTAAAATATTCAAATTGACAAGAGGAAGTTCGATTATATATGATATAGTTGGACTGATTAATTATATATGATATAATTGGCTAAATGTATGAGATACATTATTTTGGAGGAAATTAGATATAAATATGATTTATATCAAGTAGAGGAGAAAATACTATAGTAGATATGTGATATCAAACTATATGTTAAAAATATAATATGATTATATTTATTAATATTTTAGTTGGTTAATTATATGATAATTAACCCAAAAATCACGTTTGGACGTGGGTTAGTGAGGTTGCGTCGGTTATTGTAACCGATGAATTAAAATAAAAATAGTTTTCATTTTGAATCGGTCATTCGGAAAAGATAGAAGCGTGCGATGGTGGAATAGTAATTGATCGCTTAAGCATTTCGAGAGCCTATACGATAGTCACTATCTGCCTAAACGATCGTTTACCTCGCACCTAAACGATCGCATACTAGTTTCTACACGATCGGATAGCTTCCGTAAACGATTGTAGTATGTCTTGAGTTTGCTTAACGATCGTATACCATTTCCTAAACGATCATTCAGTAAAATCTAAACGATCATGTAGTTTCTCCCTGAACAATAAGCATTGTGTTATACGATAGCGTCTTTTTCCCTCCCACTTGCTTATCACCTACATGATCCGTGCTTCCTCCTTCCTCTACCAAATTCACCAAAGATCACGCTTTGTGTTCTCACTCTGAGAATACCTGGGACTCTTTTCTGGTGGTGTCGTCCCCACGACGTTTGTGTTCGTGCTGCTGCAATTGACGCTTATGTTGGGTGTTGGTAGATCGCGTGGAGGTTTCCGCTGCATTCAGTTCTGAAGTGTGAAGAACGTCTTCAACTGGTATGACAACTCTCTCCCTCGTTTATTTTTGTTCAAAGCATGCCGTTAATTAAGATTTGTTTGCATAACTATGCGTTTGAATGTATTTTGTTGTATTTCGGTCACTATGAAATTGGAGCGATCCGAACGCGCTCATGGAACTCTTCGTTAAGAGATCCTTCATTTACGCCATAAGAAAAGAAAGGTACGTCTTTCATTTTTATATCTATAATCAATATTTTTTATTCTATAACTTTATTCATAACATGCAGGAATTAGAAAAGACGTTAAGTGATATTGAATTATTCAAGCACACTCATTTTAATACAAAAAAGGGATGGGTGAATGATGAGGCAAAAAAGAAATATGTATGTAAACTTTTGTGTTTATATATTTTCTTTATTATTTTACACCATAATAATGCTATGACATGTTTATTTTATAGGATGAGATGATGACATTAAAAATAACTTCAGAAGAAGCAGATGCACCTATTAAACGGTCGGGGCATGTGAAGGGCAAAGGTTGGGGACCGAGACCAAGAAATGTTAGGAATGATGCAAGTTATCAGTATGCTAAAGAAACAAATGCTCAAGTTTCACATTTGCAAAGTGTAGTTGAATCACAACAAGCCGTGATTGAAGAAATTTTAAGAAGATGGCAACTCAAGAAGGAATATCTAACACAGAAAGGAATTCGAAACAATCGAATGATAGTTAAAAGATAATATTCATAAGACATTCTTCTTACAATTTTAGTTTGTTAAATTATTGGATTAGATTAAGTGTATTGAAGTGCTTTGATTATCCAACAGTTATGGTAGTCTTTATGTTTAAATGTGCAAATGAAAGCTATTTTGTTGGTCCTTGTATAGTTGTTTCTATGTTAATGGGGTTTATTTGCTTTTGTTGATATAGTGATCATGACTTCTAAGAAAATGAGCTATTTTGTTGATAGAAGATGGTTATGTTTTGAAGTGTTTGTTCTGAAGTTGATATTAGAAATTTGGAAATGTTCCTTTTTCTCTTTCTTTTGATATTAGGAATTTGGAAATATTATAATATTGTTGATTGAAGATGGTTGTGCTTTTCAACTGCCCTCCCCCTCCCCCCTCCCTTTAATATAGTTATTTTGATAGTTCTTGTATAGTTGTTTCTATATTCATGATTTTATTTATTTATTTTTTTTGATATAGTGATCATGACTTCTATGAAAATGAACTATTTTGTTAATAGAAGATGATTGTGCTTTGAAATGTTTATTCATCTTTATTTTGGTGTTTGTCCTTACATGCTTTCACCTTAGGAACTTTTGCTTTGATTTCTGATAGGTTTCATGTGTTCTCTTTTTCCTTTTCTTTTGATATTAACAATTTGAAAATATTCTAATGTTGATAGAAGATGGTTGTGCTTTTTAATCTCCCCCCCCCCCCCTTCCGATTATGTCCCCTACTTCAATTTGTTATTCTAATGAGCTTACATATTTCAATTTTTATATGCCAGATTTTATGTCTTGATGGTGATGAGCTAGTACGAGATTTCACAAAGTTCAATCTAGATCAAAATGCAAAGAATTTAGGGGTATTTTATATTTTTGTTTCAAACTGATCTTTTGTGCTTCAAATATCTTACATCGCGATTTTTGTTATGTAAACTTGTGATAGTTAGTGTTGGTACTAATTTTGATTGATAAACTTTGAGCTCATTTAGGAAATGATTGAAGTGGGTTGATATTGTTGGGTTTTATGTCCTAAAACTCGTGGTTTGTAAATAATAAACTTATTCTGACAAATTCAATAAAGTTGTTATTGAAATTTGATGCAACAAAGTTGTATTGAATATATGAATTGATTATTTCGTTTTAGAAATAAATCCAGTAAACTAAAAGATCTATGACTATTACATGAGTACTTGAATTTTATGTGGAGACATACGAATGGATCAGGTTCGAGTAAATAGTCTCAATGATCTATAGCATATGAATAAGGTTGGGTGTCTTATTCTGGTAATACTATCGGATGCGGCCCACTCTGAAGTTGTTATAAGGGGTTGTAAAGTGCTATAGACGAAGTGATCCTGATTCGTACATGTAGTGACATGAGGAGTGGGGGCATCCTGTGTAATGAGTTTGCGCAAGATCAGACCAAGAAATAAGTTACTCTTACTTTATAACGCTATTTACTGTTTAAAACTGACTAATTCAAAATGATGACCTAGGTAACTTTACCTTAATCTTGAGCTAATTATGAACTCCTATTTATTCGATATTATCCTTAGATTTGCATAGGTGAGGGTTTGCTCAACAGCATCGGCTCAATAAACTTCCCATTTCAGGGGTAAGACCGGTAGATAGCTGGGGACAAGAGTGCACGATGGAATTTATTCCTACCCGTTATCAGGGATAGTAAAGAGGTTGTTCCCTTAAGTACTGACTCCGGGTCTTGAACAAAGGGCCCCACCCTTTCATTGGACCGAGAGGGACTCGATTTAATAATCGGATCACAAATTAATTGTTCATTAGAGGATCAGTGAGACTTAAGGAACAAGAGGTAATCTCGGGGGGTAAAACAGCATTTTGACCCAGCCGTTATTACGAACAACCTGTGAAGGGTTAACTTACTAATATATTAAGTGGACACAATATATCTACACTGAGGGGAGTGCAACTATGGGCTTTAGTGGAGTGATCCGGTAGTTAACGAATGAGGGTTAATTCGATGTAAAGAGTTTAGTCAATTAATCTCGAATCATTGGAGCCCATGATCTATAGGTCCATTAGCTTCTACTAGCTCACAAACGGATAAGCCTTATAATAGCATGATAAGTTAATTTGAATCGGTCAAATACGAATTAAGGGAATTAGTAATTATATGTGATATAATTACACGTTTAATTTTGGAATTAAACGAAATTGGAGAATTGATTAATATTTAAATATGATTTAAATATTAAATCCATGAATAGGGATTCATGGTGGTAGAATTAATGTTGAATTAATTTAATATTTAATATTAAATTAATTAGAATTAATTATATTGTTTAATTAATTGTTAATTTTATTAGAAAAATAATTTTGTACTAATTTTTGTAAAATTAATTTCAGCTTTAATGTTTATATTAAAAACTTAAATTGAAATTTAATTTTGTAAATAGTTTCAAAATTAAATGAAAAATGAAGAAAATGAGAAAATCTCAAAGTGGGATTTTCTCACTTCTTCAACCTAGTAGCTCATTCATGGTTCCACTAATTTTACAGCTCAAATTCTCAAGCTTGAGTTGGAATTCATTCATAAGGCTTGTTGCTTGAAAGTCATGCAATATAAACTTCAGTTCTGAGTGGAAATGAGTCATGCAAGTAGTTGAATTTTGCTGGAAAAAAAAGTGTTTGAAGAGTGTTCTTCACACTGCTGAAAAACGAGTTCTTCACCTTCTTTTTCCCTAATTCAAACTTGTTTTGAGTCCCACAACTCAATCTAAGGCTCTAAGAGAATAGTAGGGAAGACATTGTGGTAGTGCACAATCAAAGGAAAAGGAGATTGCAATTGAAAATCGTGATTCAAGAGGTACTTCAAAGGTTAGTATTGAAACTTTCTTTTTAGTTTATGAGCATGCTGAATTTGAAGCAAAAATTAATGAATTAAAATGCTTAATGATCATGTTTTCTTCCGTTGCTTGCTTATGTATTCCAACAAATATTACATTGAAATTTTTGTCATCTAAACTTGTGATCAAGTTGGTATTTCATTTTGTTTCAATGATAGTGTTTTGATGTTTGGGAATGTGTGCATCTTCATTTATATTTTTTGTTTTAATTTAATGATTAATCGATTCTTAAAATGTTTAAAAGATTATTATATTTTAGATCTTATAACAATTTCACATATTAAATTAAGCATTATTTTTTTATTTAATAAAATACTTTCAGCAACGTCTTATATAACGTTAGTAAATCGATGTTTTTATTGACATTTGTCAATGTCACAAAAGATGCTTATAATGAGATGACCAGAATTTCACATTTAGCAGCAGTCTTATACATCGCTAAAACTTAACTTTTAGAGACAAACTTGTCACATCACTGTATAAAACAAATAGCAACAAATCGTGTGTTGCTAAAAGTACGCTTTTAGTAACGCATTAGCGTCTGTAAAAGTTGTATTTTAGCGACACGTACTAAAATACGTCACTAAAACTTTTAACTACATGGCTACCACGACATTCACAACGACGGCCTCTACGCGTTGCTAATACTTTTAGTGGTGTTTTTACGCTTTTAGCAACACATTTTATTCATCACTGAAAAGTATTTTTCTTGTAGTGAATACTTAACAAAGGTTGTCCATATGCTCACGTTGACATACATATAATTTTATTAAATTTATTTGTCATTTTCTATTGTATATTTAGAGTGTATTTGGGATATATTTTCAAGTGATTAACTTACAAAATAAGCTATTTTGAAAAATATTCAAGTGTTTGACTACCACTTAAAATGATTTTAGAAAAAAAATTATAAAATAAGTTGGTTAAGGTAAACACTTGCAACCAATTTTTTAAAAAATGAATTTTGAGTATAATGGTTAATATTTCCCTAATTTGAGAAATTTCAGCCACCACCTCTAGGGATTATTCCTGGCCGATCTAAGGTCACCAACTCTAGCGACCGTCGCTATTGACCTTTCACCACCACTTCAAGTGATCATCGTGAGCCAAACATATGTGTGTTTTTATTTTAAGAAGTTTTTATCACAAGTGTTTAAATAAAAATGAATTTTTGAAAGCATTTTTTCTAAGTTATTCCAAACAAACCCTTAATAAATCTCTAAAGTTTAGAAATGTAATAAATTCTCATACTTTAAAAGTATCTAATAAGTCTCTAAACCCATGTTAGATAATCATTTAGTACGACTTCCATCCTTGAGCTTTATACCCTTTATTATCATTATATTACCATTGTTATCTATTTTGTAAAATGTTTATAAGATTTCAAGTCTTTTTTTTTTAAAAAAAAATAAAAAATTTGGCTAAGAACTTATTTATTTATTTAAGAGAGATAAAAAAAAGTTAAGAAAAAAAATGTATAAAGTTAAAAAACTAAAAACTAAATAATTATCTAACACCTAAATATTTAATTTAATATTGAATAAATATTTGTTCTAAAATTTAAGTGACTAGTACATCATTCTAATTCTAATTTTGAGTGTGTAATAGATCCCTTTTTAATGTGTAATAGATTCTCAATCGGAGTAAACATTTAAAACGTCGCGGACCTATATTAAACAAAAAAAATTGTTCAAATTCATAAATCAAGTACATACAAAATTGAAAAATTATTCGATAAGATCCCCCAACTTGACTGTCAACTAATAATCCTTGGATTTAAATAATAATAAAAAAAATACATTACCCTTAATTAATGACCATTAAATATAGATATGAAACATATTTATGTAATTTAATATCTCATATATCCAATTCAACTATGTAAAATTATCAAGTCACGTTGTGGCTCTTTCTCTAATAAATTCTTCAACCTTTCCACTATGCATCTGATATTTGTGCAATTTAAAAACTTTGAATAAATAAAAAATTATTAGACGTAAAATTGAAAAAGATGTTTTAAAATTTCAATGGTTTTGAAAGTTAAGAAATGAAAAGGATATTTTTTATAATTTACTCAAAGCTCGATGACAGCATCAATGGCAGGCAGCACCGTCAATGGTTGGCGGAGAGCTGGAGGGCACCAATACACTTGTGGTGGTTGCCGGTGTTTGTTTGGTGGCCGACAATGGAGCAGGCTTTTGCATTCCTCTATTTGGGCCATATTAAGGCCCATTTCTTACCCTGGCCCAAACATGGCCTTAAAGGCCCATCTCTATTCACATGTCATTCAAGTTCATAAATGATCGATAACAACACATAACACCCTATACTATACTACATTTGTATCCAAATTTTTAATTATTTACAAAAATATCTAAATAAATTTCTTAATTACACAAATATTAGGCCTAATTACTTTTTTTTCTCAACCTACCATCGACTATACATATTTCAAACCAAAAAAAAAAAAAAAGAAAACTCAAAGGTCCTTTGATGTAGACGATAGAGAGACAAAGACGAAGGAGACTAAACGACAGAAGAGAGGAAATAATTTTGCTAAACGATAGCCATTCAACAATTGATAGCTTCTATCGTGTAATTGCTATTTATTAAAGTATATAGAGTCACTTAGCATAATAACATTGGTTAAACATAACAACCAGGAGAGAGAAAGTTGAAAAATAACAACCAAATAGTGAAAAACGAAATGCTGAAGAAAAACAGAGGAAAAATGGGAAGAATTTTTGTTTTAACAGAAGGCGTTGGACGTCTCTTTTATCATCCCCCACAAGCGAACGAGGAGCTGCCGCGACTGTAAGCTTGGTCTTGAGACTAAGAAAACGAGGACTTGGTAAAGTTTTTGTCATGATGTCTGCAAGTTGATCTTCAGAGCAAAGAAATCTGACTGAAAGTTGTTTGGAAGCAACCTTTTCTCTGAGAAAATGAAGATCAATCTCAAGATGTTTCGTTTGGTTGTGAAGCATAGGATTGGCGGCTATGTATGTGGCGCTGAGGTTGTCAGTGAGTAGCAGAAGAGTATAGATGCGGTTAATGCCAATTTCAGTCAGGATTGATTGGGTCCAGAGGACCTCAACGGCGCATTGGACAGGCCACGATATTCTGATTCGGCACTGGATCGAGAGACTAGCTTTTGCTTGGAGGAGCTCCATGAGATGAGGCTGGAACCAAAAAAGACACAGAACCCACTTGTGCTTCGTCTGTCATCCGGGCAGTTGGCCCAATTGGCATTGATGTAGCAAGTTAAGGCCAAAACAGAGGATTTGGTCAAAAGAATACCATGATTTGCCGTGCCTTTAAGGTAGCGAAGGAGGCATTTTGCTGCTTGAAGATGTAAAGCGGATAGGGCGTGCATAAACTGACAGAGTTTATTGACATTGAAGCTGATGTATGGTCTGGTCAGCATACAATATTGGAGGGCTCTTACTAAGCTACTGTATTCATAGGGGTTGTCCAGTAATTGTCCATTAGTGAGAGACAATGTGGTACCAACGACCATAGGAGAGTGAATGGGTTTGCAGTCAGTGAGTTGTGCACAATCAAGTAGGCAGTAGATGTACTTGGACTGAGATAAATGTAAATGGTCTGATGAGCGAGCTACATGAATACCAAGGAAAAAGGATAGATCACCAAGATCTTTAAGTGCAAAGTGAGTGTTTAAACAAGTGATAAAGTGTTGGATAGTTACATAACTATTGCCAGCTACAATGATGTGATCAACATAAATGAGGAAGATGATTAAAGTGTGTGAGTTGCGGAAAATGAACAAAATGAACATGAACGTATTAGATTTCATATTGGAGAAGCTCTACTGCATTAGACAAGTGTTGAGCTTTGAAACCATGCTCGAGAACTCTGTTTGAGACCATACAAGGTCTTATGCAGAAGTAGGACATGATTGGTATGTTGGTGACTTATAAAACCAGGTGGTTACTTGATATACACTTCCTTAGATAAGTCACCATTAAGAAAGGCATTGTGTACGTCACGCTTTCGAATGGCCAATTGTGAGATAAAGCAATGGATAGCATAAGCCGAATGGTAGTAGGCTTGACCATTGGACTAAAAGTTTCAAAGTAATCAATGCCATAATTTTACCTGAAGCCTTGAGCGACTAAGCGGGCCTTGAAACGAGCAATCTCACCTGATGGAGTCTGTTTGAGTCTGAATACCCACTTACTGCCAATTACCTTGCGATCCTGGAGTAAAGGTGTCAGGGACCATGTATTATTTCGTATGAGCGCCTCATATTCCTCAAGCATAGCTTGCTTTCATCTTGGATGAAGAAGTGCTTCCTTGTACGATCTTGGTTCTATTTTGTCCAAGTCAGTGACAACGGATAACCAAGCGTTTGGTTTTAAAATGCCCATTTTTTATCGTGTAATCATGGGATGGTTATTGGTTGTGAGAGGGGAAGGATTGTGGTGGGTCTAAAGTGTTGGGAATGGTTAGGTGTGGTGAACCAGAGTGAGTTGGGAGGGTAAAGTTGAGTGGTGGTGAAGGAGAGGGAATGATGGAACTTGGTGGACTGGTTGAGGATTCAGGTGATTGAAGAGTATGGGCAGTAGATTGGCTGGTTGGTGTAGGTTAGGAGGATAGAGATGGGATGGAAGAAGGTAGATGAGAGGAATCATGGTGATGAACAATATTGCTTTAAGAATAGGAAGTAGACTGATTTAGGGACGAAGGACAGGGAGGACTGATGGGAATAGGAATGGAAATGACAGAAGAAGAAGGACGCTGAGATGGAGTGATTGTTCGAGAGTTATCTAGGAAAGGAAAAACAACTTCATTGAATACTACATGCCTAGAAACATATATGCGACTTGTTGTGGGATGAAGATAGAGAAATGTTAGGGTTGATACCCTAAAGTCTCATGTCCTGTAGTTTGTAAACAGTTTGTACGAACGCTTGTGTTGTTAATATATGATATTTACTTCACAAATTGTATTTTGCTCAGTTGTCTATTTTATTTGCTTTACCACAAACCAATAAACATAAAATCCCTGGTTATTTGTATGTGACTCTAGCATGTATGTGGTGACATACAAGTGGATCATATCTTGAGTGATAACCAAAATGGTTTGTAGTCTATGGATATAGGAGGAAAACCTTATCTTGGTAACGCTACGGACACGACCCGCTTTGTGGAATGGTCACAAGTGTTGTGACTTGTCACAGATGGCCTAATCCTGATTATTCGTGTTGGGGACATGCGAGCAGGGGCATCCTATACAAAGAGTTTGTATAAGATCTAACCACGAAGTGTTAACGTCTCGTTATATAACACTGTTCATGACAGAGACTTCACTTCACTAGGATGACCATAAGTAACATGACCTCAATCCTGAGTGAGTTGGGAACTCCTGCCATTGAGGGTGGTCCTTTGATTTGTATGGGTGCGAGTGGCTAGGTCGCCGATTCAAACCTACGATTTTGGGGATTCGTTTGATTTGGTAGCTGGGAACTCAGCTACACAAAATGGAATTCACTCCCTCCCTGAGGTAGGGGTAAGTAGATAGATAGCTCCCTTAAGGGCTGATTCTGGGGCTTGAACGATGTGGCGCCACACACCTTCTCTTGGCCCAAGAGGTGTTCACACATAGTTGGACTATGTTGTATTGTTCATTAGAGGAATAAGTGGTACTTAAGGAGTGAGATGTAACTATAGAGGCATAATGGTAATTTGGCCCAGCTGTACTTACGAGCATCTGTGAAGGGTCATTGTACACATGATTGGTTATATCTGATGGACACAGAAATATATCTGTGATAAGAAGAGTTCAGTTGTTGGTCTTTAGTGGAATGCCTGACAATTAACGGATGGTGGATTTCGTGGCTAAAGAGTTTAGTCAGCTATTCACGTATCATTGAAGCTTCAAGCTACAGGTCCTTTAGGTCCCCTGGGTAACTTGGATAAAGTCGAGAACTAGTATTTGGGTTAATTTAAAATGTTCAAATTGACAAGAGAAAGTTCGATTATATATGATATAATTGGATAAATGTATGAGATACATTATTATGGAGGAAATTAGATATAAATATGATTTATATCAATTAGAGGAGAAAATACTATAGTAGATATGTGATATCAAACTATAGGGTAAAAATATAATATGATTATATTAATTAATTATAAGATAATTATGCCAAAAATCACGTTCGGATGTGGGTTAGTGGGGAGAGTCAGTTAATGTAACCGATGAATTAAAATGAAAAAGGTTTTCATTTTGATCATCCATTCCATCAATCGTCTAAATATTTCGTGAAGCGCGCATTGGAGAATTCTAAGCGATCGCTTAAGAAAATCGAGAAACTATACAATAACTCTTCTTTGCCTAAACGATCGCACACTGTCGCCTACACGATCGGATAGCTTCTCTAAACAATCGTATAGTGTGCCGGTTTTACTAAACGATCGTGTATCTTTTTCTAAACGATCGTTCAGTAAATCCTACACGATCGTGTAGCTCCTCCTAAACGATAAGCAGTCTGCTATGTGATAGTGGTCTTTTTCCCTCCCACTTGCTTATCGCCTACATGCTTTGTATTTCCTTCTTCCTCTACCAAATTCACCAAAGCCCACCATTTGGGTTTCCACTCCGAGAATACCTGGGGCTCTTTAGTGGTGGTGTCGTCCTTATTGCGGTTGTGAGTTCCCGGTTGTTCATGCTACTTTTGTTGACGCTGCTACTGGGCATTGGTAGATCACTTGGAGGGTTCCACTGTGTTGGAGTTCCGAAGATTGAATATTGTCTTCAACTGGTATGGAGCTCTGCCCCTTTGTTAATTTGTTGTTCGAAGCATGTCGTTAATTAAGATGTTTTGCATAAATGTATGTTGAATGTATATTGTTGTATTTTGGTCACTGTGAGATTGGAGCGATCCGAACACGTTCATGGAACTCTTAGATATGAGATCCTTCAAGATATCCCTTGTGCAAAGAGGTGTAGCCTAAGAAGATGCATTCATGAGACCGGTATTGAAGTTTATGGTCATTAAACGACCGAAGAAAGGGAAAACAAGTGCATCCAAATACTTTAAGAAGCTGGTAATCAGGAAGTTTATTGTATAAGGTTTCATAGGGAGATTTGTTTGCAAGGAGAGGTGTGGGTAGCCGATTGATAAGATATATGGTTGTCGCATATAGATGGTCTCCTCAAGATTGCCATTCAGAAAGGCAATCTTGACATCCTTTTGCCAAATTTCATAGTCATAATATGCAGCAAAGGAAAAGAGTATCCAGATAGACTTTAACATGGCAATAGGTGTGAAAGTTTCCTCATAATCAACTTCCTCAACCTAGGTATAATCCTTTGCCACCAATCTAGCTCTAAAGGCCTACATCTTACCATTTGCTCCCCTTTCCACTTGTAGATCCGCTTTCAACCTATAGGTTTCACCTTATCAGGTTGATCTACAATACCTTAGACTGAATTGAAGTACATAGACTCGGACTAGATAAACGGTATAGTATGCCAAGTTTGTCTAGAATAGGTGAGAGAGCATTGAACTCTCCTCCTCCATCAGTTTTGATTGATTCTATAGTGGTGGAAAACTGATTTGGTACCATTTTTTGAAACTTGATGAAACAGGGGAGAACATCTGATTTTACTTTTATGGTGTACATCCAAGTAAATCGCGAGAAAAGCATCAATAAACAATAAGAAATATTTTTCTCCATTTACTGAATTGATAGGGGAAGAACCCCATACATCAGCATAAGCAATATCAAAAGGAGAGGGTGAATGAGAAGTTGAAAAATGGAAAGGTAAATGATGGCTCTTAGCCATTTAACAGTGCTTGCAGACTGATACATTTGTATTATTTTTGTACTTCAGTTTGCATTTGGACAGAATGGACTAACTATTGGAGTGGAGGGGTGTCCTAAGCGACGATGCCACAAGGAAAAGTCTGTAAGTGTTGAGATGAAGGCAGTTGGATGAGAGGAGGGAATGGATGATCTTGGAGCAGCTGGAGTGACAGAGAGCTTGTATAGGCCACGATTAAGTGTGCCCCATAGGAGTGGACTCTTGGTTTGAATATCCTTCATAACAAACGAGTCATGGAAAAACTCAACATAAACGTGATTATCATAACATAAGCGACCTATGCTAATGAGATTTCGAGAGATAGAAGGTGTGTGAAGGACAGAGTGAAGATGAATTGGAGTACTCGATATAGGAGACAAAAAGTATGAAGAACCAGTGTGAGAGATGGGAAGAGACTTACCATTTCCTATGACAACTTGTTCACCACCATAATATGGAGGAGATTGTTAGATATTGGACATGTTAGGGGTCATGTGATGAGTAGCTCCGGAGTCCATATACCAGGTTTCATTTGAATGATTGGATTTTGGAGCAGGGGAAGCAGTGACATAGGATAAAGGCTGATTGGGGGTTGGTGTAGTTTGATCAAAATGAGCTTGGGGAGGGTGAATAATTTTGTATTTGGGGTTATCAATATTGTAGCAAGATAGGGCTGTATGGCCAAGTTTATTGCAGATTTGACATTGAGGCCTATTGGAGGAGTTTAATGGTCGATGGGGGGGTGGTCGTTGAGCTCGGGCAGGGGATCTAGGAAAGGTATGATCAGCAACATTCATAGCAAAGAAAGAAGGATTAGGGAAAATACCTGGAAGAGATGAAGGAGGTCTGAAGAATGATCTGATATTTTGTGGCCAGTGAGGGCATCAAGGTTGTAGAAAGAGATGGGCAACATTGGCTTGAATTTGTTGAAGTTGATCCAAGGCAGACTATGTTTCCAACCGAGAGTTATATGCAATGATCAAGCTGCGGACATCAGCGATGGAGGGACGATCAGTTCTATTCTGAATGGAAGTCACAAAAGGGTTGTACTCATTTCCGAGACCTTCGAGAATATATGCAAGATGATCATGGTAAGACAGAGTGTGAACCCTGAACCCTAATTTTTCTACTTGAGTATGTTCCCTACTGAAACCAGTGTGGTGAGTAGGTTGATGTGGAAACTAATGTGTAATGGTAGAGAAAAGGGTGAAAAATTAGAAGAAAAATGTGAATTTGGAAGCTTGACTTTTGGGGAAAAACTTGGAAAATTGGCTAAGTATAACCTACGTGATAGATGCATTGGAAGGTTGGGATGGCACGAAGGTTGGCGGTGCAAAGGGCATGCGGACGCAAGGGTATGTGAGGACGCGGGGCAAGGCGTGCGTTAAAGGGTGGCATGCATCGATGCCAAGCGCCCATGCCAAACGACCCATGTGTCGATGCCAAGTGAGCCATGCGGTGATTCCGAGCGAGCTATGCATCGAGAATGAGTGACCATCCTATGCGTTGGTGGTGGCTGGCTCTTGCGATGGTTAAGACTTGCGGTGACTAAGTGAGTTGGGTTGCATTGTAGAAGATGCAATGGTGGTGAGTTGAAAACCAAGTGGAGCCAAGGGTTACTATGAGTTGATTATAGACTATGCGTTGATGGCCTACTATGCGTTGATGGCATACTATGCATTGAACATCCAAGGGTTTGTGGACGCATATGAAGGATGAGCACATATGAGGACGTCATCAAACATGTGGCTTCTTGGGAAGAAACCTTAAGCCTTAAGCAAATGAGGTGGTTGCACAATAGAACATGCAAAATTAAGCCCCATGCGTTGGCTATGTAGGAGAAGGACACCTAAAGTTGCGTTGATCAAAAGTTTTGTTGGTGTGAGGTGAAGACACCTCAAGCAGGACGTGGAGAAGGCTGGAAGTGGCAGGCGCTAAGGAAAACACTTGGATGAGAAGGTGTCGACCTTGGAGAGTTTTCGGACACCTATAAATAGGGCCAAGGACTTCTTTTCAGATCACAATTAAAAAGACATTAAGAAGAGTGGGAAAGCTAAGAAAGCATTGTGTTGATAGAAAAAAATCATGCATTGATCATAAAGTTTCAAGGGGGACGCAGTAGACAGGGAAGTATGGAAAACAACATCAACTTGGGACGAGGAGTTCTCCCAGTATACTCGTGCGTTTGGAGTGATTCTAAAGCCACCTGAATGCTCTGAAAGTCTAGTTTTTAGGGTAGGGCTGTCGGAGAAGAAGCTCCAAGGGATCCAGCTTGAAACTGATAAAAAGACAGAAGGGTCAGACTGTCGGGTAAGCTTTGGCCAGTATTGAAGATTTTGAAATTCCGACCAAACCACGAGAAGTTCTGAGCTCAGACTCTTCCTGAGATATTTTAGAACATGTTTGTAGAAGAAAGTATCTCAAAATAAGGCTTAGAACTATGAGTAATCTGGGTTTTAAATTGAATCTGGATTTTAGGGGTTCAAAAGGGAGCCCGAGGTAAACAAAGAACTTCTAGAGTGAGAAGTTCCTAGACGATAAGGTGAGTGACTAAAATATTTACAATGTTTTAAAGAAATAATGTTTTAAAGAAAGATTATTCTCATGCTAGCTAGTTTTACAAAATAATTTCTAAGCAAACCATGAGTTATGTTTTAAACGCATGCATGTATGAAAAGTTTATTGAAAAACTATTATGTGTGTTAAATACAACCAACATGCGTTAGTATCTTTAAAGACATGTTTTATATGTGTTATACTTTACATGCTTTAAAGAGAAAGTCATTTATGACTAGTTTTACTTGAAATGCGATACCGAAGGATATTTGAGAAGGTATCTTAGCAGCTCGATACTGAAGGACAAGTTTTGAGAAGGTATATAAGCAGAAGTACCTAAGTATGACGGTACTTAGTATGGCCACGTGCACGTAGGTAGTTGAAGTCAGAGATTGAGCAAAAGGGTTCTCTCTTGACTAGCAGTTGGTGTTAGGATTTAACCGCAGCAGGGTTATTCTCAACTAAGAAACAATCTTAATGTTTTCTGATAAAAACAACTTTATATGTTTTATACTTGGAAAATGTTTATACTGCAGTACAAGGTTACTATAGAAGTTTATATTTCAGTTTAATCTCTTTATTGAGACTTTTGCATGAGAATCAGTTATCTTTCTTAAGTCACTCACTGGGCTAGCAAGCTCACCCCATTTTCAAATGTTTTCCTTTCCCCCAGGTAGCGGTCAAATCCTCAAGAGATAGCTTTGCATCTGCTTCGCCACTAAAGAATAAAGATATTGTAACCCGTCTATTTAGGTGGTTACTGTAAATATTGTACACATGTTACAGTTGTGCATACAGGGACTAGGGTTTGGGCATCGAGACTTGTAAATCTAGTGATGTAATTACTCTAAACATGTTATGTTTTTGAATTAATAAATTTTTTGGCCTACAAGGAATCCGCTGTATATGAGTTATATGTTGGTATTAGAGTTATTCCGCAAGAGTTATTAGGCAGTAAGTGTCTACAAAAGGGTTGATAACTGCTGCAGTCATGTCCTTTCCTAGGCTCAGAGGGTAGTCTGGGACGGGGTGTGACACAAAAGTTCTCCAATGGCAGCAAATTTATCTGCAATGTCTTTAATCTTAGCGAGATACTGAGATACACTGATGTCATTCTTTCTTATTTTCTGAAGCTGAGATTGCAGTCCCATAATCCGAGCTATTGAAGACGACTCATAAACCGCTCGAAGCGCTTCCCAAATCTCCAATGTTGATTCGTACCCGACAGTTTCACCCATTTTATCTTCATTAAGAGAGGAGTAAAACCAGTTCATGATAGTACGATTGTACTTCTGCCAATAACAGAAATGAGGATTGAGATGTGTCCGCTGAGGATCGAGGTATTTAGGTGGCTAGAGATAGGTTCTGTCATTGAAAATTTCAAGGTCGTAGCCCATGATCAAGTTGAGAAGCGTATTTTTCCAGAGAAGATAGTTTGAATCATTTAGTTTGACAGTGAGGGATTGGGACATGTGAGGGAAGTTTGCTACGGGAAATTGCGGGGATGGGAGTGTGGAGAATGGATTAATCGGTACCTAAGTTGGAAAAGAATGATGGGTGGGAAAGCCGACATACTGAGGGTGAAGGGGCGGTGGTGGAGGGCTATATTGAGGAGGGTAAAATGGGTTTCGAGCAGGGGGAGGAATGCATTGAGTAGTAGGTGGAGTAAACGATGGAGAAGATATAGAGATGTTGATTGGAGGTGGAACTGTTGAATAAATACCTGGGTTTGATGTCATTGGTAGAGTAAAATCTTCTTCAGATGTTCCCGAGCTCGACGCCATGAAGAAAGAAAAAGGATGCTTAAAGCTTTGATACCATGTAGACGATAGAGAGAAAGAGACGAGGGAGACTAAACGACAGAAGAAAGGAAATAATTTTGCTAAACGATAGGCACTCAACAATTGATAGCTCCTATCGTGTAATTGCTATTTATTAAAATATATAGAACCACTTGGCATAATAACATTGGTTAAACATAACAATAAGGAGAGAGAAAGTTGAAAAATAACAATCAAATAGTGGAAAACGAAATGCTGAAGAAAAATAGAGGAAAAACGGGAAGAATTTTTGTTTTAACAGCAGGCGTTGGACGTCCCTTTTATCATTTGATTCACGTTCAATCTTTAATTAAACCAAAATATTTTTTCAAATAATTCAATTAAACCATAATCAAATATCTTCTCTGTCTTTGTTTTTCTTAATCTTTCTTCTTCATCTTCTTCATCTTCTTCATCTTTCTCACCCACACACAACCTGCAACAATGTCGAGCTGCAGACTGCAACATTGGCGACCACACTGGCAAGTGGCGATGGTGGGTGGTGAGCGATAGTAGCAACCTGCAGACGATCGATGGATAAGCTGAATGGTATGGTTTCTTCGTGAAAAGAAGTGAAGAGACTCGAACCGTCCAACGACGGCAGATGAAGATAGGCAACGGTGGTAAGGGCTTCATCAAGAATAAAAGATGAAGATGGAGGAAGATTCTGGCCCACCATAAACTTATGAGCACTTTTCCTCTTCTGTTTTTTTAACCCTAAAGTTATATATATACCGTGATATAACTATTTGTTTATTTGATATAAATGAGGTCTGAAAGATATTTTTTTTATTTAGATATATTTATTTATTTGAAATGATTGGGTTTGAAAATTAATTTGAAACAATTAAATTAATTGTGAATTAATGATTTCTGTTAGGGAGCTATTGTTAAATTTGATTTATTGGGATTTCTAATTACTTAAAATGAAATTTATGATATATACTGCAATTTATGTTGAACAGTATATATTGTATGGGAATGAGTATAGGATGGATATATGAGAATGTGTTATATATTTTTTATGCAATTATAAAGTATACAACTAATAAAAATTAATTTCAATAATTAATTTTTATTTTTTAATTTATTTTTATTGCATTAAATTATTAAATCAATTTTAAGCGATTAAAATTTAACTAAATTTATCCACACACCCTCCAATCTAATATTTATTATCAATTAAATTTTTTACATCGAACATTTATATTATCAATTTTTATTAAAAGCAATATTGGTAATTAATATATATATATATATTTGTAATTTTGTTAATTGAAGAGTTAATTAACTAATTGTTTAATTTCAATTATAAGCCTTGTATATATACAAAAGAATAATTGTTTTTTGTTTGTTAATTTATTTTTATTACAATAAATTATTAAATCAAATTTAAACAATAAAAATTTAACTAAATTTATCCACTCACCCTATAATTTAATATATTCATTATCAATTAAATTTTTTATATCGAACATTTATATTATCAATTTTTATTAAAAGAGATATTGGTAATTAATTAATTAATTAATTATTTTTTTGTAGTTTTGTTAATTGAAGAGGTAATTAACTAATTGTTTGATCACAACTATAAGACTTGTATATATACAAAAGAAGTTGATATAAACTAATTGATTTTAAACCAGCAAACAATATTTTTAATTTTAAAAAATAACTATGATTATAGATTAAAATTAAAAGTACAAGTGTACAAGTTTGTTTAATTGAAAAAAATTAACTTATTTTATTATTAATGAATTAATTAATATTTTTTAAAGACTAGTTAATTATTTTAATAAATAATTTATGATGTTAATATATATTATCAATAAAAAGGGATTTGAGGAAATATAATTATGATTTATTCATATTTTTTTAAAAAATATTATGGTTTTTCATATTAATTCATGATAATAGAATAAATTATTATATTAGCATTATTATTAATAAAATTAATTATATATGTCAATTATAAATTTAATTTAAACATGTTTATAAAAATGAAATAAACTAACCAATGTCAACAAAGAAGAAAAAAAATAAAATGAAAAGATAAAAAATAAGAGAGAGAAAAAACCATTGGAAATGGAGAAAGTCCATCTATTTGGATAATTATAAAAGCCATAAAATATTCTCATTCCCAATGTTAAAATCTTGTACCGTGATAGAATATCATTTTCTATTCCCACCTCTTATTCCCATGAATCAAACGGGCCATAAATGCCTTCAATTTCATACCACTAAACATCACATAAAAATTAAATGCTTAAGGAATTTTAAGTTCTGTTTGGTAACTATTTCCTTTTCTTTTTTAGTTTTCTAAAATTGAACTTATTTTCTTTTATTTTCTTATAATAATTTGCATTTTTCTTAACTACAATATTTGAATTCTTAGCCAAATTCTTAGAAAAAAAAACAAGTTTTTAAAAGCCATTTTTTTTTTTCAAAATTTACTTAGTTTTTTAAACCATTGGTAAAATATATATAATAAATGAAGAAATTTAGAAGCAAAAGTAGTGTTTGTAGATTTAATTTTCAAAAACTAAAAATAAAAAAACTAAATGATTAACCAATGGAGTCTTAAAAATTTGTCTTTTAAAACAATTTAAAATTAATTTTTCAACCATGAGTTGAAATGTGCTTTTAATGAAGAAATTTTCTTGAAACCACCCCACAAAATTTGACCCTTTTTTTTTTTTTTGGTTAGGTAATATTTGCAGCACTTATGTATTGATATTTTTTTAAATTAATTTGGTAGTATGCCCTCACAAAAACCATTTTCATTAATTTGGTAATTATAAAATTACTTTTGAAATCAAATATAATAGTTTCAAAATGACTCTTCAACCTATGGATTGGACAAATGAGAAAATATGTGATTTGGAAATCACATTGTAAATTTTGAAAAGAATTTTTTTAAAATTTGAAGATAAATGGTGTATTTTAACTTGGTGAAGTGATGGAATAAAAGTTAATCAAATTTGACTTGATTGATAACCGTAATTTAAATTGTCAAACAATTGATATGAAACAAAAACATTACAAGTCAATTTAAACCTAACTCAACTAGTAAGATATAAATGTCTTTATCACATGATCAAAAGTCAAGAAGTTGCAACAAGCCACGATCAAACATGTCCAAGTTGTGATGTGCTCGTTCAAGAAGTTCTTCCTCATGAAGCAACCTATAGTATGTGAGTTTTCATAATTGAACTACTAAAAAGGAAGGTGCACTCTTGTTGGTTTGATTTTTTTTTTCTTTTAAACATAAAATGGATCGGTTTGACTTGATTTTCGATTGGCCCAAAAGTTGAGAAAACCAAACTGACTATCACCCTAATTAATAAAATCTTCGTATATTCAGTTTTTTCTTTTAAAAATAATTGATAATGGATACATTAAATATAAAATTGAACTTTTTAGAGGAAAAAAATTGAATTTTATGCAATAGAATCTTAAAATCTAATTTCACGTACGATACATGAGTTTAAAAAGAAGTAAAAACATATTCAATACAAATTGAATATTTAAGATAAATAAACACCAATATGAAAATTTAGATAATTTAACAACTATATCAAAAAATCGACCACATATAAATGTTACTAGGAGTTTCTGAGTCGGTGAATGAAACAACTTTCACATTCTAGTTTATCCAATATATACAAGCAATTAAATAAACAAATAAAAATACATGTGTACGTATATCAAATGATTAATTTTAAAACAAAGTTATATCATAAAATAACAATAAATACTCTTAAACTTCTACGTGTTTCAAAGAAAAATAAATACTCATATCTTTTTGCCATATAATTTTACCTTTTCAAAATTATTGTTGGGCGTAGAAATTTTTAGACTTTTGAACGAAATTTGACCAATTTTTAGACTTTTAAACGAAATTTGAGATCTAAAATAATATGATAATGACCTAAAATGAAATATAATTCTGAGTCTTTGGCAGATCCGTTTACATTCCAATTTTCAATTTTTTTAAAAAAACTAATTTTCACATAAAATTTTAAACTTTTTACAGTAAGGTAGTTTTGAAATTAATACACATTTAGTGAGTGACTCAGTGATTGAAACCCACTTTGACATTGTAGTTATATCCAATATATACAAGTAAATAAATAAACAACACAAAAATACATATCCACAACACAGACATCAATTGATTAATAATAAATCCATACAAAACAAACAAAACAAAACTACCATCCCGATTTTAGAGAGTGACCACTCGACAGGCTAGAAGTCAGGACTGCAACTCAAACAGATATTACCATTTTTATCTTAAATTGTGAAACTAAAAGCAGTTTGATTAGAAGACGAATTACAACAAAATTGGTTTTCATTAGGCGAAGACCAAGATTTAGAACCAATACTGTTCGATCAGATTATTCATCTTCATCACCATTTTTCTCTTTGATCTTCAAGTAGTTCTTATCATTCTTATCTATATTCAACAGAAATAACACATCGATTCTTGAATAAAAAGCAAACCGATTCAGTCTTCAAAACCAAATTCTTTTGGACTTCCCCCTCAGTTTCTTTCCTTATCTTCATAATATAATAGAGTTCTTTCTATACTACATAATTGTGAAGAACATAAGCTTTCTGAGAAACAAACCATGATCGGAGAAGAAGATACAACCAAAATGGAGAGGAAAATAGTGGGTGGTTTGGATGGAGAAGCCACCACTGGAACTCAGAACAAAGTCAATAAATATGCTTTGGCCTGTACTATTGTTGCCTCCGTTATATCCATCATCTTTGGTTATGGTAAGTTCTTTTTTCTTTTTTATCCTTGTGAAGAACAGAAAGAGAGAAATGTTTGATGAATTACACCTGAAAATTCAATTATGCAGATACGGGTGTTATGAGTGGAGCTATGATATTCATTAAAGAGGAAATGAAAATCAACGAGGTTCAAGTGGAAGTTTTAGCTGGAATTTTGAACGTGTGCGCACTGGTGGGATCGTTGATGGCTGGAAGAACCTCCGACATAATTGGCCGCCGGTACACGATTGTTTTAGCATCGGTGATCTTCATGATTGGCGCTACTCTGATGGGGTACGGCCCAACTTACGCAATCTTGATGCTGGGGAGGTGTATCACCGGCATTGGAGTGGGTTTTGCGTTAATGATTGCCCCTGTATACGCAGCAGAAATTTCATCTCCATCATCAAGAGGATTGCTCACTTCATTACCAGAGTTCTGCATCAGCTTCGGCATTTTAACGGGGTATGTCTCAAATTACGCCTTCGGAAAAATGGGTGTGAAAATCGGCTGGAGAATGATGCTTGGAGTTGCAGCAATTCCTTCGCTCGTCTTAGCTCTCGGAGTTTTGAGAATGCCGGAATCTCCCCGGTGGTTAGTGTTGCAGGGTCGGTTGAAAGACGCCAAAGAAGTTCTATCCAAAGTGTCGAATACAGAGGAAGAAGCATTGCTCCGATTCAAAGACATTAAACTCGCCGCTGGAATCCCCGAGGATTGTGAACAAGACGTAGTGAAAATGCACAGAAAAACTCACGGCGAGGGGGTTTGGAGAGAGCTATTATTGTCTCCAACCGTCGCCGTGCGTTGGATTCTAGTGGCGGCGATTGGCCTGCATTTCTTCCAACACGCTATGGGAATTGAAGCAGTTATATTATATAGCCCTAGAATTTTCAAGAAAGCCGGAGTCACAAGCAAGGACAAGCTCTTACTGGCGACCGTCGGCGTCGGAGTGATCAAAACGTCGTTCATCCTCGTCGCTACGTTCTTGCTTGACAAAATCGGAAGAAGGCGGCTGCTATTTATAAGCATAACGGGGATGACAGTTGCGCTCTCTATGTTAGGGTTTGCTTTAACAATGGTGGAACATTCAAATGGGGAATTGCTTTGGGCGTTGGTTCTGAGCATATGCTCTGTTTATACGTACGTCGCCTTCTACTCGGCCGGAATGGCGCCGATTACTTGGGTGTACAGCACTGAAATTTTTCCGTTGAAATTGAGGGCACAAGGGGCGAGCATTGGAATTGCGGTGAACAGATTGATGAATGCGACAATTTCGATGAGTTTCATTTCGATCTACGAAGCAATTACGATTGGTGGGGCTTTCTTCATGTTCGCCGGAATCTGTGTAGTAGCTCTGATTTACTTCTATTTCTTCTTGCCGGAGACGAAAGGGAAGTCGTTGGAAGAGATAGAAAAGTTATTCGGCAAAAATGAAGAGCCCGTATACAATGAAGATGGTAAAGCAAGAGACTACGTGTAGTTTTCAAGCCACACAAAGAAGAAAACGACATGTAGGCAATCTTCTTCGTGTACCGGTTCTTTGTAATTTGAAAATTGTAATTTGAGCTAAAATTCTCCAATTATCATCACTTTTTTTAATAATGGGTTTTACCATACGGAAATAAAATCTAGTACTACGTGAGTATTAACTCCTTATCATATAGGGGTGGTTTGTTTTGTTGTAATAGAATGTGTTTGGAATGATACATAATCTAAAACTATGTTTGAGTTGAGTGTTTTGAATCCGATTTGTAATATTAAATCTATTCCGTTTCCTCATTTTTCAACTAAACATTCTTTCCCACCATTTTCACCCTTTACGATCTCTTTTTCGTTTCGTCGTCGTTATCTTACACGTTCCAATACTCTTTTGATTCCCAATAATTTGATTATACTTCAACCTCTCAAATAGCCCCTAGTGTCAATGACGGGCATGTTTATAGACTCACAAGAAAAAGTTATTTTCAAATTGCAATGAAAAGCCAATCATGAGAGAAAAAATTTATGGTGTTTGAGTCACAATCGTAATCGGTTTAAGTAGTTGACGAACATAACTAATTATAATGTCTATTTAGATAGAGGATATTTAACTAGTAGGCCTTTTTTTTTTTAGATTCTTTTTATTAGATTGAATATTGATTATGTTTAAAGTATATAGACTAAAACTATAATATATTGTTTTATAAATGCTTTAACCTAAATTAAATTGAATTATAACCACCAACTTGGAAATAGTCCGTTTCATACAATCAAATATGAAATAACTTCTGAAATTATGATAAATAGTCCAAAAAATATTTCACGTATCTGAATTCATTAATAAACCTTGATCCTACATTTATGAATTTAGAGTTTTAGAAACTCGATAAGTTCAGGATTTCAAATATCATCACTTTCACATTTTGGATTTTCTCTCTCTTTTCAACAATCTCTTTATTAGAGCTATTTGGTTTCTAATATGCATGATTTTTTAGGTAGCTAATATGCATGTTGTTGGTCCTAAAAAATGTTTTGCGTCAAGATTGATGGTGAATATGTAGAGGACAAGTTGAAAGAAATTGCTCCATATACCATATATATATATATATATATATATATATATATATATATTGAGATATATCATATATCCACCTATAAGAAGAAGAAATGAAGAAAATAATGATAAATATATGGATATACTTATTTATCTGTTAACTTCAAAATATATATTCACAAAAAGATATTATTTGTATGGTTTTTATATTTTTGGCGTTATTCCATGCATATATAGATATTTCTTTAAAAAAATGTATGTATAGATTTTTTTTTTTTAGATTTTGTGTAAGGAATGCATATTTTTATCGTTTTTTTCCTTGGATATTAGGTATAATATTACAATGATTTGAACTATATTTTGAATGATCTTATAAGTTTGATTTAGGTTCGTGTATGATTTTCTTTATTTATTTAAATTTAGCATTACCTCCCTTAAATTTTGGTAAGGTAGTTCCTTGGATTGGATTGAAAGACTTTTTTAGATCCAACCCAATTGTTCGGGTTGTAAATTTCTTCTACCCAAATAATTCTTATTAAAAAATGAACTAAATCCAACTCAACCATGAAATATTTGGGTTGGGTTGGTTCGGGTTAATCGAATCATTTATTTAAAATTTTGTTCTAAAAAGAAGCAAAATGTAAATATGTAAAAATCTAATTTAATTATTTTCATATATTTAATTAAGATTAACTACTCAATTTCAATTTATATAGTGAAAATTTTCTTTCTAAAGTGTAAAGAAACTACTTTTAAAAGTTGTCGAATAATAAATTATTAAAAAAAATTAAAATTAAATAAAATTAAAATCAATATAGGTATAAATAATTGTGTTATGAGTAACAAAAAAAAATATTTTAAAATTAATAATAAATTCGAGTTGGTTCGGATTGGGTTGAGTTATATTAGATAATCCATTAACCAACCAGACCCATAAAATTTTCATTTATTTGAATTTAACCTAATCCAAATAAGTTAACCCAACCCAAATCACACGGGTTAAATTGGTTGATCGATTTTTTCAGATCATCGAGTTTTTTGAGCACCTCTAGCGTGGTCACATCCAAATTTTTGGAGACAAGCGTGGAGGTGAGTGGCGGCTGAGGTTTTGGCTCGACTTCAATTGGTGGGTGAAATGAGCTTTTTCAAATTTTTGGGTGGAATCTAATTATCAAATTTTGGTTAAAGTTATTCATGAAAATACTATGGGTGAATTTTTATACTTAGGATTATTTTGAAAGAAATTAGGAAATGGATGATTCAAGCACATATCTGGTCTTTCCTTTATTTTTCGTTCTTGTAATCTGGTGTTTAATTTTGTTACATATCTGAGCTTCTCTCTCGGGTTTAATTTATACTATTTTTTTTTATAATAACTCTCTCTCTCTCTCATCTTTAATTTTTATTTATTTTTTTATATTCTTAATTTTGATTTGTTTCATTTTCTCATTCGTATAATGGAATTCCAACTCTTCACATTCTTTTTTTTTCCTTTTCTTTTTCTTTTTTTCACTCCCGTTTTTATTTTCTTCATCAATTCCTTTATTATTTTCATTTGGATGTAGAAAAGGAAAAGAATAATTTAAAATTTTAATACATAAAAACGAGATAGGGAAAAAAAAGAAAAAGAAAAAGAAGAAGAAAAAAAAAGAATGTGAAGAGTTGAGATTAAGTGGTAAGAAAGAGAAAATGAAACAAATAAAAATTAAGAATATAAAAAAATATAAATTAAAGATGAGAGAGAATTCTGTTATAAAAAAATAATATAAATTAAACACTAGAGAGAAAGTTGTTATAAAAAGAATAATGTAAATTAAACATGAGAGAGAAAACAAGAGAGGATGAAATGAGAAATCCTCGTGTAAAATGAAGATGGACCATAATAGTGATATATATCGCTCATTGGAAGAGTTCCATATAGTAATAATACCAGAAATTTTCCCTCAATGTCATAGATTTACAAGATACATGTTCAACACAATACATAAGATGATGGTAGTATGACACATAGACTATTAAGACACTAAGCATGGGTGTCTAAATGGGAAATTGTATTGGGTGGCATTTTGAGTTTAGAATTTGCAAGCGTGTCGCACACTTTTTCTATATGTGTCAACTTTTCAACTTTACATATTCCTTTTCAGCCTTCTCTCTCACCTTCAGGTTCCATTTTCTTCCCTCTCACTCTCACATTCCATCTCCAAGCCATCCGACCAATCACTGCTACCTGCTTCGTCGTACTACTACTCGTCTGATTGCCAACCATCTCACTAGTCGATTTCCATTTTCATTTTGGTAAGCTCCCTTTGCGAGCTCCTGTAAGGAAAGGTTGAACCAGACGATTGTAGGCGAATGCGGTGGCAATGAAAAGGTGGTGAAGCTGATTGATGGCGGCATAGAGTTGGTAGGGGAAAACAACGTCGTATGGCGGTATGGTGCTGCTTTCTCTCTCCTCTCACCCATCTTTGTGCGGAAGCCCCTCCCTTTCCAACATAAAATAGCTCTAGTTAAAGAATATCTATTTAATTACAAAATTGCCACAAGTCTTTACTTATGTAAATGCTCTTCCATTTAAAACACTTAAAATAAGTCATTTTAATCGTGCATCAATAATATATCAAGTATATCAAGTGTCTATCAGTAGTCTATCAGGTGTGTATCAACGGTTTATCTATTATATTAGGTGTACACTAGTAGTTCAAATGTGTCAAGTGTATTTCAGGTATATCCAAAATTTTTTTATATTTTGTGGGTTGGGCTTGTTCTTTGGTATTTTTGCAAAAGTAATAAGTCTAAATTATGGGCCTAATTTTTAAAAACTAAATTTATCAAATCTATAAGAAGCCCTATCAAAATTACACATATTTTAGAATATTCATAATAATAAATTTATTTTGTTTTAGAAAAACATAAGTTTAAAAAATTGAAAGTCAAAATCTAAAACTCTAAACAAAAAAATCTTTTGGATATAACTAAATGGAAATAAGGGAATGAGATTTTTTAAAAATATTTAAATGAGTTGCGTTTATATGGAAGACTGAAACTCGATGAAGGGGTCTTTTCAAATGTAATAAAAAAGTCTAAAATATTTAAATGAATAGCAAAATTTGAACCCAGTCCAAAACGATTGAAGAAAAGCCCAACCCACAGTAGTGAAATACCAAAAGTATCCCTAGCCCACACGGATAACCAATCGATTAATTACGATTAATCGGATTATCCATCAATCGGCCCGACATCCACGCTCACACCCGAAACCCGTCCTCTTCCCACGTCTTCTTCCAACGTCTTCTTTTTCATCAAACAATGCACGATAACCATCTATCATTTTTATATAGTAAACATTAATATTTGTTTCTATAGTTTCTATATGGTTTGCACTCTATATCTGTTTCTATATAGCAAACATTAATATCTGTTTTTGTTTAATAATGTTATTTAGTAATGTACTTGTATGTCAACTATCTATCTTAAGAACTTTATATATATATATATATATAAACTTTAACATCAATACATCTATTATTGACACATTTGAATTAAGATGGACAATGATAGATAAACACTAATATTTGTTTCTATAGTTCCTATATTGTTTGCACTCTATATTTCTATATTTGTTTAGTTGAGTAGATCTATTATTGATAACTTTGAATTGAGATAGATAAAGATAAAACACTATCACACTATCTTTGTTTATCTGAGATAGAAAGTGATAGAGTTCTATCACTGTCTATCTCAGATAGATAGAGATAGAATACTATCTCAGATAGACAGTGGTGGATTTCTATCATTGTCTATTTGAGATAGACAATGATAGACTTCAATGGTAAATACCAATATCTGCTCTATATTTCTATATTTGTTTAGTTGAGTGGATCTATTATTGATAACTTTGAATTGAGGACACAATGGTTTCAATTATGTACTTTTATTTAATTTAATAAAAGGACCTATTTGCAACCATTTTGAAAATATAAAAGGATAATTGATCAAATTGAAAATTCAGGGTTGTGATTGTAACCAACTCCATAGTTCACGGGTGGTTTTTGCAATTTTCCTTTCGTTTATGTCTTTTGTCTCATGAAGAAGTAACTTCATGAGACAAACTTACAGCATTATGAAAAAAAAAAATAAATACGTCTCGTGAAGTTACTTCATGAGATGTCCTGTGAAGTAACTTCACGAGATAAATATACAACAATATGAAAAAATAAATACGTCTCGTGAAGATGAATAGATTGTCCTTTGAAGTTACTTCACGAGACTAACTTATAACTTTACGAGACAAATGACAGACTATCTCGTTTTTCTCGTAATGTTGTAAGTTTGTCTTGTGAAGTTACTTCTGTTGGATTTTATGCCCTAAAACTTGTAGATAGTAAATGTTAATAATTTACGGTCATCAATAAAGAGTTATAAATGTTCAATCAATAAATGTTATTATTTGTATTGTTGTCTAATTTATCTTTATAACCCTAAGTCCATTAAACTAACATCCAAAGGCTGACTTATGAGTCTCGAACTGTATGTGGAGACATACGGGGATCAATGTTCAAGATTTATCCTAAAGGGTTTATAGTATAGGGATAAGGTTGGGCACTTTATCTTAGTAACATTATGGGTACGACCCACTTTATATTCAATACAAATGTAATGATCCAACGTGTTTGTGTAGGTGACACGCAAGTGGAGGTATCCTATGCAAAAAGTTTGCATAAGACTAGACCACGAAATAGTAACCACTAGATATAACATCGTTGACTAGTTTGGTTCCTATTTCAATAGGATGACCTAGGTGACTTAGTCTCAATCCTGAGTATATCATGAACTCCTGTTCATGAGGGATTATTCTTTGATTTGCATGGGTGAGGGTAGCCAGATCATCGACCTAATAAGCCTATCATTTTGAGGATGAAACTGAGTAAGAAGTTGGGAATATAATAATACAATGGAATTCACTTCTTCCTCTTTGAGAGTAAGTAGATGAGTGTTCTCTTAAATGGTGTCTCCGGGACTTGAATAAAGGGACTCATCCTCTCATTAGCCCAAGAGAGGTTTCTGTTTATTGGTTGGACCTTAAATAGGTTGTTCATTAGAGAAACACTGGTACTTAAGAAGCCAGATGTAACCCAAGGGTAAAACGATAATTGATCCGGTTGGAGTTATGAACACTTATGAAGGATTAACTCGCTGTTATTGGTCTATATCTGTTGACACAAAAATATATATGTAGTGAGAAGAGTGCAGTTGTAGGTCTTTAGTGGAGTGTACCTACAATTAATGAATATTGGTTAACTTGGTTAAAAAGTTTGACTAATTAATCTTGAAGGAACTCTAACTGGAGAGAACCGTGAGCGGAAGCAAAATCGTCCCAAATCCCATTTTTTGTTGAATATAAAGTTTTATGATAAATTAAGAACAAGATATGCATTTACATAAATTATAGCATGCAATAAATAAAGGATAAACTTAGGGTTTTAGAAATCCTTACCTTTGAAAACTACTCTTAAAGAATCCCTCGAACAAGTCACGAACGGATATCCTTCTCCAAAGGAGATACCACCACTTGAGAACTCTCTGTATTCTCTTGGGATAAAGGATTCAAACAAGAGTTGTGGGCTTTGCTTGAATCCTTGGAAGAGGGAAGGGAGATGGAAAGGAGGAGAGGGAATTTTCAGAGATTTTTTCTCTTTTGTATGTTTCTGTCAGAGAGAACCCTTCTCTTAGTGATCCAAAGAGGAATATGAATCCAACAACATCATCTCTCTAACCCCCTCATCACGTACTTGGTTAAGAGAAATTAGGGGGGAGGGAGTTAATTAATTAATATTAATTTAATAAAATAAAATTAATAATAATTATACATATAATAACATCCTTATTATATGTATATAAACTATATGTTATATCCCATATAACACATAATCTATAATTACATATTGTATCAAATACAATATAACCTATAGATGTATTTTCTCTCAACCATACATGACATTTAATATAAATCACATTTATAGTAAATTCACTTATATGAATCTCATTCATATAATTAATATTTGAATCATATTCAAATAATCAATTTTTCTCAATATAAATCATATTCATATTAAATTTAATTACATGAATCTCATTCATATAATTAGTATTTGAATCACATTCAAATTTCTCTCATATTACCTTATATTATAATGTATCGAATACATTATATTATTTATATCTCATATATAATTATTTTAATTATATCATATATAATTAATTCCATCAATCAATTTGAACACTTCAAATTAATCCAAAAATAATATCAATTAAATCCCTGTTGAGCTACAGAGGGGACCTTATGGACCTGTAGATTGAAGCTTCAATAGTACTCGGATAATTAATTAAACTCTTTGATTAAATTATCCAATATCCATTAACTTTCGGTCATTCCACTAAATACCGACAACTATACTATTCACATTACAGATAAATTTCTATGTTTATTGGATATAAACAATCAACAGTGCGATGACCCTTCACAAATTACTCGTAAGTACAATTGGGCCAAAATTATCATTTTTCCTCTGTAGTTACATCCAACTCCTTAAGTACCACTGATCCCTCTAATAAACAATAAGTCATAGTCCAACTATGGCCAAGTCCCTCCTAGGAGAGGGGTACGACCACTATGTTCAAGACCCGGAATTAGCCCTTAAGGGAGCAATTTATCTACTTGCCCCGGAAGGAGTGAATTCCGTCTCGTGTAGCTGTGTTCCCAACTCCTCAGTTAGACGAATCCCCAAAATGGTAGGCTTGTTGAGTTGGCAATCTGGCCACTCTCACCCATACAAATCAAAGGACCCCTTTGTGAGAAGGAGTTCACAACTCACTCAGGATTTAAGTCATGTCACCTATAGTCATCCTAGTGAAATGTAAGTCTATATTTTATATAAAGAGACTAATAATTTCGTGATCTGGTTTTATACAAACTCTTTGTATAGGATACCCCGCTCACATGTCTCCACATGAATGATCAGGATCATATCATTTGTAACACTTTACAATACTTGTAATACCTACAAAGCGGGTCGTATCCGTAGTGTCACAAGGATAAGGTACCCAGCCTTATCCATTTACTATAGACCGTTTAGGTTATTATTTAAATAAGATCCACTTGTATGTCTTTATATACTTGTTTAAATTACATGAAATAACCTCAGATTTTAGTTTATTGGATTGAGTATATGCTTATAAAATAAACACTTATTTTATTAACAACAATATGTTTATACAAAGTTTACAAACTACGAGATTACAAAGAGATTTAGGACACCAATCCCAACAAATCTCATATCGTTGGAGCTTCTGATCTATAGGTCCACCAGGTCCCCTCGTTAGCTTACTACAGGATTATTTGAATTATTCAAATTAACTTGAGGAAACTATATGTTAATGTGATTAATATATAATTAATTATGGATATGATCTATAATTAAATTGGAAAGTAATATTTGAATAAGATTGAAATTAATTAATTCAAGTGAATTAGATTCATAAAGAATTAATTAATAGAGAGTTACTTTTCAATATAAAAAAAACAAAAGACTACTTTTCGATATACTTGCCTCTTTTAGAACTGTCAAGTGAAAATCAATCAAAGATAGAGTTCTATCTTTGTCCATCCCTAATAGACAAATGTAGGCATTTATCTCTGTCTATCACATAGAGTTCTATTTTTGTCTATCAGATAGGCATCTACATTAATCTATATGAGATAAACAAGTAATAATACTATACATCATCAATCATTTATGCACTTTTAGTTGAATAAGATGCTGGTCGTGTTCAAAATTTTAAAAATTTGATGTTCAAACTATATAAGCTATTATAAATCAAGTGAAGATCAATCAAAGATAGATTTCTATATTTCTCTATCCTTGATAGACAAAGATAGACGTCTATTTTTCTCTCTATCAACTCTTTTCGATCAAATCCTCCCTAAGATGAACAACACGTACTAATTTTGAATTTTCGATTAACTGGCTTCCAAAATAGCTTTGCAGTGTTCTATACAGCAACTTGTTGGAATTGTGGAGGAAAAGTTCAATAACTTGATTTATGAAATTGGGGCATACAAGAATAGTTGTTGGGTTTTTTAAATTTTTTAATTTTTTTGTGTGCAGAATAAAGCATTAGAGTAAAGAGAATACTGTGAAATTTGAAGAATAAGGATTGTTCTTCACTTGGCAATGAAATATGCGACATTACAAGACAACAGAAGAAGGAGAAGAAGAACTGTACTTGTGTGATTGATGGAATTGACAAAGAAGAGTGAAAACCTATGAGCTGTATGGTGAAGAACAATGAAATCAATCAATGAAGAAGAAGAAAATGAATTGAGATCGAGGAATGATCGGAATGGAACGAAATTGTTTTGAAATTGAATGAAAATGAAGCTCAAAAGAAGAAGAAGATCGAAAATCACCATAGGAAATCGATGGTAATTTTGAAATTTTTTAAAAAATATCGGTTGATATGATTTTTTGCCATAGTATGTAAATTGTTTGTATATTTTTTCCCCCTATTTTTGACCATTTCTCTAAAACATAGTTTATTTTGACCTGGTGTATACATACACGCAACAAGACGATTTTGAGAAGGAAAAAGAAGGTAGGATTTTGTTTTTCCAGCTGACCGTCATAATAAATGGATGTACATAATTACGATAACACCCTTAAAACCTAAAAACCCAAATCCCCTTTCCTTCCTTTGCCGCCATAGCCCTCGTCTTCGGCATCTCAGGCCAACATCTTTTCTCCATAGCCCTAGTCTCTCTTTTCCTTCTTCCTTCTTCCTTCTTCATATATCGATTTCCATTTTTTTTGTTTTCTTTTTCTTTTTCTCTCTTCGTTTTCTATCTCCCTCTACTGAACCACGCCAGCACGCCGTTCATTGTTCTGCTGCAGCTGCCGCACGACTGCCCACCGCCTTCTTCAGGTTCACATTCAATCTTTTGTAGCCAATCTCTCAGTCAATCGATGTTAATTTGCATGGTTGAATTTTATTATCATTGTTGTTTTCATTTTGTTTTCCCCAATTCAATAAATTTGAAAATAGGAAAGACTGGAATCGGTTCAAATTTAATTTAAAATCATGCCAATCCTACTACTTTTTGTTAGTCGGATGTTGTTGAGTTCGTTTCTGATTAGTTACCTATTTTGGTTTTAGGTTACTGTTAGTTGAAGATTCTTGTTGTGGTTAAATTCTATCAGAATTCTCTGTTTTCCATACCTTGTGATTAATGTTAATATCAGACTTTCACTGTATTTTTTCTGAACCTTCTCATTTTGGAAGGAAAATTTTTCAACACGGCTTACTAAATCATATTGAATTTCATTTTTTTTTATTTGAACCAAACAGTGGAAATCAATCTGATTTCAAATCCTGCCAAACAAGGTATTGGATTTTGGCCTGTATTCATTTTTTCTTAACCTTTCCTACGAATTTATTTACTTTATATTAAGAACGAATTTAACTGGTGTTGGTTTGTTCATCTTTGTTAGGAGTATATAGTATGGCTGCAGAAACAGGATTATTTGCTGTTCAACAGACCATTGGCAGCGTCTTATGTTGCAAATGTGGGATTCCCATGGCACCAAATGCTGCCAATATGTGTGTCAAGTGCTTGTGTTCGGAAGTTGACATAACTGAAGGTTTACAAAAGCAATTGACTATCATGCATTGTCCAGATTGCGAGAGTTACTTGCAGCCACCCCGAACTTGGATTAAAGCGCAATTAGAATCAAAGGAACTATTGACATTCTGTATCAAAAGGTTAAAAAATTTGAATAAAGTTAAACTGGTACATGCCGAATTTGTTTGGACTGAACCCCATTCCAAAAGGATCAAGGTAAAGTTGAAGGTTCAGAAAGAAGTCTTACATGGAGCAATTTTGGAACAGTCCTATGTTGTGGAGTATGTTGTACAGGATCACTTATGTGAGTCTTGCTCAAGGGTTCAGGCCAACCCTGACCAGTGGGTGGCTTCTGTTCAACTCAGGCAGCACGTCCCTCACCGCCGTACATTTTTCTTCTTGGAGCAACTGATACTAAAGCATGGTGCTGCTGCCAGTGCCATAAGGATCAAACAGATGGATCAAGGTATCGACTTTTTCTTTTCCAATAGGAGTCATGGTGTAAAGTTCGTGGAATTTATCGGAAAGGTTGTTCCAATCAGGAGCCGCCACGATAAACAACTTGTTTCTCATGATCCTAAGAGTAATATCCACAACCATAAGCACACTTTCTCTGTTGAAATATCCCCAATATGCCGTGAGGATTTAATATGCTTGCCTCCTAAGGTTGCTGTTAGTTTAGGCAATCTTGGTCCTCTTGTAATTTGCACCAAAGTTACAAATGCTATTGCTTTACTTGATCCATTCACCTTAAGGCACTGCTTCTTAGATGCTGAGCAGTATTGGAGGACATCCTTTAGGTCTCTACTTACTAGCAGGCAACTTGTGGAATATGTTGTATTGGATATAGAGAATGTTTCTACTGAAGTCAATGTTGCTGGTTCCAAGTATATGTTGGCCTATGCTCAAGTAGCTCGCTTATCTGATTTTGGAAGGAATGACACAATATTCTCCATAAAAACCCATCTAGGTCATATTTTGAACCCTGGAGATTATGCTCTTGGTTATGATCTTTATGGAGCCAATAGTAATGATATGGAGCTAGAAAAATACAAGGGTCTTGAGCTTCCAGATGCAATTTTAATCAAGAAGAGTTACGAAGAAAAGCGTCTGAGAAAGCGTGGAAAGCCTCGAGCATGGAAGCTTAAATCTCTTGAAATGGACGTTGATGATAAAGGTAAAGCAGAGGAAGATAAGAGGAACTCCGAGTATGAACAGTTTTTGAGAGATTTGGAGGAGAATCCAGATTTGAGGTTCAACATATCATTGTACCGAAATAGAGAATACCAACCATCTGAAATGACTGATGGGGAAGATGGACCTTCAGTACCACTTGAAGAGTTGCTTGCTGATCTTGATTTAAGTGAAGGTGAGGGAGACAATGACATGGACGAGTAAGTAGTGGCCTTCTCGTTTTTCTTGGTTAGAAATGTGGGGTTGGACATGAAATGGAAAGCCGTGCCTTGTTGAATTATGCTCGTTTTGGTCCATGCAACAAGGAGTTGAAAAGGTGTGTTGTTATTGCTTGCAATTTTATTCCTATAGCATCTGGTTTTTCTTGTTTGTTTACAAGAAGATACAAATTTATTATCAACCATATCAGCCATGTCATTGTTGTTACTTGATATTTTCCCCTCTTCTTTCTTTATAAATGTGGTGATATAAATTAGACTACAATTACCATTCCATTACTGTTGTGATACCGATCTTAGGTTTGAGATTCAGTGAAGTGGTCATTACTCTCCGTCCCGTGGCCTTTCTTTTTCCCATTAATTGTTATTATTATTATCCCTACTTCATAATGTGGGGCGACCCTCTTATCTCAAAGTCGGTAGCACTAGTTTCATGTCAATTAAGGTGTATTGAAGTTGGTTCATGGTGATGTACGCTTAGTTTTGCTATATTTTAAATACACAAATAATTTGAGAAAAGATCTAAGACTTGTTTGGTTCGTAGTAATAAGAGGCGGAAATAGAAAGCGATTTTAAATGAATCTTCCCATTAATATATCTCGAAGTTGTTTTTGCCCTCTCCAAACTAATTCTAAAATTGAGCCTTAAATAGAAAGATTATGGAAAAGTGAAACAATGAAATTAATTTGGTCATGTTATTTATGGTTAGCATTTATCTATTTAATAGTCAACACAAATCATGGATCATTAGGTTTATTCCGTAAGCCTAAACAACTATGTTTGACATACAATTTTGAACACTTTGCATGTGAATAACTCAGTCTCAAACATTATGTATTCCTATTATCAATTAAAATTAACTCCTGAGACTATGTTTAATAACTTAGGATTTTGAAAAGTATGTTTATAAATACTACCACTTATTGGTTTATTTGAGTTGTTATCTTATTTAAGAGTGTTTTTAGAAATTAAGCCAAGTTTTAGAAATAAAAAAAAAACGTACTTTTTTTATTTTAAGAAATTGGCTAAAATTTAAATTCAATAGAAAGATTTAAAATTAAGTAACTAATTATATAATTCAAAATACACTATTCAAAATCAATTTACTAATTAGTGAAACCTGTCTGTTAGCTACTTCTATGCTCTTGTTTTTGCGATCCCAGGTAAGATCGGTTTAGGATCATGGGATCCTTTTCTATTTAAAATGTACTTCTAAGTAATTGCTCTGAGAGTAGAACAATTGACAAGGATTCCTAACGACGAGCCCAATGAACGTATCAATGGACTGACCCCAGCAGACAAAGGGATCAAGGCAATAGCTATGCGTTTAACCATGACATATTTGCTTAGTTGAACATAATTTCATTTCTTTTAGAAAGAAAAAGGAATGGTTAATTACACAAAGAAATCTTTTTTTTTTTTTTTTTCACGAGGTAGAACTTCGAACTCTTATTTATTACTGAATCTACCATAGACCAATTCCCCTTTTATTTGGGATGATTGGTAATGGAGATTCCCTTGTTACTAATTGTGGATTAGTTCTGCCCGACAAGAAGGAATTGGTCTTTACCAGCCTTTGACATATGACCAACAAAACCTGTCCTTAACGGGATGGTACTGACTTTCATATAAGTGCTGCATGGCTGTCGTCAGCTCGTGTCGTGAGATGTTTAAATGAAAAAAGGAAAAAAAAGGCAAAAAAAGTAAGAAGTAACTGGTTGAATTGAATGAAATCAAATTAAATTACATATAAATAGTTCATAGCTAAGACATGCAATATAAAATAACATGATTTAGAACATGTAAAATACTGTTGTATTAAAAATTCATAGACTAAATTTAAAATTTATTAAAAATATGAAAACTAAAATGTGACGATTGAAAATATTGTAATCAAAATGAAAGGAAATGAAAAGCAAGGTGAAGATTAATACTCTCGGCCAGAATGCTATTTTAATTGAAAAAAAAGGAAAAGTACTTTCTCGGTTCTTAGGTTTTGGATTTAGGTTCCATTTGGTCTCTAGATTTCAATATGTTATTCGTTTAGTTTTTGAATTTTGAATTTGATTTCAATTCAATTCTTAAGTTTCAAAACATCACAATTATACTCGAGTTTTGCTTCAATTTCAGTCCTTAGATTTTAAAATTTGCACTTTTAATCTTGATTTTCAATACTCAATTTCATTTGTTGTGTTAATGTATGTTAATCAATTTAAAATATTAAAACAATTAAAAACAAATAAGTTTTTACTAATTTTCAACAATATAAAAACTAAATTTAAATCTCCTGTTAATAATTATTTAAAATTTATTAATAGACATTGACGTCAATGATTGAAAGTGAGTATGTAATGAAAAATCAAGATTAAAAGTGCATAATTCCGAAACCAATGAACCAAACTGAAACTCAAATCTTACATGTAAAATTTAGTGTTATGAAATTTAGGAACTAGATGGAAACCAAACTCAAAATTTAGACAAAATATATAACGTTTTGAAACTTATTTGTAAATGTGTCACGAGTGATTTTAGGGTCAGAGGGTAAAGAAGACATCGCAACGGAAAGAAGGCTACTAGGCCATAAAAGCTACAATAAACAGGCAAACCACCAAGTCAAGAGGAGGAAACGAGCGTAAGGAAAAAGACCAATCGAGCCTTGGCCCTTGGTCCAGTCAGCCTCGGCCTTCCACCAACTAATCCATACCAAGCATAATTTGGGCCAATATAGGCCTCTAGAAGAGGGCCTACATGGCCCAAAGTCGGTTCGGTCCACTCAGCCTTGGCCCACAGAATCAAGCTTTACGCATATTGAAGCCCCGGGGGAAAATTGGATATCCCAAGGTCTAGGGAAAATGATTTGGCCACATAGAGCTTATAAATAAGGGAATAAGGAGTTAGATGAGGTACGCAGTCTCTTCATTAGAAACACCATATTAAAACAAGTATTCTCTAGGTCTATGGAAGCTGTATCCAAAACTTAAGTATCAAAAAGGTAATTCAAAAAGAAAAAAAAAGGGAAAAAATACCTTATTATAAAGTATCATTACTATTATTAAACATTTTGGATAAAATTAACTTAAGACTATTAAATTTAATATATATATATATATATTTAAAAAAAAAGTGTTGATTGAGTTGGTATATAAATAGACAGAATGAAAAGAAAGAAAGATATAAACCAATAAGAATGGTCATACCCACAAGAGAACTAGAAGCAAGGAGAGCCTTTAGCACATCCATCCATCCATATCCATTTCAATTTATTCCTCACATTTCCCCTTTCTTCCCTTTCAGACGGAAAACAAGAAAAATCCAAATGATGAGGCGTCTTTGTCCCAACATCGACCGAGACGACGGCCTCGAGACCATTCTGGAGGTCCCAATCCCCGAAGAAATGTTCACCAGTATGGGCAGCAACGTCACTCTCCGTTGGCAGAACATGTCCACCTGGATGAAAGCTCAAACCTCCGACAAATGGTCTTCTCCTATCATCGCCAATCGCTTCAACGAGCTACGATTTCTCCTCTACCTCGTCGGATCTCCTCTCATTCCTCTTCAAGTCCAATTAGGCCACTCTGTTCATCGCCCTGTCAGAGATTGCTCCATTGTAAGTTTCGACATTTTTGCCCTATTTTAATTCGTCCATCTGAATTTTAATTGGATTCCTTCCTCCATTGCAGGAGGCTTCGACGGCGAAATACATCGTGCAACAGTATATAGCGGCGACGGGAGGACCGGCGGCGTTGAATTCGGTGCAGAGTATGTGTGTGACGGGGCAGGTGAAGATTAAAGCGTCGGATTTTCATTTGTCGGATGAGAGTATCGAGGTGAAGAAGAGTACGGAAGAGATCGGAGGGTTTGTGCTTTGGCAGAAGAATCCGGATCTATGGTGTTTGGAGCTTGTGGTTTCTGGTTGTAAGGTTATTTGTGGTTCTAATGGAAAGCTTTCATGGCGACATTCTTCTAATAATCAACATTCCCCCATTTCTACCGGCCCTCCTAGGCCTTTACGCCGATTTCTTCAGGTAAATCATACATCTCTCTGTTTCTTCCCCCAACCACCCAACGTATCTAAATTACTATGACATATTTATAATTTATTCTCAAAAATGCATTTTCAAGTTTAAGATTACACATCATTAAACATGAAATATGGCAAAAGCAATTTAACATTTTCAAAATTTACGAGAAGAAACAAAAGTTGAAGGAATATAGATTAAAATAAAGATTTAAAAAGAAGATAGAAGAGAATAAACTGGGAAAATTAATGAGATGAGTTGGGGTTGGGGCAGGGTTTGGATCCAAGAGCAACAGCGAACCTATTCATAGACGCAATGTGCATCGGAGAAAAACTAATCAACGACGAAGACTGCTTCATTCTAAAGCTGGAAACAAGCCCCGCAATTCGGGAAGCACAAAGCGGCCCTAATTACGAGATAATCCACCACACAATTTGGGGATACTTCAGCCAACGCTCTGGTCTTCTCATCCAATTCGAGGACTCTAGGCTTCTACGGATGCGAACCAAAAGCGACGAAGATGTCTTCTGGGAGACCAGCACCGAGTCCTTTATGGACACCTACCGCTACGTTGATGGCGTCAACATTGCCCACAGTGGCAAGACCAACGTCACCGTCTTCAGATATGGCGAACAATCCGCTAACCACAAGAGGGAGATGGAGGAGACTTGGAAGATCGAAGAGGTCGATTTCAATGTCTGGGGCTTGACCATGGAGAGCTTTCTTCCGCCTCCTGGCGCCGCCGTCTTGCAATTGCAAGACGCTTCTTAATCGCTCGGGATTGCGATTTCCATTGCCATGGCGATTGCTTCCTCTGTATATACACAAATTTATGTCAATTTTGATTTTGCTTTCTGAGGACATTTTCTTTTTTCGTTATAGTTAATATCATTCTTTTGGGGATATTCCAATCCCCTCTATTGATCAAACTTGTTTAAATTTCATATACAACACTTTTTTTTTTCTTCTTTTGACCGTAGGGCTAACATATAAATATGTGTTTGGTAGATGAAGGAATTCGATATTATATATTTATAAATCATAAAACTGGTTAATTAACAAAACATTGTTATTAATTTATTTATGAATATAATTTATATTAAAAAAAATGTATACTATCATTATTTATATTACATTACATAATACATATTATATTTATGTAAAAATAAATTGAGTTTATAACATCACTAATGGTTTTTTATCTTTATTTAATATAATGTTACACTTTGAAAATTAAAACTCGATATAATGAAAACATAAAAATATTTGTTTTCAGAATTTGCACTATTTGAATCATAGAATCCAAAAATAATTTTTAAATCAGAATTTGAATTCTCTACCAAACAAAACCCTTAATTTTTAATGCTACATTTTGAAAGCTGTGATGGTTTAAAAAATGGTTTGGATGGAACTAAATTAAGAAGCAAAAAATAAATTTAAGATATTTTCTAAAATTAATTAGGAAAAAAAAAATTAGCTTGGAGGGTATACATCAAATATTAGCTTGAATTTGTTTGTTGGCACTTCAAGTCTAGGGGTAGCGTGCCCTCGTAGGGTTCAGGGGCAACGACTCCGGAACCTATTCTGAATTCGTATTTGGAATATTTATTTATTTGTAGTTATGACCATAAGGTTTAGCGTAGTGCGCTATATAAATTTAATAATACTGTTCTCTTTCTATCTCATGGATGTAGTTAATACACCGTTAGTAGACTACGTATAATTGTATGTTGATTCTTCTTACATTTTTTGTATTCTTTAATGGTCGATTGCATAACATTCTTTGACTTGAAAGTTAAGTTGATTGTCTTGCTGAAACGAAATGGCTAAGGGTTGCATAATTTCTTGTTGTGAGTTCTTGTGGACATTCTTCCATCCAAATGTGGAGCTGCAAATTGTTTTTTTTTTTTTTTTTTTTCCTAGGGAGGGTGGCCAAAGTATTTGCCTAATTTCGCTTATAGTCGGTTAAATTTTATTTTGAACAATGCTATGGGTAAAACATGTCTCAAGTTTATTTACATTTGTCTAATAAATTTGTCATATGGACATGTTGTGGACAGTATCAATGAAAAAGACTATATATAAATTCAATGTGTGATTAATGTTTAAATATATGACAATCGACAATCATCTTTTAGGCTAAAATGAGCTATGCACAATGGTCATTCACACACAATACTTTCCTTGAGTTAAAGGTTAGATCTCCAACTTTTGCAATTGTTGGGTTGAAAACAAATTTGGTAATCATTTTTTAGACATCTCTATTTATGAGATGTACAAATTTAGGTTATCTAACACACGACCAAACTTGTCGTACAGGATGTTACAATATTTCCAGAAACATCATAAATAAATGCAAAAAAACTAAAACCAGAATAGAATATAAAGTTTAGTAACCCAGTTCGGTGCAATACCATCTACATCTGAGAGGTAGTGTATTCATAGAAAGATATATTCACCAATATAAAGTCAAACAATTACAACGATGCACTTATCTGTAAATAAATGGCAATTACAGTGACACTCGAATAGCTCAACTTAGAGAATGATCACGTAGGCTTCCCCCTAAGTGTGAGACTCCCCCTCAATGAAACTTAGGCTCCCCCTAAGTGTGAGATCCCCTCAACTTCAACATACTTAGGCTCCTTTTAAGTGTGAGATTCCTTATCTACTAGTATCTTTCCACCTTCTTGTGAATATCTCTTCACGTTATGAACTTAGGCTCCCTTTAAACTAGAGAATCTCTTCTCAATAGATGATGTTTTAGGCTCTCCCTGAGACCAACCGATCTTCTCACGAAACACGCTTCAACAACGAACAATAACATAACTTCAAGATCAACAAAGATTATGAATCCAAGTTCAACTACCACAAAAACAAAACTCGTTTTGAACGAATCAATAAGATCTAGAGACACTCAAGATCAACAATAGCAAAAGCTTCACAATCTCATTGATTGACACACTTGTGTTTTTCGGCACAAACATAAGAAAATGACTTGAATATTTTTCAAAACGGCCAACCCTAATCATCACATATATTTGGGTAGGGTTGAGAATATATTCAAGGAAAGAATGAATCAACTTTGTAAGGAAAAATACAACAAGTCACAAAATATGGAAAATCCTGCTGACAGATAAGGAAGAAATATTCTGCATAACTTTCTATCTGTCAGGTAACAATGTCATAGACGATGTCACGACATGTATGATATGCTGAAAAGGACAAGAAAACGTACCAACAAATATGCATTACACATATCAACATCTAAGGAACCAATCTCAAGGAAGAATTAGCACGACATGGAATATGTTACATGAACATGTTGTTCAAGTTTTGTCTGTAATAATTAAGCTAATCATACTCCAATAACAAACACCCTAACAATCTCTCCCTTTGACTATTTTTTAAGGTAAAACAAATCATACAATAAAGCAGTCAATAGAAACCAAACAAGATCAGATCAACTACAATCAAACTAGACTAGATAAAGAACTATAGTATTAGGATGCCGAACCAAACTCGTTCTCCTATTTTTTTTTACTTGCAAAAAAGCCAACGTTAACAACAGATTCTCTCCCTTGGGTAAGTAAGGAAGAAACCAACAATCAATCTAAACAATCAGTATGCCCGAAATCCTCTTTCCCCTTAGCAAGAATATAAGTTGAGTCATTAAAGTATGTATCAGCTGACAAAAGCCTAGAGCCTTGATCAGCATTTGACCCTAACATATATAACTCATTTGCACAATTAATTGACATCCTCAATAAATCAGTACTGTGTCGAATGAAAACACTCAAGGCTTGTGATTGAAAGATACGAACATGCATGATGAATGCTTCAACATAAGGATAAATATGAGGAGCTCCATCTGAGACATCAATATCATCAGAAAGAAAAATACCCATACCTACAAGCAGTAGAATGTTGTGGACAATGTCGACAATGTTAAACATATGAAATTGCTAAAGTAATTTGACATTGACATATTTAACACCACGATCGATCACAACTAGTTGTCCATTCTTAAACCAAAATTTATGAACCCCATCGGTGCAATAATTGTTGGGTTTTATGCTCTAAAACTCGTAGACTATAAATATTATTAATTAACCATCATCAATAAAGAGTTATAGATGTTAATTCAATAGATGTTATTGTTTGTGTTGTTGGTCTATTTTTGTCTTAATAACCCTTAATCCAATAAACTAACATCCAAGGCTACTGTATCAGTCTTGAACTGTATGTGGAAACATACATGGATCAATGTTCAAGATACAACCTGAAGGGTCTATAGTATAGGGATAAGGTTGGGTACCTTATCCTGGTAACACTATGGATACGACCCACTTTGTATTTGATACAAATGCAATGACGTTCGTGTAGTTTGAAGGAAATCGAATACGAGGATTTCCATGAGCAGCGGAAGGATCTTTCTAAATTTTAATCGTATATGAACTTTACAATTACAATCACAAACGAAAATATACGGTTATGCATAAAATAGAAATTAAAACATGCTTTACTACAGATCAAGGGAAGAATCAACAAACCTTTGTAGAATCATCTTCAAGTTCCTTGATCACGAACGCTCGATCACAGCAACACAGCAACACACGAACGTTCGTCCAACACGACCGTTACACTGCACGAACACCGCACACTCAAACTAAGCGATCATCAAGGTCATGAACACCCCAAACATCGCGAACGGCCTCCACAGAACCTCGACTGTGTTAAGTTGAGTATGACACCACAAAGAAGGTTACCTTGGTATTCTCGGTGTGAAAATCCAGAGGGTGGGCTCTGAGTGGACTTAGTTTGAGGCAGAAAACCGGAGGAATCATAATCGTGTAAACGATTGAGCAAGTGGGATATGGAACAACCTATCGTATAGGTCGATGTCCTATTATTTAGGAAAAGCTATGCGATCGTCTAGCAAAAGCTATGCGATTGTTTAGCTCATCGTCTAGCTGAGTGTCTATCGTGTAAGAACATTCCACGATCGCTTAGCTAACTCCAAGCTGTCGCTTAGTAAATCTGATTTACTTGACAACTTCTCCGTGAGAATTTTCTGAGATTGGAAATCTCAAATCAACAATTTTGCAAATCTTATTTCTTTTCTAAAATTAGGAAAACATTTTTCCTTTTATCTCACAGTTACCATGAAACCACCAATAACCTTCCACTTAATTGGTTATTAGAGAAAAAGAGATAATTATCCAATAATTAATATTATTATAAATATAAATGATATCTAACTTACCATAATATATTAATAACCTATAGTTTTGATATTTCATCTCATGAAATATATAAACCATAGCTATTTTTCTATTCCAGGGCACTTAATGTAAATCTCATTTACATTAATCTTCTACTTGATGTATCTCTTACACCATACTAATCATATTATATATGGTCGAACTACCTCTTGTCAATTTGGACATTTCAAATCAACACCAAAAACTGATCCTCAGCTTGAACCATCGAGCTACCAAGGGGACCTTATGGACCTGTAGCTTGAAGCTCCAACGATATGTGAATAACTGACTAAACTCTTTAGTCACGGGATCTACCATCCGTTAACTTCCAGGCACTCTACTAAAGATCGACAACTGAACTCTCCTTACCGCAGATATATTATGTGTCCATCTTAACCAATCAACAGTGCGACAACCCTTCACAGATCGCTCGTAAGTACAACTCGGCTAATAACCACGATGCCCCTAAAGTTAATATTGGGTTTTATGTCCTAAAACTCGTGGTATGTAAACAATGCAACTTATTCTGAAAATTCAATAAAGGTGTTATTGAATAGATGTATTGCTTATGAAAAATCCAATAAACTTGAAAGTCCTTTGACTATTGGATGAGTACTTGAACTTTATGTGGAGACATAAAGGTGGACCAGGTTCGAGTAAATAGTCAAAATGATCTATAGTATATGAATAGGGTTGGATACCTTATTCTGGTAACACTATTAGATGCGGCCTGCTCTGTAGTTATTACAAAGAGTTGTAAAGTGCTACAAACGAAATGATCCTAATTCGTTCATATTGAGACATGAGGAGTGAGAGTGTCCTTGTGCAAAAGGGTTTGTATAAGATCAGACCACGAAATCAGTCACTCTTACTTTATAACGCTGTTTACTGTTTAAAACCGACTATTTCAAAGCGATGACCTAGGTAACTTGACCTTAATCCTGAGCTAATTATGAACTCCTATTTATTTGGAATTATCCTTAGATTTGAATAGGTGAGGGTTGGCTCAACAGCGCCGACTCAATAAACCTCCCATTTCAGGGGTAAGACTGGATAGATAGCTGGGGACTAGGGTAAAAGACGAAATTCACTCCTATCCGCTTTTAGGGATAGTAGAGAGGTTGTTCCCTTAAGTGCTGATTCTGGGACTTGGACAAGGGATCTCGCCCTCTCATTGGCCTGAGAGGGACTTGGTTTTGTTGATTGGATCCCAAAACAATTGTTCATTAGGGGATCAGTGGAGACTTAAGGAACAAGAGGTAATTTAAAACAGAGATTCGACCCATCCGCTATTATGAACAACCCATGAAGGGTTGACTTACTAATCATGATTATATTAAGTGGACATAATATATCTACAGTGAGGGGAGTTCAACTATAGGCTTTAGTGGAGTGACCCATTAGTTAACGAATGAGGGTTAGATCGGTCTAATGAGTTTAGCCAATTAATCTCGGATCGTTGGAGCCCATGATCTAGAGGTTCAGGAGGTCCCCCTACTAACTTGGAAATGGATTAGCTCTAGAGTAGCGTAATAAGTTAATTTGAAGCGTTCAAATTAGAATCAAACGGAATTGGAGAATATATATATTTAAATATGATTTAAATAAATGAAGAGGAATTTGTGTAAAAATTAATTTAATATTGGATATTAAATTAATTAGAATTATTTAAATTATTTAAATAATTATTTATTAATTTTAGTAAAACAATTAATTTATGAAATTAATTTGTAAAATTAATAAATTTTGATTTTAGAAATAAGATATGATTTTAAAATCAATTTTGGATTTTGGAAATAGAAAAACACAAAAAGGAAAAATAGGATTTTTCCATCTCCATCTTCAACTAGCTCACAAAGAACCCACCATCTTCAAACTTCAATTACTCCAAGCATGAGCTGCATCCCATGCAGCAAATCACTTTGCATGATAGTCTGCAACATATTAAAGAGATTGGAGTGAAGTTGAAGTGATGCAACCGAAAGAATTTTAGTTGAAAATTCTTGAAGAAGAAGGTGTTCTTCATTTGGGTTGTTACAGTGAGCATTCTCCAAATTCCCTTTGATTCTAGCTTATTTTGAGTCACAACTCAATCTAGAGCACCAAGAGAATAGTAGGGAAGATCTTATGATGGTCTGCACAAAGATTTGGAGGATTAGCAGCTCGAAATCGAGATTTCAATAGTTCTTCAAAGGTATGTCTTGAAACCCATTAAATTCTTTTTAATCATATTTTCTTTTCTGCCAAATTAATCAATTAGAGTGCTTATCGATCCTCTTCGCTTCTATTGCGTGCTGATACCTCTCCAACAGTTACATCTAACTCCTTAAGTACCACTGAATCCTCTAATGAACATAAGTCATAGTCCTACTATGACTGAGTCCTTTCTTCCAAGAGAAGCTGTAGCCACTATGTTCAAGCCCCAGAATCAACCCTTAAGGGAGCAATCTATCTACTTACCCCTACTTCGGGGAAGGAGTAAATTCCATCTTGTGTATTGAGTTCCCAGCTCCCAAATCAGATAAGTCCCCAAAAAGGTAGGCATGTTAAGTTGGTAATCTGGCCACTCTCAGCCATACTAATCAAAGGACCGCCCTCAAAGGTAGAGTTCTCAAAACACTCAGGATTGAGGTCGTGACACCTATGGTCATTTAGGTGAGTTGTTAGTCTCTAGTATCAATGACGTTATATACAGAGTCTAGTCATCTCGTGGTCCGGTCTTATACAAACTCTTTGTATAGGACAACCCCGCTCGCATGACTTCACATGAACGGTCAGGATCTACCATCTGTAGTAGTTTACAACACTTGCAAACCTCTACAAAGTGGGCCGTATCCATAGTGTCACTAGGATTAGGTATCCCACCTTAATCCTTATACTACAGACCTATCTAGGTTATCACTTAAGGCATGATCCACTTGTATATCTCATATACGTGCTTAAGTTTACATAAGATAACCATCGAGCTTTGTTTATTGGATATGGGTAAATGCTAGAATAAAATAACATTTATTTTTCATAAAACAATGTGTATAATTACAAACAACGAGACTCCGGGAGAATTAGAACACCAATCCTAACATAGTTGACATACGAGTAGACGTATCCTATGCAATGAGTTTGCATAAGATCGGACTATGAAATAATAACCACTAGATGTAACATCGTTAATTAGTTAGATTCCTATTTTAATAGGATGACCTAGGCAACTTAGTCATAATCCTAAGAATATTATGAACTCATGTTCACGAGGGATTGTCCTTTGATTTGTATGAGTGAGGGTGGCTAGTTCGCCGACCCAATATGCCTACCATTTTGGGGACAAAACCAAGTGGGGAGCTAGGAACATAATAATAAAAGATGAAATTCATTTTTTCCCATCTTAAGGGTAAATAGATGAGTGTTCCCTTAAGTGGTGTCTTCGAGACTTGAACAAAGGGCCTTACCATCTCATTGACCGAAGAGGGATTTCTATTTATTGGTTGGACCATAAACATGTTATTCATTAGAGGAGCACTAGTACTTAAGAAGTCAGACGTAACCCAAGAGTAAAACAATAATTTGACCTAGTTGGAGTTACGAACACTCGTGAAGGACTAAGTGCTGTTATTGGTCTATATCTATGGACACAAAAATATATCTGTAGTGAAAAGAGTGTAGGTGCGGGTCTTTAATATTGATTAACTTGATTAATGAGTTTAGCCAATTAATCTCATACTGTTGGGGCTTCTGATCTGAGGAAACCTGCTATTAATGGTTAACGAGGTCCTCTTGTTAGCTCATTAGAGGATATTTAAGAGGGATTGAATTGTTCAAATTAATTTGAAGGAACCATATATTAATGTGATTAATATATAATTGATTATGGATATGATCTATGATTCAAATTAAATTAGAAAGTAATATTTGAATAAGATTCAATTAATTAATTCAAGAGATTAGGTTCACAAAGAATTAATTAATAGAGAGGTATTGCACATATACATACAATGTTTATGATAATTAAATATATATACACACTAAATTGGATTTAATGTATAAATAGTTATTTAATTAATGTGTAAATTAAATTAAATAAGTATTATTTAATTGTGCTAATTAATTAAATAAGTGTTATTTAATTAATTAATTGTGGAAAAGAGAAATAGGAAAAGAATTAGGAAAACAACTTGGCTCTTCTCTATATAAAGACCTCACTATGACCCATTTGAGACACACTGACAATACACAACACACAAGTGTTATTGTGCAAAATTCTCCCTAAGCCACAAAGATAATCCTCTCTACTCTCCAAAACCCTTTTCTCCTCGCTCTCCCAATAGTTGGATACCATCTATCCCTCTATTGGAATCCTAGAGAATAACGAGGATACTCTCATGGTAGTATTCGAGATTGTTCAAGAAGTTGTTTGTGATCAAGATCGTTAGAGGAGCCGTTCATTGGAACTTAAAGAGGATTGTTCGTGAAGCTTGAGAATCTACAAAGGTAAGAATGGTTATAATTTTTTTTTCCTAAAGCATGATATATTACATGTTTATATTTTATTTTAGTATACTGTATTTGTTTATGTAAAAATTGAATTGCAGGATGCAAGACATTCACAATGTTTCTACTGTGAGATTCGATCCCTTCAATTGGCATCAGAGCCAATATCTTGCATCCATGTTCTTCGTATTTTTCGAGAAAAATTAGTTTTGAGGTGGGTTTAATATTCTGCATTTGGAATGTTTGAATGTTGGTTTACAAGATTGGATGTTTTTTTATTTTGGCACATAGATTACTTTTAATTTGATTAAATTGTAAGGACTCGTTGTATTTTTTGGACAATTTAGTTCTTGCTTCGAGTTTGTAAGTTCGCGTCGATTGAAAGAGAAATGGTTGCTGAAGAGATCGGGAAGAAATAGAAGTGTTCGGGGCGAGTTCAGAGCCAAAAACAATGTGAACAACAACATTCTGCCATTCAATGTCGCAACGTTGCTATCATAGTGTTGCAAGGTTGAAAGGTAGACACAACGCAAAGCAGTCGTAGCGTTGCTCCGAGTTTTGACGGAGTGCTGGCAGCGCGTGTGAGGATGGTTCAGCTACATTTGTTTTGACCTAATTCCCTTTGTATTATTTAATTAACATTAATTAATTAAATTAATATAATAGTTATATTAATTTAATTAGTTAATTTTGTATTAGGCAGTCAAAATCGGTCCAATTTTTGCTGTTTAAATTAATTTAATTATGCAATGAATGGATGTTTAGATTAATTTTTGAATTCATATTACATATTATATGTCATATAGATTAAAAAAATACCCACCTTAGGATAAACATGTACATGCATCATAAATAAATAATAAAGGCTTATATTTTATAGATGCATGATAAAATTAGCATGCTCATGCATCATGATATAAGTGTTATGTTAGTGATGTATGATTAACCTAAGCATGTTCATGCATCATACTATATATTAAAATTGTTATAATAAATAGTGGAATGATGTATGTGAATGCTTATTTTATTGGAGTATATCAGCATGCAGTGGAACCAACAAGGATCAATAAGCATTCTAATGGGATTATCCGCTAAGAATTATGGTAGAGCAGTTTTTTCGATTCATCCCTGGAGTTGAATACCTCATTCAAGAATTAATTTTGGCTATAAATAAAGCATATTCATACAATAATAAGAGGATTTCAAGTAATACCATTGTAGAACTTCTTGAATCTCGAATTCAGCTGCAAATCTTCTCTAAATCTTGTTGTGAACCACCTCAAGGTCTTCCCTATTATTCTCTTGGAGCTTTAGATTGAGTTGTGGGATTCAAAATAAGCTTGAATGAAAGAAAATCGGAGAAGAAGCTCACTGATGCAACTTGAAGAACACTTCTTCAACCTTACAAGTTTTCAACAAAATTTCAGCAAGTTCATCAGTTATTGCATGCCTGATATCCACTTTCATCTTCTCTATTTATTGCAGGACATTCATACATAGAAGAAGGCTGCATGAGGTACAACTCATGCTTGGAAGATTGAAGCAAAATCAAGTGGACTTTGAGTGAGCTACTTGGTAAATGTAGTGGAGAAATCCCATTTCCAAATTTGTGTTTTCCAATTTTCTAATTTATAAATTGATTTTCAAATTGAAAATTTTTATTAATTTTACAGTATTAATTTCATAAATTAATTTTCTAATAAAACTAATAATAAATAAATAAATAAATAATCTAATATCAAATATTAAATTAATTTTACACAAATTCCACCTTCATGGATTTAATATTTAAATCATATTTAAATATTAATTAAATTCTTCAATTCCATTTAATTCTAAAATTAAACGCATAATTATATCACATATAATTACTAATTCTTTTAATTCTAATTTGAACGTTTCAAATTAATTTATCACACTACTCTAAAGCTAATCTATTTACGAGCTAGTAGGGGGAACTTGTGAACCTATAGATCATGGGCTCCAACGATCCGAGATTAATTGACTAAACTCTTTACACCGAATTAACGCCCATTCGTTAACTAATGTGTCACTCCACTAAATCCCATAGTTGCACTCCCCTCACTGTAGATATATTATGTCCACTCGATATAACCATTATTAGTAAGTTAACCCTTCACAGGTTGTTCGTATTAACGGATGGGTCAAATATCTGTTTTACACCCGAGATTACCTCTTGTTCCTTAAGTCCTACTAATCCTCTAATGAATAATTCGTTTGAGATCCGATTAATAAACTGAGTCCTTCTCGGGCCAATGAGAGGGTGAGGCCCCTTGTTCAAGACCCGAAGTCAGCGCTTAAGGAAACAACCTCTCTAATATCCCTGAAAGTGGGTAGGAATGAATTTCATCTTGCACCCTATGTCCCCAGCTATCTACCCGACCTTACCCCTAAAATGGAGGTTTATTGAGCCAATGCTGTTGAGGCAACCCTCATCTATGCAAATCTAAGGATAATCCCAAATAAACAGAAGTTCAAAGTTAGCTCAGGATTAAGGTCAAGTTACCTAGGTCATCGTTTTAAAATAGTCAGTCTTAAACAATAAACAACGTTATAAAGTAAGAGTGACTAATTTCGTGGTCCGATCTTGCACAAAACCCATTGCACAGGACGTCTCCACTCCTCATGTCCTAACATGTACAAATTAGGATCACATCGTCTGTAGCACTTTATAACTCTTTGTAACAAATATAGAGTGGACCGCATCCAATAGTGTTACCAGAATAAGGCACCCAACCTCATTCATATACTATAGATCATTTTGACTATTTACTCGAACCTGATCCACTTTTATATCTCCACATAAAGTTCAAGTACTTATATAATAGTCATGGGTCTTTTAGTTATTGGATTTCTAAAATGAAATAAGCAATACATATTTTCAATAACAATTTATTGATTTTTTAAATTAAGTTTTATTGTTTACAAACTATGAGTTTTAGGACATAAAACCAACAAACTCCCACTTGGACTAAAACTCCAGTGGTAACTTACATATCCGAATATATAAAATTGAGTTTCTGAGTTTTATAAAGAAATACAATAAACTAGGACATTGATAACGGGCAGAAATGCATGTTATTACAGTGCTAAGCTATTAAACAATGAAGATTTGTGTTGATAAAATATGTTAGATTGCGTTCAAAAAGCATTAAGTTCATAACATTGCGGTCGCATACGTTCATCGCATAGAAATAGTTAATTTTTGTATTTTTATGCAAAATATGCGTTGATGCAAGGCGAAAAGCGCGATCACAAGAAATCAACGGTCGAGCGCAGCATTACCACAAGGCTTTATGGTGATTTGTGCTCGCAAACATCTGCTCAAGAAGGATTGCCGCATAGAGCCGGCGCAACTTTGTGGGCGCATCTGGGTGAAAGGCATAATTAATCACGATGGGACAGAAAGCTGATGACGGTCGAATCCGAATTAAGTTGACAAGCCGCTAACGATAACAAGTACACTCAGCTTTTTGGTGATAAATATTCGGCGCATCAGTCAGAGAATTAAAGTCATCCCATCTGTGCAATCATAAGAGAGAAGCTACCTTTCAGCCCAAGACTCTATAAATACCAAAGGCATCCTTCAGAAAAGGAGTTCAGCGAGTTCAGCTAGTTGAGCAAGTTCGGGGAGTTAGAGAATTTTGCCATAGTTAGAGTAGCTTTATTCTTAGATTTCCTTTTATTTTAAGGCGAAAGCGAGAGAAGGAAGTTGTGCCGATAGATCGTTCCGGTGAGCTCGGGAGAGTGCCAGAAGCATCAAGATTAGAGAGAGGGCCAGCTCCTGCGGAAGCAGGAATATCTTTTGAACCGAATAGAGTTGCCAGTGTAAAAGCCTTAGGCAGCAAGGGATCACTACCAGGCTCTCTATCTTTATCTTCCATTGTTATTTTGTATTCAAACTCATTTATAGAAATGGAATTTACTTCTCTATATCTGTTCACTCTCTGTTTATTATGCATGAGTAGTTAAATCTGTTGAATGGGTTGAGAAGCACTTAGCTAGCATAACTGGGGATCTTTATTCTATGCGATTATCTTGTATTATATATGCTTCATTCGTCCATTAGAGATACTCGAGAGGGTAGTCTAAGGACAGGATCTAGGCTTGAAAAAGTCAGGTTAGAATCTAGGCTCGGGAGAGTCAGATTAGAACGCATAATAAAGAGATAGAAGCTTAGGAATAAGCACTGTTTGCTATTAACGCATCGCATGCACCCTAAAGATAGGATATGATTGTGTGCTATCATCTTGTCTTTGTGTGCATATTGCATCATCGCATAGGAAAAGAGTAGAGACTTAGGAATAAGCTCTATGGACACTTTTGCATTCAACACACGCGTCCTAGACTTAGGAGCACCGTGTTTGCATTGGAAAATGATTTGCTGTTGCATGAGTGTAGCATGATCGCATAGCCTGATGCATTCCCAGGAAATGCTAGCTAAAGATCTTCTCAACCCGTTCCTCCGCATACTCAGTGCATCTATCACATAATCAAACTTTTCTCAAATCCGCCGTATTTATTTATTTCATTATCGCAACCAACAACACCAAACAACTATTTGAGTTACGGGTTACCGCAAAGTCTTCGTGAAAAATTATCACCGTATATTGTTTTCCAAAGTTAACTCAGTGGGGTTTATACTTGGATTCCACTGAGAAAGCTTGATTGCTCAACACAATCCCATCACTACATCTCATTCCATATTTCCACATCATAAAATAACGCATCAGGCATCCCATACCCATGGTTACCATTCGGTATCCCATACTGTGTTTTTCTCCCACTTGCCCTTGGTTATTAACCTGGTATTCCTAGTCTTACTAAGAGATTCTCAAACACTTTAGTCGAGAGAATCTTTGTAAACATATTAGTGTACAATAGACTTCTTATTAAACTATATGGGAAATGCATCTTATTCTCACAACACTTGTTTCTCAATAACGGTTAGGAAGTCATACTTTCCTCCCACTACATTGAGATACTCTCAACTCTTTGAGTAAGACGTATTTGACTTGTCTAAACAACTCTTATTAACAGTGTTAATTCAATAAATTTTTATTGATTTATGCAAGTTTTTATAGAAACAAATAATAGAAGGTGATCTGGAACAATATTTCAATGATGTTGAGAAACCAATTTAAGGTAATTAGAAAGTTTTTCATTGGATTTCATGTTCTATCAAATAGAACTAGAAATATTAAACTTTCTATACTTTGATCCAATCAGAGTATTTTGGTTTTATTTTACCTAATAAGTTTTGTACACTTTGAATGCTTCAAGTGTTATAAACTTATCATTTAAGTTAAATAACTGTTTGCCTTAATTGATTTCTAGCCGTTTTAAATATCTAAATATTTGCAAATGGTTTTTAACCAGGTTGGTTCTTAACAGAGGTTGCTATGCGATAGAACAAACATAATTTTCAAAAAAGAACATTTCATTTACAACAAAAATATATACAATTTGTTCTTTACAAGATAACAAAAGCAGATAAGATTATTTTCAAATAGCAACATCTCCCACTGATCAATCTGAGGAATACTAGCAATATTCAGGAACTAATTTGCCTGTTTTGCTTTCTCTGTTCTCTTCTTAGCAAGGTACTGAGGGCAGTTTCTCTTCCAGTGCTCTTTCTCGTTGTAGTGGAAACACTTTCCTTCGTCTGCAACGTTAGCCTTTCCTTTTCTCCCAGCGGTTTTCTTCTCCCCTTTCCCTTTGCTCTTCTTAAAAGAAATACTCTTACTCTATGAAGAGGAAGCAACATCAGAATTTTTGGAGGATGTTCCTCTCTTTTCAGTGGTAGTAACGTGTACTTCTAGTTCCAGACCTTTACTTTCACTATTGTCTAGTAAGCCTGTATCTCATTCAGAAGAGTTGTCAAACTATATTCAATTTTATTCATTAACGCGTTCGTGCAGAACTGTAGAAAACTCTTCGGAAGAGATTCTAGAATAAAATCGATTTGACTTCTCTCGTTAACTACAACCCCATTTACTTCCGCTACATTGAAGTGGACCATCATGTCCAGGACATGTTCACGAACAGAGGCCCCCTCTTTCATGTGCAGTTGTAAACATACTTAATAGCATCATGCCTTAGGGAGAAGACGATTGTCCGAACATTCCTCATAGAGATTCCATAATCTCTTTGGCAGTACCTATAACCTCATGTTTCTTTGCCAAAACATCAGATATACTGGCGAGGATATAGGCACGGGCTTTGTCATTTGCGCTGATCCATCTATCGTACGCATCCCGAACAGTTTGATTTACGTTAGAGCTAGGAATAGGAAGACAATCCTCTGTTAAAATGAACCCTAAATCGTCTATCACCAGTATAGCATTCACATTTTATTTCTAGGTTGCATAATTATCCCCAATCAGTTTATCAGATGCCAACAATTGTACCAGTGAACTTGCCATTCTAAAAAATTGCTTTTTTGACTAAAAAGGCTGGAGGTATTTAGCAAAGTAATAATATACCCAAGATTATTTTTGCAATGATACTACAGCAAGACATTTTTGACTAAACGCTATCTTCAAAATAACTCATATTTCGATAGTCATTTAGCTACCATTTTTGGTCAGAAATTACTAACTCTTTGGTAATCCTGTAAGTGTAACCCTTTGTTTTAGACCTTAGAAGTCCGATCCCAACGATGCTCCCGAAGTTGGAAAGTCATAAAAATCCTATCCATTTCTGAAGTTTGAGTTGTTCTGAATCCTATGTTAAAACCCTCTGAGGGGATAGCAGTCGTTAAACGATTAGCGAGGCCGACTTAAAGACAACAAGCAGGCACAACAAAGGAATCTCACAGTTTAAACCAACAGAAGAGACTGTAGGATATGTTGATACATATCCTTCACCCACTTACTATGAACTACCTCCCCCATTCACTTTGGTCTTGACCTATGACGAACATTTTCTGGATGGAGGTCACTTCCAGGGTGACACGAAGTGCTGCACGGATCTCACGGTGGGAATTATATAGGGACATGAGAATTAAAATCAATATATCATATATTTTATTTTCTAGCGAACCACTTCCCCTCATTGACCATGCTCAATTCACGCAAACACTTTTCGAATGGAAGTCACTTCCAGGGTGACACGAAGTACCACATGAATTTCGATCATGAACTCTTAGGGACGTGAGAGCTAGAAATAATCATATCATATATGTTTATTAATCTCCCACTGAAGTGTTCTAACATATCATATAAGTTATTTGATTTTCACTGAAGTGTTCTAATAACATATCGTATATGTTATTAAACTCCCACTAAAGTCTTCTAATGATTTAAATGAGGTATTCATTTCTTAGGCTTGCTTCGACTAATTAAACAACCTAAGTCTAGGTGTCTATCCAAGTATAACATTTATAATTGGATTTAACTTACGATGTCTAGGTGATAAACTAATTTTAAAAACCTCACATCGTTCACGTATATCTCATAAAACCAGTTAATAACACTCAATAATTCGACAATAATCCTCAGGTAGAAGGTGTTCCGTAGACCATCAACTTAAATACCTCCAGCCTTCGACAGGATTATATACTGCTTGAGTTTGTAACCCGAGTTTTGTAAGTTTAACGACCTATTTTAACTATTAAAACGAGTGGTTAACCTATGTGAGCATGCAACTGTTCTTTGTTATTGATTTTAAATCTCTAACCCAATTTATAGCAACTTACAAAATTTTAGACATGCTAAACATCTATAACATACATCAAAGGCATTCAATATTTAATATAACATTTATATTAAATAAAAGAAACCCTAACATACATACTATATATTATAAAAATTTATAACATACTTTCAATGCATGTAACATGCTTCCTATGGTGGGTTTTTAAATATGCATGGCATACTGTATGCACATACAAGATTTATTTAATTATAACATACATCACATGCATAAATAATTTAATAGATACTGATATGGTTTTAATTTTGGCATAAACAAGTAAACAAAGACCTAATTATAACAAAACAGCAAGAAACAACTCCAAATCGCTTTTGGACCAGAATTGTCTGAACTGGACCAGCCAAAGCTCATTTGAGGCCGAACCGGACAGGATCTGAAGAAAATCGATCGAACCGGCTGCTATTACTAGCTCTTTCTAGTTCTAGTGTCGCTCAGTTCAATCTCGCTACTCTACTCATGAACGGTTCATCTCTCACTAGCTCCATTGAAATCTTGCTCCAACTCGATCTTTCACTGAAAATCGATTCAAGAATCTTGCTTCAAACTCAATCTCTCGCTCCATGCTCAAAATCTCGCTCGAACTCGATCTCTCACTCGAAATTCCACTAGAATCTCGCTCGAACTAGAAATCTCGCTCAAACTCGATTCAAAATCTTGTATAAACTTGAAATCTCGCTTGAAAATTCCATTAGAATCTTGCTTGAAACGAAATATCACTTGAAAAAAATCTCGCTCTCGCTCGTAAGGGAAATCTCGCTCGAAGCTTGAACAACAAAATTTGAGCAGAGGCTAAAGAACTGGTTCCTGCTGCTCGACCTTTTTCATTTCTTTCTTCAATTACAACTTAATTTCAAGTCTAATAACTTTAAATAAATTACAGACTCTTGAGCACACATATAAGCTCATTAAACAAGAGCCAATTACAAATTTAATCTAGGAATAAAAGAGAATTTAAATGCCAAAGCTCAAAAAACCATATCAGTGTACCATTTTCATATATCTCATGAAAAACACCCATCAAACCAATATTAAACCAAATTGAATGCTTAAATGATGCTCTGATACCAATTGTAGAAATATATTAGCATGCAATAGAAGCAACAATGATCAATAAGCATTTTAATTCATTGATTTTGGCTGTAAATGAAGCATGCTCATACAATAATAAGAGGGTTTCAAGTAATACCTTTGTAGAACCTCTTTAATCTCGAATTCAGCTGCAAATTTTCTCCAATTCTTCTTGTGAACCACCTCAAGATCTTTCCTACTATTCTCTTGGAGCCTTAGATTGAGTTGTGTGACTCGAAATAAGCTTGAATGGAGGGAATTTGGAGAAGAAGCTCACTGCAAAAGCTTGAAGCACACTTCTTCAACCTTTCAAGTTTTCAACAAAACTTCAACAAGTTCAAACAATTTGCATGCTCGATTTCCACTTCCATCTTCTCTATTTATTGTAGGACGTTCATGCAAAGAAGAAGGTTGCATGGAGAGCACTTCATGCTTGGAAGATTGAATCAAGGAATAGTGGGAAATTGAGTGAGTTACTTGTTTGTTAGTGGAGAAATCTCATTTCCAAATTTGTGTTTTTTCCAATCTTTCTCATTTCAAATTGATTTCCAAAATCAATTTAATTTCAAAATTGAAAACTTTTATTAATTCTACTAAATTAATTTCATAAATTAAATTTCTAATTAATACTAAATAATTAATTAAAATTTTTAATTAATTCTAATTAATTTAATATCAAATATTAATTTTACACAAAATTCCACCTAACAAATTTAATATTTAAAGCATATTTAAGTATTAATTCTCCAATTCCATTTAATTCCAAAATTAATCATGTAATTAGATCTCATATAATTACTAATTCTCTTAATTCTAATTTGAACATTTCAAATTAACTTATCACACTACTCTAAAGCTAATCAATTTACGAGCTAGTATGGGACCTTGTGGACCTACAGATCATGGGCTTTAACGATCTGAGATTAATTGGCTAAACTCTTTACACCAAATTAACTCCCATTTGTCAACTAATGGGTCACTCCAAAGCCCATAGTTGCACTCCCCTCACTATAGATATATTATGTGTTGGGATTGGTGTCCTAATTCTCCCGGAGTCTTGTAGTTTTTAATATATCCACATTGTTATGAATAAAATAAGAGTTATGTTATCTAGCATTTACTCATATCCAATAAACAAAACTCCATGGTTATCATATGTAAACTTAAGCATGTATATGAGATATACAGGTGGATCATGCCTTAAGTGATAACCTAAATAGGTTTGTAGTATAAGAATTAAGGTGAATACCTGATCCTGGTGACACTACAGATACGACCCACTTTGTAGAGGTTTGCAAGTGTTGCGAACTACTACAGATGGTAGATACCGACCATTCATGTGGAGACATGCGAGTAGGGGTGTCCTATACAAAGAGTTTGTATAAGATTGGACCACGAGATGATTCGACACTGTATATAACACCGTTGATACTAGAGACTTGTATCTCACCTAAACGACCATAGGTGACATGACCTCAATCTTGAGTGTTTAGGAACTCTTGCCTTTGAGGGTGGTCCTTTTATTAGTATGGGTAAGAGTGGCCAGATTGCCAACTCAATATACCTACCTTTTTGGGGACTTGTCTGATTTGGGAGCTGGGAACTCAGTTTCACAAGATGGAATTCACTCTTTCCCCGAAGTAGGGGTAAGTAGATAGATTGCTCCCTTAAGGACTGATTCTGGGGCTTGAACATAGTGGCCACAACTTCTCTTTGGAAGAGAGGACTAAGTCATAGTAGGACTATGACTTATGTTCATTAGAGAGATCAGTGGTACTTAAAGAGTTAGATGTAACTATAGTGGCTTAACGGTTATTGGCCGAGTTGTACTTACGAGCGATCTGTGAAGGGTTATTGCACTGTTGATTGGTTAAGATTGACACATAATATATATATGGTAAGGAAAGTTCAGTTAGGTCTTTAGTGGAGTGCCTGACAGTTAACGGATGGTGGATTCCGTGACTAAAGAGTTTAATCAGTTATTCACGTACCGTTGGAGCTTTAAGCTACAGGTCTATAAAGTCCTCTTGGTAGCTCAATGGATTCAAGTTGAGGATCAGTTCTTGGTATTGATTTGAAATGTTCAAATTGATAAGAGGTGATTCAATTATATATGATATGATCGGTGTGATGTATGAGATACATCAAGTGGAGGATTAATGTAAATGAGATTTACATTAAGTGCCATGGAATAGGAAAAGAGCTATGATTTATATGTTTCATGAGATGAAACATTAAAACTATAGGTTATAAGTGTACTATGGTAAGTTAGTTATCATATATATTTATAATAATATTAATCATTGGATAATTATCTCTTTTTCTCTAATAACCAATTGAGTGGGAGGTTATTGGTAGTTTCATGGTAACCGTGAGATAAAAGGAAATTTTTTTTCCTAAATTTAGTAGTTGTTGAATTGAGAATTTCCATTCTCGAAAAATTACTCACGGTGGTCGTCAAATAAATTAGATTTGCTAAACGACAGCATCAGAGAAACTAGACGATCGTGGAGTGTTTCTATATGATAGTCACTCAGCTGGCCGATTAGCTAAACGATTGTGCAACTTTTGCTAAATGATTGCATAGCGTTTGTTAAACGATTGGGCATCATCTATACGATAGACTTTGACATCTCCCACTTGCTCAATCGTTTACACGATTGTTCTCCTCTGATCTCTTCCTAACCAAGTCCACATAGAGCCCACACTTCTGGATTCTCACACCGAGAATACCAAGGTAGCCATTGTGGTGGTGTCGTACTCAACTCGAAATAGTTGAGGTTCTGTGGAGGCCATTCGTTGCGTTCGTTGTGCTCGTGATCCTTGTGTTTGAGATCGCTGTGATCGTGCAGTATAGTGGTCGAAGTGTTCGAGCGTTCATGTTACAGTCTTGCTGGTTGTTCGAGCATTCGTGATCAAGGGTGTTGAAGTATCTTTAGAAAAACATGTTGTAATTTCATTTTATGCATGATCGTATGTTTTCGTTTCTTGATTGTAATTGTTACTGTTCATATATGATTGAAATTTGGAACGATCCTTTCGCTGCTCATGAAAATCTTCATGACCAATTTCCTTCAATTAGTATCAGAGCCAAGTTATTCTGATATTCCAAATTTCACTTCTATTTTGAACTTATTTTACAGTCGTGGTGGGTTTTCTGCATTGCATTTAATTGTTAAATGCGTTTATGGATGGAGTTGATGAATGTTTACGGGTTTAATTGCCTCTGTTTCAAGCTTTTTTTAAATTACAAAGTGTTAATTTATAAGGGCCTCTGTGTTTTTAGGCATAATTAACATGCTATTGAGTCTGTAATTCAAAGTGTTTGAGTTAGTCGAGTCATTCGTGATGAAGTTTCGAAGCATGGAGATGCGGATCTTAGCGAGGAAGAAGACCAAGGGTTGGTCGTGTCGTGTAGCCTCAGGTAAGGCGTGCGCTAACTACACGATCATGCGGTATACGATACGAAAAAGGAGTGCACTAACTACACGATCACGCGGTATGTTGTGTAGCTTATCGTTTAGAAGAAGGCAAGCGCTAAACGATCGTGTAGTTAGCATGCTCAACGCATAGTCACTGACTACACGATCACGTGGTATATGATACGAAGGCGCTTGCTCAACGATCTTTAGATGATAGTGCTTCACCAAATCGTAGTCGTTTAGGCGATCGTATAGAGCTTGCGTTGTAGAGCGCACTGCACGATCACGTACCTCGTGCTTCATCACATACTAAAAGGTACATGATCGTTGCTAAACGATCGTTTAGCTCTAGAAGCGTAGGTGAACGATTGAGCCAAGCATTTGTTCTTTTGTATAGATGATCGTGGGGTGTTTTGGTACACAATCAGTGAAGAGCGTTGCTTCGCCTAGTCAGTTCAAGACCCGGTTCGCCTATTTGAACCTAAAATCCTTGCTTTTGTAATAGTTAGCCTATAGTTATAAGGATTTTGAGGCAATTTTTCTCGGTTCATCAATATTTGTTTATTATACATGAGATGTATGTGGTTTATATGGCAAAGTGTTCGACATATAGTTTTGAAACCCACCTTAGGTTGTGCAATCAATCATACATCATGTATTATAAGAGATATAATATGGCATGAAGAAATTACATGAGAGCATGCGCATGCATCATGAAAATATAAGAGTTATATTTGTGCATGCAGTAAGCATTATCATGCATCATATTTGTATTATAAGCATTATAGTATAAGGGTGAATGAAAACATGTTTTTGCTTGGCTCATTGTTTGTTTGTATAAATGTTATATAAAAAATAGCAATGAATGAACAATGCATGGAGCATGACACTTAGGCTGTTTGTAAGAGTTATGAATGCCTTATATATGTTAGCTTTGTGTTGTGGTTGATTTTGGTTGTTTCCGTTATAAGTGTTATAAAGGAAATTAGAACTAAAATGATAAGAAAGAGTTGCATGTGGACTTAGGGTGAACTCATGTTCTTAAAAGGGTTTTAAAATTAGACTAAGATAGACCCAATTCATGGTTCTAATGAGATTAGTAACCTAGTTTAATCTTCTTTTTTTCTTACATCGGTTTAATAGGATTAAATTGATTGGCATAAAAGATTAAAATTGTATTAAATCTATCTATAAAGGACCTTTTGTATAAGGCGAGTTCTGTCTAGGATGGGGTACTTAAGCTGACGGAAATAGAACACCCCTACCTGGAAACTTACCTGGAAAGGTGAATTAGATAGATTTTCTACAAGCATGCAACAGTTGATCAAAGACTCTGTTAAAAAGTTTAATGGATGATGATCAAAAGTTGTTTAACTATCCAAGGTAAATGTTACTCTTGGGCAAACCTAAAAAGTCACTTAGTTAAAATTCTTAGCTGTGTTTTTTCTAAGTAAACTAAACCCTAGGTTATAAAATGCTCAATGAGAGGAAGAGATATATCTAATATGTCAATGATTCCACTCACGTTTCTCCCTGAATGTTCACGCCGTGAGATTCATGCTTGGCCTCGTGGAGCCCTGGGAGCATCCTCCTTCGGATGGTGTTTGCATGAGTCAATATCAAGGTGGACGTAGAGAGTGTTTATAGTAAGTGGGTGAAGAGTGTGTGTCAACCCGTACTACGATCTCTATCATTGGTTCGCATCGTGAGATCATTCTGTACTTCCTCGTGGTGCCCTGGGGGTGTCCTCCTTCGGATGGGTTTTGTACAGTTGGTCAAGATCAAGGTGAACTTTAGGTTTTGCCCCCAATTGGATTTTTACCCTTCGGATTGGCTGCTTAGGGCGGATCTCTAAGGCCTAAAATGGCGGGTCACCCTTACGGGAGGTTATTAAGTAAGTTAATGATCTCTTGATCAAATCAATGATGACTAGTCATTATAGGAGCAAGAGTTGTTATGGTATTAATGACTGGTTAAGAATTCCTCAATTTAGAGGAGGGATAATCGACCTCCCTTCGGCGGGTTTTGTCCTAAACCTTGGAAGCGTCATTGCAAAACTAGATGTCACATGGGATTTATGTTAGTTTTGCTAAACCTTATTGGATGTTGTATATTTTTCAACAGGTATTTGCTTAAAACCTAACGTAGGTCAATGTGTTTTTGTTTTCAACAACTTGTTTATATTTCCGTGTAATGCCTTAAATTTGACCGATTACATGCAGTGGAAAGAGTCTTATAAAACGTATTTCGTGGTAAACGACCTCAAATTTGTTATGGTTGAGAAGTGTCCTTAAGTCCCAACCCTTGATGCACCGCGAAGTGTTCGCAATGCATATGAGGCGTGGATGAAGGCTAATTCATTAGCCCACTTCACATATTGGCTAGCATACCTGATGTTTTGACCAAAAGGGTTGAGAACATGGTCATTGCACGCAAGATCATGGACTTGTGGCAAGATTTATTTGAACGTCAATTCTTACTTTTCGAGTACAATGGGATGGATGACAAAACCAGTAGTGTCAGTTCCCAAGTTAAACTCTAGGAAGAGGAAGCAAATGTTGCTAACTTGTTGAGGTTCATGGAAGAGAATGTTCTCTGAAATGGAACTTGGAGCTTAGTTAGGTTCTGATACTGATCCCACTACTCTCTAAAAGAGGAGGATTTCTACAGATAGTAAATGTGATTTATTGGTCTTAGAGACGTGTTTGGTAGAGAATGATGATTCTTCCTGGATCCTAGATTTGGGTGCTACCAACCATGTCAGTTGCTCTTACGAATGATTCAGTTCTTGGCAAACGTTGTCACAGGGAGAGATGACTCTTCGAGTCGGTATTGGTAAGGTTGTTTCAACTGTTGCTGTAGGCAAGTTGAAGTTATTTTTAGACAAAAAATGTTATCTGTTATTGGATAATGTTTTCGTAGTTCCTCATTCAAAAGGAACTTAATCTCGGTTTCTTGTCTAATTGAACAAGGGTATACCATCTCTTTTTCTGAGAATAAAGTGTTTATTTTCAAGAATGGAATGAAGATTGGTTTTGGTTCAATAGAAAATAATTTATATGTACTAAGGCCGTTAGTCATAAAAGCCTTGTTTAATACTGAAATGTTCAGTATGGCAACAATAACTAAAAGATCAAAGGTTTCTCCTAAGGAAAGCGCCTATCTTTGGCATCTAAGGTTAGGTCACATCAACCTCAATATGATTAAGCAGTTCGTGAAAAGTGGACTTCTAAAGAGTTTAGAAGAAAACTCCTTGTCGGTGTGTGAATCATGCCTCAAAGGCAAGATGACCAAACGACCTTTTACTGGAAAAGGTTATAGAGCCAAGGAAGCCTTGGAGCTTGTACATTCTGACCTCTATGGTCTGATGAGTGTTAGGGCTCGAGGTGGGCATGAATATTTCATCTCTTTCATAAATGATTATTCAAGGTACGGGTATCTCTACCTAATGCAACGTAAGTTTGAAGTCCTTGACAAGTTCAAGGAGTATAAAGTTGAAGTTGAAAACTTGTTAGGTAAGAAGATAAAAACACTATGATCTGATCGTGGTGAAGAGTATATGGACCTCCAATTCCAGAACTATATGATAGAACATGGGATTGCGTCCCAACTCTCGGCCCTAGGTACACCTCAACAAAATGGTGTATCGAAAAGGAGAAATAGAACTTTGTTGGACATGGTTCGGTCTATGATGAGTTATGCTCATCTTCCAGACTTGTTTTAGGGTTTTGCAGTGGAGACTGCATGCTATATTATGAACAACGTTCCCTCGAAAAGTGTTTTTGAAACACCTTTTGAGTTGTGGAGAGGCCGTAAAGGTAGTTTACGTTACTTCAGGATTTGGGGGTGTCCAACACATGTGCTTGTGGCTAACCCGAAGAAGTTAGAACCGTGTTTGAAAGTTTGCCTCTTTGTAGTCTACCCCAATGAAACGAGGGGTGGATACTTCTATGATCCGAGTGAGAACAAAGTGTTTGTTTCTACAAATGCTATCTTCTTGGAAGAAACCACATGAGGAATCATAAGCCACGAAGTAAGCTTGTTTTACATGAGATTTCTAGTGAGACTGAGACTACTGAGGGTTCAATCAAAGATGTTGAATAGGCCGACAGATCAACAAGAGTTGTTGAGGTCGGTGCATCTAGTCAACCAACTCAAGATTTGAGACTGCCTCGATGTAGTGGGAGAGTTACAAACCCACCGGATCGCTACATGGGTTTTCCTGAAGCCCAGAACGTCATTTCTAATAATGGTGTTGAGGATCCACTGTCTTTTAAGAAGGCAATGGAGGATGTTGACAAGGATGAATGGATTAAAGGCATGAACCAGAAGATGGAGTATATATACTTCAATAACATCTGGGAGCTTGTGGATCTGCCTGATGGGGTAAGACCTATAGGATGTAAGTGGATCTATAAGCGAAAGAGAGGTGTAGATGGAAAGGTGCAAACCTTTAAGGTTGGACTCGTGGCAAAGGGTTATACCCAGGTTGAGGGAGTTGACTATGAGGAAGCTTTCTCACTTGTTGTCATGCTCAAGTCTATTAGGATACTTCTGTCCATAGCCACATTTTGTGATTATGAGATATGGGAAATGGACGTCAGGACTGCCTTTCTTAATGGTAATCTTGAGGAGACCATCTATATGACTCAACCAAAGGGGTTCTTAGTTCCAGATCAAGAGCAAAGAATTTACAAGCTTAATAGGTCCATTTATGGGCTGAAACAAGCGTCTAGATCATGGAACATTAGATTTGACACTGCGGTCAAGTCGTTTGGCTTTGATCAAAATGTTGATGAGCCTTGTGTTTACAAGAAGATCATTAATAGCTCAGTAGCTTTCCTGGTACTGTATGTAGATGATATCCTACTTATTGGGAATGACGTAGGGTTTTTGACTGACATTAAGAAATGGTTAGCTGCCTAGTTTCAAATGAAAGATTTGGGTGATACACAGTATATTCTAGGGATTCAGATCATTCGGGATCATAAGAACAAGAGGTTAGCCCTGTCTCAGGCATCATATATCGATCAAATGTTGATCAGGTACAGGATGTAGGATTCCAAGAAGGGTTTGTTATCCTTCAGGTATGGAATCGTTTTGTCTAAGGATCGGTGTCCTAAGACACCTCAAGATGTTGAGGAGATGAGACGGATTCCCTATGCTTCAACTGTTGGAAGCTTAATATATGCAATGTTGTGTACCAGACCTGACATTTGCGATGCAGTACGGATTGTTAATCGATATCAGTCCAATCTAGGATTTGATCATTGGACGGCGGTTAAGACGATCCACAAGTATCTTCGGAGAACGAGGAACTACATGCTCGTGTATGGAGATAAGGATCTGATCCTTACAGGATACACATACTTTGACTTTCAAACCGATAGAGATTCTCGTAAATCGACGTTGGGGTCAGTGTTCACTCTGAATGGAGAGGCTGTAGTATGGTGAAGCATCAAGCAAGGATGCATCGTGGACTCCACTATAGAAGCCGAATACGTAGCCGCTTGTGAAGCAGCTAAGGAGGCTGTTTGGCTGAGTAATTTCCTTACAAATTTGGAAGTTCTTCCAAATATAGATTTGCCTACCATTCTTTATTGTGATAGCAGCGGGGCTGTGGAAAACTTGAAGGAACCTCGGAGACATCGTCGAGGCAAGCATATAGAGCAGAAATACCACTTGATCAGGGAGATTGTGCATCGCGGTGATGTGATAGTCATGAAAATCGCATCGGAGCACAACGTTGTTGATCTATTTATAAAGGCTCTCATGGCTAAAGTATTTGAGGGTCACCTGGAGAGTCTGTGTCTACGAGACATGCGGTATCTTGTCTAGGGCAAGTGGGAGATGATACTGGGGTATGCCTTAGTTTATTTGTAAATTATACATGTATTTATCTTGTATTGTACATTAGTCTCCCGAGGCATTAAGACAAGTGGGATTGGTGTCCTAATTCTCCCGGAGTCTCCTAGTTTGTAATATATACACATTGTTATGAATAAAATAAGAGTTATTTTATCTGGCATTTACTCATATCCAATAAACAAAACTCCATGATTATCGTATGTAAACTTAAGCATGTATATGAGATATACAAGTGGATCATGCCTTAAGTGATAACCTAAATGGGTCTGTAGTATAAGGATTAAGGTGGGATACCTGATCCTGGTTAACTACGAATACAACTCACTTTGTAGAGGTTTGCAAGGTGTTGTGAACTTCTACAAATGGTAGATCCTAACCATTCATATGGAAACATGCGAGCAGAGGTGTCTTATACAACGAGTTTGTATAAGACCGGACCACGAGATGATTCGTCTCTGTATATGACGTTGTTGATACTAGAGAGTTACATCTCACCTAAACGACCATAGGTGACATGGCCTTAATCCTGAGTGTTTTGAGAACTCTTTCCTTTGAGGGCGGTCCTTTGATCAGGGGTATTTGTCTGTTTTGAGAGTTGGGAACTCAATTACATAACATGGAATTCAATCCTCCCCCGAAGCAGGGGTAAGTAGATAGATTGTTCCCTTAAGGGCTGATTCTGAGGCTTGAACATAGTGGCCACAGGTTCTCTTTGGAAGATAGGACTCAGTCATAGTAGGACTATAACTTATGTTCATTAGAGGGATCAATGGTACTTAAAGAGTTAGATGTAACTACTGGGACATAACGGTTATTGGCCGAGCTGTACTTACGAGTGATCTGTGAAGGGTTATCGCACTGTTGATTGGTCAAGATGGACACATAATATATCTGTGGTAAGGAGAGTTCAGTTGTCAATCGTTAGTGTGTTGCTTGGCAGTTAACGGATGGTAGATCCCATAACTAAAGAGTTTAGTCAGTTATTGACGTACCCTTGGAGCTTCAAGCTACAAATCTATATGGTCTCCTTGGTAGTGCAATGGATTCAAGTTGACGATCAGTTCTTGGTATGGATTTGAAATGTTCAAATTGACAAGAGGTAATTCGATTATATCTGATATGATCGGTGTGATGTATGAGATATATCAAATGGAGGATTAATGTAAATGAGATTTACATTAAGTGCCATGGAATAGAAAAAGAGCTATGATTTATATGTTTCATGAGATAAAACATTAAAACTATAGGTTATAAGTATACTATGGTAAGTTAGTTATCATATATATTTATAATAATATTAGTCATTAGATAATTATCTCTTTTTCTTTAATAACCAATTGAGTGGGAGGTTATTGGTAGTTTCATGGTAATTGTGAGATAAAAGGAAAAATGTTTTCTTAAATTTAGTAGTTATTGAATTGAGAATTTTCATTCTCGAAAAATTACTCACGGCAGTTGTCAAGTAAATTAGATTTGCTAAACGACAATATCAGAGAAACTAGACGATCGTAGAGTGTTTCTATACGATAGTCACTCAACTGGCCAATTAGCTAAACCATCGTGCAACTTTTACTAAATGATCGCATAGTGTTTGTTAAATGATTGGGCATCGTCTATATGATAGACTTTGACATCTCCCACTTGCTCAATCGTTTACATGATTGTTCTTCTCCGGTCTCTTCCTCTAACCAAGTTCACATAGAGCCCACACTTCTGGATTCTCACATCGAGAATACCAAGGTAGCGATTGTGGTGGTGTCGTACTCAACTCGAAATAGTCGAGGTTCTGTGGAGGCCGTTTATTAGGTTCATTGTGCTCGTGATCATCATTGTTTTTGAGATCACTATGATCGTGCAGTGTTGCGGTCGAAGTGTTCGAGCATTCGTGTTGCAGTTCAGCTGGTTGTTCGAGCATTCGTGATCAAGGGTGTTGAAGATGAGTCTTCAAAGCATGTTGTAATTTCATTTTGTGCATGATCATATATTTCCGTTTCTTGATTGTAATTGTTAATATTTATATACGATTGAAATTTGGAACGATCCTTTCGCTAATCATAGAAATCCTTATATCCGATTTTCTTCATTATGTCCACTCGATATAACCATGATTAGTAAGTTAATCTTTCACAGGTTGTTCGTAATAACTGCTGGGACAAATGTCTGTTTTACCCCCGAGATTACCTCTTGTTCCTTAAATCCCACTGATCCTTTAATGAACAATTGATTCATGATCTGATCAACAAAACGAGTCTCTCTCGAGCCAATAAGAGGGTGGAGCACTTAAGGAATAAGAGGTAATTCCCACCTTGAGATCTGTGTAGCACTTTGTCTCACCCTAGGAGTGACCTCCATTCGAAAAGTGTTCATCATGAGATCAAGACCAAAGCGAATGGGGGAAGTAGTTCATAGTAAGTGGTGAAGGATATGTGTCAACATATTCTACGGTCTCTTCTGTTGATTTGAACCATGAGATTCCTATGTTGCGCCTGTTTGTCGTCTTTAAGTTAGCCTCGCTAGTCGTTTAACGAGTCTATCCCCTCGGAGGGTTTTAACATAGGATCGGAACAACTCAAACTCTAGAAATGTATAGGATTTCTAAAGTCGGTTTCAACTTTGACTTTTCAAATTCGGGAGCATCGTTGGGGTTGACTTCTGAGGTATAAAAACAGAAGGTTACACTTACAGAATTACTAAAGAGTTAGTAATTTTTTTACCAAAAACGATAGCTAAATGACTATAAGAATATGAGTTATTCCAGAGATAGTATTTAGTCAAGAATGTTTTGCTGTAGTATCATTGCAAAAATAATCTTGGGCATATTATTTTGCTAAAACTTGATTGGGTTTAAAAAGCAATTCCCTTATAAAATTTGTTTATATTTTTCAAAATGACAAGTTCGCTAGTATAGTTGTTGATGTCTGATAAACTGATTGGGGATAATTATGCAACTTGTTTTAACAGAGGATTGTCCTCCCATTCCTGGCTCAAATGCAAATCGAACTGTTTGGGATGCATACGATAGATGGATCAGGGTGAATGATAAAACCTCTGTCTATATCCTTGCCAGCAGATTTGATGTCTTGGCGAAGAAACATGAGATTATAGGTACTGCCAAAGAGATTATGGAATCTCAACGCGGGATGTTCGGACAATCGTCCTTCTCCCTAAGACATGATGCTATTAAATATGTTTATAACTGCCGAATAAAAGAATGGGCCTCTGTTAGAGAACATGTCCTAGACATGATGGTCCATTTCAATGTGGCGGGAGTAAATGAGGTTGTCATTGACGAAAGGAGTCAAGTTGGTTTTATTCTAGAATCTCTTCCGAAGAGTTTTCTACAGTTCTGCACGGACGCGCTCATGAATAAAATAGAATACAACTTGACTACTCTTCTAAATGAGCTACATGTTTACCAAACTATGATGAGAGCTAAAGGTCTTGAACTGGAAGTACACGTTACTACTGTTGAGAAGGGAGGAACTGTAAAACCCACACCTTACTTTCTTCTTTTTATTCATGATTATTATTTAAGTTAAGCAAAATTTTGGGTTAAATACCTAAGTTAAATTGGATCTGTGCATTCCGAGGTAAAGGACAAGTTTGAAGAAGGAAAATGGGTAAGTATGGAAACTTAGCTCTTAGTACTTATTAATTTGGTTTTACAAAGAGAAATTCTGGCTAAGTGTTGATCGTGCTGAAGGGTGCTTGAGCATCGAGTGAGTGCAAGGTAAGCATCGAGTAAATGCTGCCGAGCGTCGAGTATAGGTAATCGAGGAAGGGTCGAGTATCGAGTAAAAGCTTCCAAGTGTTAAGTATAAATGATCGAGGAAGGAGTTGAGCGTCGAGGGTAAGTGAGGAAGGGTCGTGTGTCGAGTATGAATGATCGAGTAAGGAGTGTGCATCGAGCAAGCCCCCAGTGTCGAGTTTCCCCATCGAGTAGCGAGTCCTTCCATCGAGTATTTAACTGAGAGTTTTGATTTTTTCCATCGAGTTTTCCTAGCGAGGATCGAGTTGCTCGAAAAGCTGTTTTAAACTTCTCTTTTAGTTACCCAGATAGTTGGCTCAATCTTGGTTCTTAATCTTCACTAATGGGTGAGGTGGCTTAAGGATATTTCATGTAAAGGGCTGGACAGTAGTATGAAAAGGAAGAGAACTTCAAGGGCTCGTTTTGGACAATTTGCTCGAGCCAACTTGGTACCATTGGAAAGCTCTACGAGTCTAGTTTCTAAAATCGAGCCTTTAAAAAGGAGTTCTCACCAGAAAGAGGGCCGAAGAAGGAAGGAAGAGTCAAAGGTTCATTTTCGGGCGTTTCCAGGCACTCAATGAAGAAACTAGATCTAGACTGAACCACTTAGATTTTCAAGCCGAACCTTTAAAGTATTCTTGTAAAAACCATTCCAAGTAATTTTGTAGAAGGAACCTTGGCAAGAAAAGGCCTAGGGTTTGAGTTACACATTGTGGGAATTTAAACCAAGAATCTTTACTCAAGCAGGGAGTTGTAGTTAGGGCTGTTGGGAAAGATTTGAAGACCCAGGTTAAACCACAAGGAATTTCATGCTGAAACTTTGAGGTAAAATTGGTAACAAAATTCCAAACGTGTTTGAAAAAGGAACTTTCTTAAAATGAGTTCTAGTTTTCAAGTTATTTACGTTAGAAGTTGAATCTGGAAAATGTGGACGATTAGGCAACCCCTTGCTAAGTATGAGCTTAGTTAAAAGAGTAGTTTCAAAGGGAAGGCCAAAGTAACAACTAAACTCTTATTCTTTTATGTGTAGGAGCTACGTCCATTGAAAAGGCCTACAAAGCTTAGGAAGAACCAAACCCAAGGATCCGTGAGTGACTAAATGTTTTCAAATATGTTCATAAAAGGGATATGCATTCCAAATGAATTTCATGCTAACGTTCATGGGTTTTCCAAGCAACTAAAGTTTATACTTATGTTTTAAATGAGTTTTACTAATCCTAACGTATGTTAAGAATGTATGAAAAAGTAATGCAACTACATGTTATTAATTGTGAAATATGCATGTTAAATGGTAATGATGCTCTTAAGGCGAAAGCTAAGTAAGTGATAAGCCTAAAGCTTATGATGCTCGAATTTTCTATGAAGGTTACATTTCTAATATACCGGGTACTGAAGGTATAGAAGGTATCCGAGGAAGTACCTAAAGTATTGACGGTACTTAGTATACTCCATGTGCACGTAGGTAGTTCTTTATGAGAGGTCAAAGTATGGGTCTCCTTGCTACAACATTTATTATGGGACCGAAGTATGGGTCTCACGACCATGAATGGATGTTGGGAGCTTGAGCTATGAATGCTCGTTCTCAACTAAAGATTGATAGCATGATTGATTATAATTCTATGATTAATGTATGATACTATGCAAGTTGCTTGAGATTATTTTCCAGCATGTTATTTATTTACATTAAAGCATATGAAAGGTTTGAGAAGAAATGTATTTCTATGTTTCACTCACTGGGCAACCAGCTCACAGTTTTCAAATGTTTTCTTTTTTCCCAGGTAGCGGTCAGTTCCCTCGCGGTTGAATCCACTGCAGCTTGCCACCTAAAGTTTCGTGACCTTAGGAAAAAGCTTAGGTTAAGCTTGTTTTGATGTACACACATTTGGAAAGGAGTTGAGGACTAGTGAAACTTGTTTTCTTTTAGAACACATATTTGTTTTCGAAATAGTAATTAAGACTTGCACTGTTTAATTTCATGGATGTGTTTTTGCCAAGTCGTTTGCATATTGAGGTTTCAAGCAGGTTCACTTAAGTTAGGCAATAAGTGTTGGCATCTAGGTCGGTAACTACTGCCGTCATGTCCTCTTTCAGTTTTAGAGGGTAAATCGGGAAGGGGTGTGTCAGGAACGTCCTCCAAAAAGCCTGATGTTACTTCATCTTCAGAGAGTAAGAGTATTCTTGTTACGAAGAACGAAGGGAAAGGGAAGAAGAAAACCGCTGGTAGAAAAGGCAAAGCTAACGCTGCAGACAAAGGAAATTATTTCAACTGCAACGAGGAAAGGCACTGGAAAAGAAACTGCCCTCAGTACCTTGCTGAGAAGAAAGCAGAGAAAGCAAAATAGACAAACTAGTTCCTGAAGATTGCTTATTGTCCTCAACATGACTAGTGGGAGATGTTGCTGCCTGAAGATGATCTTATTAGCTTTTATTATTGTAATATAAGTTAGTTTATCTTGTTTGTAATAAACAAATTGTATAGATTTTTGTAAATATGTTCATTATCGAAAGTTATGTTTATTCTACTGGTTAGCATCTTATGTTAGAAACAATCCTAGTTAAAAGTGCAAATATTCAGATATTTAAAATGGCTAGAAATTAATAAAGGCAAGTAATTATTTAACCTAAGTGATAAGTTTACAACACTTGAACAGTTCAAAGTATAAAAACTTATTAGATAAAATAAAACCGAAATACTTCGATTGGATCCAAGTACAAAAAGTTTGAGATTTCTAGGTCTATTTGATAGAACATGAAATCCAACTGAAAAGCTTTCTAGTTGCCTTAATTGTTTTCTCAACATCATTCCAATTATTGGAATATTGTTCGAGATCACCATGTATTCTTTTTTCCCATAAAAGCTTGCATAAATCAATAAAGAGTTATTGAACTGAAATTGTAAACAAAAGTTACTTAGACAGATTAGATGCATCTTACTAAACGAGTTAAGAGTGCCTTGATGTAGTGAGAGAAATGTATGACTTCCTACCCATTAATGAAAAACGAGTGTTGTGTGAATAAGATGCATTCCTCATATAGTTTAATAAGAAGTCTATTGTACATTAACATGTTTACAGTGATTCTCTCGGCTAAAGTGTTTGAGAATCTCCTAGTTAGACTAGGACTACCAGGTAAATAACCTAGGGCAAGTGGGAGAAAAACTGGGTATGGGATACCGAATGGTAAACCATGGGTATGTGATGCCCTAGTTTATTGTATTTCTCTATGAAACTTAGAAACTCAGTTTTATATATTCGGATATATAAGTTACCACTAGTAGTTTTAGTCCAAGTGGGAGTTTTTTGGGTTTTATGTCCTAAAACTCATAGTTTGTAAACAATAAAATTTATTCTGAAAATTTAATAAGTTGTTATTAAATATATGAATTGCTTATTTCGTTTTAGAAATAAATCCAATAAACTAAAAGATCCATGACTATTACATGAGTACTTGAACTTTATGTGGAGACATAAAAAGTGAATCAAGTTCGAGTAAATAATCAAAATGATCTATAGTATATGAATAAGGTTGGGTGCCTTATTCTGGTAACACTATTGGATGCGACCCACTCTATAGTTGTTACAAGAAGTTGTAAAGTGCTACAGACGATGTGTTCTTAATTCGTATGTGTTATGACATGAAGAATGAGGGTGTCCTGTACAATGAGTTTGTACAAGATCGGACCACAAAATTAGTCACTCTTACTTTATAACGCTGCTTACTGTTTAAAATTGGTTATTTCAAAGCGATGACCTAGGTAACTTGACCTTAATCCTGAGCTAACTATGAACTCCTGTTTATTCGAGATTTCCTTAGATTTTCATAGGTGAGGGTTGGCTCAATAGCGTCAGCTCAATAAACCTCCATTTTAGGGGTAAGAACGGGTAGATAGTTGGGGACATAGGGTCCAAGATAGAATTCACTCAGTGAATAGCAGAGAGGTTGTTCCCTTAAGTGTTGACTCTGGGTCTTGAACAAAGGGCCCTACCATCTCATTAGCCAGAGAGGGACCCAGTTTGTTGATCGGATCATAAACCACTTGTTCATTAGAGAATCAATGAAATTTAAGGAATAAGAGGTAATCTCGGGGGTAAAACAGATATTTGACCCAACTGTTATTACAAACAACATGTGAAGGGTTAACTTACTAATTATGGTTATATCGAGTGGACATAATATATCTATAGTGAGGGGAGTGCAACTATGGGTCTTAGTGGAGTTACCAATTAGTTAACGAATGAGGGATAATTCAGTGTAAAGAGTTTAGCCAATTAATCTTGAATCGTTGGAGCCCATGATTTATAGGTCCATGAGGTCCCCCTACTAACTCGTAAATGGATTAGCCTTAGAGTAGCGTGATAAGTTAATTTGAAACGTTCAAATTAGAATTAAGGGAATTGGTGGAATTTTTGTAAAATTAATTTAGTATTTGATGTGAAATTAATTAGAATTAATTAAATTATTTATAATTAATTATTATTAATGTATTGAAAAATTAATTAATAAATTAATTTTGTAAAATTAATAATTTTTTTTTACAATTTTGAAATCAAATTTGATTTTGGAAATCAATTTGAAATTGGAAAAGATTGGAAAACACAAAATGGAAAAGTGGGAAATCTCCACTTTCTCAACCAAGTAGCTCACACAATTCCCACCTTATTCTTGAATCAATCTTCCAAGCATGAGGTGCTCTTCATGCAGCCACCTTCTTTGCATGATGGTCTTGTCATAAATAGGAAAGATTGGGCTGAGAATCGAGCATGAAAATTGTATGAACTTGCTAAAGTTTTGTTGAAAACTTGTGAGGTTGAATAAGGTATTCTTCAAGTTGCATCAGTGAGCTTCTTCTCTAAATTCCCTTCACTCAAGTTTATTTTGAGTCCCACAACTTAATCTAAGACTTGAAGAGAATAGTAGGCAAGGTCTTGAGATGGTTCACAAGAATATTTGGAGAAGATTTACAGCTGAATTCGAGTTTCAAAAGGTTCTACAAAGGTATGTCTTGAAATCCTCTTATTATTGTATGAGCGTGTTTTATTTATAGCCAAAATTAATGAATTAGAATGCTTATTGATCCTTGTTGCTTCTGCTACATGCTGATATAATCCTACATTTCTGTGTCCATTGGATATAACCAGTCAACAACGTGATGACCCTTTACAAATTGCTCGTAAGTATAATTGGACCAAAATTACCATTTTGTCCCTATAGTTACATCTAACTCCTTAAATACTACTGATTCCTCTAATGAACAATAAGTCATAGTCCAACTATGACCAAGCACCTCTCGGACTAAGAGAGGGTATGACATCACATTGTTCAAACCTCGGAATCAGCCTTTAAGGGAGTAATTTATCTATTACCCCGACATTGGGGAGTGAGTGAATTCCGTCTTGTATAGTTGTGTTCCCAACTCCACAATCAGACGATTTCCCAAAATGGTAGGCATATTGAATCGACAAACTGGCCATTCTTACCCATGCAAATCAAAGGACCGCCTTCATAGGCAGGAGTTTACAGCTCACTCAGGATTCATGTCATGTCACTTATGGTCATCCTGGTGAAATGTAAGTCTCTACTATTAACGGTGTTATATAATGAGACTATTCATTTTATGGTCTGATCTTATACAAACCCTTTTGTATAGAACACTCCCACTCACATGTCTCTACATAAATGATCAGGAACAGATTATTTGTAGAACTTTACAACAATTGTAACATATACAAAGCAGGTCGTATTCATAGTGTCATCAGGATAAGGTACCCAACCTTATCCATCTACTACATACCGTTCAAGTTATCATTTAAACACAATCCACTTGTATGTCTCTACATACATGTTTATGTTACAGAAGATAACTTTGGATGTTTGTTTATTGATTTTGAGGGTTAATGTTATTAAATACCAAATAAAATACCTCAGATTTTATTAAATAAATAAATTGTTTGTACAATATAATTACAAACTACAAGACCCACGAGATTTAGGGCATCAACCAACAAAACTTGCCTAAATGACTTGAACTTTAGTCTAATTTCTTTTGAACATTTCAAAGAGAACAAGATTTAGATTGTATTAGATTAAGATACTTTCATCATTAATCATATTAATTACATATTTATGATGTCAGACTTATACTTTCAATCATTACACCACGTGGGTCAAAATGCATAAGCCCAATTGATTTTTTGGTCAGATAGTCTTATCTAATAAGGTTCAATGACACTCTTGCATGAAAAGCAAGACTTTTGACAGGTAATAGTACTTTAGCTCTAACTTTTAAAGAATTACTCGTAACTATAATTTAACTGCCAAAGACAAGTGTCTTTTTAGGAGAAAAGAATGTGTATTTCTTTTTGGATTTCTTAAGCCTTACTCTCTCTCAGTTTAGTATTCAGATGTGTTAACTTTTGCTACACAGAAAAATGTATTTATTTAAAGTTGGACATATTTTTAAACAACTTTTGAAGACATGTCTTATCCTTAAAACTCGTTCATACTTTATGAATTATTTAATAATAAAGCCCAGAGAAATTGGATCTCTCTTATGGTGATAAAAACACCATATTTAGCATAAATAAACGACATTTTAATGTCACCCAGTACTTTAACTGAGACAAGTTTTTTGTTGCCAACTAGTAGAAGTTATTCTACTGAATTGTGTATTTTTCAATAAATACAATTTAATTGTAATGAAGAAAAAATTATGATGGTGAATCCTTATTCAACTATCAAGGTGTGAATCCTTATTCTCCACAAAAAACTCAGAAAAACAAATTTACTTTATTCTTATTTTTTCTTTTTTTTTAGGTATTTCTAAAATTCCTCATTGTGTGACATCCCAAGCTAATTTGGAAACTTTTTCCTTATTGGCTCTAGTTACAAAATTGTTTCTTTGACTCAAATAATACTTAACTTTTGAGGTCATTTAGCTTCCCATGAGTCCAACATACGATATGTTTTTGCCATGACTTTATCTTCAAATCTAGACACATCATATGTTATCTATATGATAAAAGCAAGCTATCACTTTATTTATATTTCATGAATTGACAACACTCTTTTGAAACATTTTCCAAAACAAAGACGAAGTTAAAATTACACTGCCATTAAATGTTGATGGCATTTTTCCAAGTAACTTGTTTATCAAACCTTTTGACTAATATTGATAACTAAAAACTAAAACTCCATAAAGAAATTAACATAACCTTGAAATATATAAAACATGTTATTTGACTATATGCAATCTTTTGTTCATTCTAATTCAACATAGAACTTAAAATGAACTCAGTAGATTTAATATGAATCTTATTCATATTAATCTAAAATTCCTATTGCTATTCAACTTCTGTGATTTAGAATAAAAGCCACCGAAGGGTGCTCAGTTATTCCTTCATTGGATTGAGACATTCTCAACCAATTTTTACACCACAATAACTCTTATTCTTATAATAATTAGTAACCATTGATTTGGTCAAGAAATTGTTAACTTACTTAATAGTTTCTCATATGTGTGACCCTCTATTTTATATCCTAAAGTTCCATCCTAATGAGCCAACCAAAAGGAAAAACCGATTGGGATAAAAACTTAAGTGATCTTATCGATTACTGGAGTTTGAGATCGATTTTATGCAAACACATTCTGAAAGGGGACACAAGCAGAGGTGCCACGAGGCCAAGCATGAAATCTCATTTGCAAACCAATGAAGGAGACCTAGGATGTGTTGATAACTGTCCCTCTCCCATTTACTATAAATAATTTCTTCATTCACCTTAATATTGACATATGAAAACACCTTCTGAAGGGGGACACAAGTAAAGGTGCCATGAGGCCAAGCGTAGATCTCATGGTGTGAACTTCAAGGGAGAACATTGGAAGAAAATAATATATCTATATATATTTTTCCTCTCACTAAGTATTTTAAAAATGAGGGTTCATTACTTAGGTAAATTAGGTTAAAAAAATGATCTAAGTCTTGTTAAATTTGTCCAATATAACTTTTATACGGGATAGTTTAACAATGTATGATTATCATTTATTAAACACTTTAATAAATTCTAATAATCTATTGCATACTTACAAAACATTTGACTAATTCACCTTTTAAGACGGTTCCCAGGTAGGGGTATGTCGTTTCCATCAACTTAATTACCCCAATCCTAGACAAAACGTTCCTTAGACAAAAATCTCTTATAGGCAAATATTTTATAAATTTAATCTTTTATTTTTCTCATTTTAATCCTATTAAAAGAAAAATAAAGTATTTATTTTAAATTTAATCTTATTATAAATAAAATCTGAAGATTGATTAAACAAGTTTTGAACCATTTAAAACAAATTAATTAACCTTATCCTAATCACATTAGGCTAGCATACAATCGAAACATATGCATCTCACGGTATTATTAACTGAATAAAACAATTATAGATAAATTAGTACAACCATATCTCATGTATATCACATCCATTAACATACAGAATATAATTCTTATATTAATGTTAATGAAAAACTATATAGTATGCATGATTTTAATCATATATTAAAACATACAATATAATACTTATAATATAATCATGCAAACTATATTGTAAAATCATGCATGTACACACTTTAAGAATTGACCTATACTTAAATATAACAATTATATTTAGATATGATGCATGATCAGGTCTTTTCATTAGTTAATATAACTCTTATATTAAAATTAATGAAAACAACAAGCATGCTAGCATAACACTTATATTAAAAAAAAAAAGAAAAGAAAAAAGCATGACATGCTTTTTAAAAATATGCAACTATATAATATAACATTTATATTAAATATGATACATGTGCATGCTTATTAAATCATGCAACCATATAATATAACACTTATATTAGATATGATACTGAATATGTTTATCATAAGGTGGGATTGTAATCTATATGGTATACATTGTGCAACATACTTTAATTTAATCATACATCACATGTAAAAACTAAATTAAACAACATAATAAACTGAATTTGGCACCCCTAAAAATTAATTAAATTAATATAATCAAATCATATCATTTTAATTAATAAAAAAAAAAAGAAATACCTACAGCAAAATCGCACTCCACAGGACTCAAAACCACAATTTGGAAGCATCCTCGCGCACGCGCAGGCCTCAATGCATAGCGACGCTTTAGGAGAGTGCAGCTATGTTGTAGGCCTTAGTCGCAGTGTAGCGCTACGCTGTGACACAATGTCACAACACTAGGCATCAACGTCATAACGCTGTTGCCTAGCATCACAATGTTGGGCCTACTGTGTCGTAGCGTAATGCATAGCAACATAGAATGTTTTTCTCTACTTTGAACTTCGTCTAATTTGCTTCGTTCTTGATCTCCTTCCTAAGCAACTCTTGTAAAAAAACCAAGATACAAACTTACAGACTCGATTACTTAAATTTAAATGACCAAAACACTGGGCCCTTACATTTGATCTCATCAAAAACAATAATCTAAGATGCCAAATTCGAAATTATCAATTTTGCAAAACTCGTACATCAAATGCACATAAAAAAACTCGTACATCAAATGTACATAAAACTATCCATCTTCTCTGTTTTTCAGTCCCCTCCCCCCCCCCACCCAAAAAAAAAAGAACTAAAAAAAAAAGAAAAAACTAAAAGAACAACCTTATCTTGATACCAATTGAAGGAATCAAATTCCTCAATGGAAGCGTGTGATGTGTGTGCCTACAAAATTCGTTTTAGAAATTCTTGGAAAACAGAGAAATAACAGAAAAGTAGGATAAGCATACATTTACAAGTATGTTGTATATGGAAGAAGACATACTCTCGAAGACTTTCTTCAATGTTTTTCTCTCCACGAACTTCTTGAAGACTTTCTTCAAGATTTCCTTCTTCGTGATCCCACGAACAAGGACACCACCACAGAGTCTTCCTTGCTATTCTCCGGCAAGAATCGAGGTGGTGGGATCTAAATTTTGGAGAAAGGAAGAATACAAAAGAAAATGGTTTTGTAAAAATTCCTTTTGAGAGAGATGAGATTTTCCTTGAGATAATTTTCTGGGAGAGAGTTCTTATGTGTTCAAAATCAACCTCATCTAAAAAATTATGCAAAATTTTCCTTAAGTGAGAGTGATGGATGGAGTGGGAGTTACAACTCTCTTCCACTCATTTGTGGGAGTTATTCTAATTTTAATTTATTTAATATATGTTAAATCGAAATTAATATATTATTGAATAAGTATTAATTAATTAATATATTTAAATTTCATTTGAATCATATTCAAATAGTAACCTCTCACATAATCTTTAGTTTTAATATGAATTTCATTTATATTAATTTTAACCTACAACTTCTATATGAACTTCATTCATATATTTAATATTTGAATCTTATTCAAACATATATCTCTCATGTAGCCTATAGTTTTAAATTTCATTCATATTAATTAATATTTGAATATTATTCAAATATTTATCTTTTTCATGTAATAAAGTATAATTTTGAATCTCATTCAAAATTAACTTTATATTATAATATATCTATATAAATTATACTAATTGTATCTCATACAATTAATTCTCTTATTTAATTTGAACAATTCAAATTAATCCAGAACAAATTATTCTTGTTTTACCCTTAGTGAGCTAGCAAATGAACCTTATGAACCTACAGATTAAAAACTCAAATGATATGAGATTAATTAATTAAACTCTTTAATTAAATTAATCAACATTCATTAACTGTAGGTGACTTCATTAAAGATCCATAACTGCACTCTTTGCACTATAAATATATTTTTGTATCAACGAAAATAACCAATCAATAGTAAGTCAACCCTTCACGAATCTCTCGTAATTACAGTTGAATCAAATTATCGCTTACCCCTATAATTACATCTAACTTTTAAATCCTATTGATCCTCTAATGAACAACCTATTTATGGTCCTATCATAAACAAAACCCTCTCGGGCCAATAAGAGGGGCACCATTATTCAAGATCCGGAGTCAGCACTTAAAGGAATCAATTCATCTACTTCTCCTAAAGATGAGAAGGAGTGAATTCCATCTTCTATAGCTATGTTGCTAGCTCCCTACTCGAACAAAATCCCAAAATGGTAGGCATATTATAGCGAATCCGACCACTCTTACCCATGCAAATCAAAGGACTGCCCTCATAGACATGAGTTCATAATTCACTCAGGATTGAGGTCGAGTCACCTATGGTCATCCTATGAAATGATAATCTCTTCAATTAACGGTGTTATAAAGAAAGACTAATTATATCACGTTCTGGTCTTATAAAAACTCTTTTCATAGGATACGCTCACTCATATGTCTTCATATGAATTATTAGGATCAAATCCGCTTCATGAATATTTGTAAACTTTACAACTCTTGTAATAATTACAAAGTAGGTTGTATTCGTAGTGTCACCGAGATAAGGCACTCAAACTTATCCATATACTACAGACCATTTAAGTTATTACTTGAATATAATCCACATGTATATCTACCACATACTGTTCAAATTTCATAAAATAACCTTGGATCTTTTCTTAATGGATAATTGCATATATAAAATAATCAACCATTATTTCAAATAACATATTAACTATGAGGCTTTAGAACATACATTCCAACACTAATCTGATGATAGATATTTATGTCCACACCGTTGAAGATATCATTAAGGGCACTAGAATTCCCTGAGGATGTTTTTCCCTCAGCATCAATCCATTCGGTTTTAGGAGTGTTCCCAACATTAAGAACAATAATTTGAGGAGGAGTCCATCCAGTTACCACTTCTTTCTAAATCATGTGATCAATAGACTTTAAGAATGTTGTATTCTAGCCTTCCAATATGAGTAGTTCGTTCCAGCCAACATTGGGAGATGTGTAGTAGATCCACCCTATTTGATTCCTTCCATTTGAATAAATTCATATTGAAACACCAAAAGTAATGGAGATACGCTCTAATACCAAATGAGAATTTAGGTTATTTAACAAATAACCAAACTTGTCACATAAGATGTTACAACATTTCCAAAAACATTATAACTAAACATAGAAAACTAAAACCAAAATAGAACACAGAATTTGTTAACTTAGTTCGGTGCAATACCACCTATGTCTGAGGAGCAGTATGCCTATGGAAAGATATATTCACTTATATAAATTCAAGCAATTACAATGATGCACTTATCTGTAAATAAATGGCAATTACAGTGACACTAGACTCCCCCTAAGTTTAAGACTCTCTCTCAATGGAACTTAGGCTCCCCTTAAGTGTGAGATCCCCTCAACTTCAATGTACTTAGGCTCCCTCTAAGTGTGAGACTCCTTTTCTACTAGTATCTTTCCACCTTCTTGTAAATATCTCTTCACATTATGAATTTAGGATCCCCCTAAGTTAGAGAATCTCTTCTCAAGAGATGATGTCTTAGGCTCCCCCTAAGACCAACCAATCTTCTCACGAAGCACGCTTCAACAATGATACAACTTCAAGATCAACAAAGATTCTGAATCAAAGTTCAACCACCACAAAAACAGTACTCGTTTTGAACGAATTAATAAGATCTAAAGGCGCTCGTGATCAAATGGAAAAAGCTTCACAATCTCATAGATTGACACGCTTGTGTTTTTCAGTACAAACACAAGACAATGGCCTGAATATTTTTTAAAATGGCCAACCCTAAAATTGAATATGATCATCATATATATTTGGGTAAGGTTGAGAATATATTCAAGGAAAGAATAAATCAACTCTGCAAGGAAAAATACAGCAGATTACGAAATCTGAAAAATCCTGCTGATAGATAAGGAAAAAAATATTCTGCAGATTTTTTTGTTTGTCAAGTAACAATGTCACAGATAATATCACGGCATGTTGTATGACATGTTGTAGAGGACAAGGAAACACACCAGCAAATATGCATTACTCATGTCAATATCTAAGAAAACAATCTCAAGGAATGATTAGCACGACACGAAACATGTTACATAAACACGTTGTTCAAGTTTTTTCTGTAATAAATAAGTCAATCATACTCTAATAACAAACACCCTAACAAAATGAAGTACTTAAAGGCGTCATGTTCTATTGAGCTTACATAATTGGGGCAAGATGAATATCTCCTTTCATCCTCATTTCTCCATGACTCATTACATAACCCCAATATGCATATTAGAAGGAAAACAAGCAAATAAAGAGATCAATCCCATTAATAAAGAACATAATCTACTCTAAGCTCAAGGTTCGACACTACTTCAAACCATGTACTAACTTAAGCAATAAACATAGGGTACAACAGACCCTAATAAATTTGTTTGCACATTATTTTTCTCATGAATCGATTCAAACAACTAATTCAGCCTGTACATTTTTTATCGAAATCACACATTAATATATATCATTTTGAAATTTCAAACCTACCGAATAATGATAGGTTTTCAATCTCAATAAAATGATGATAGTTTTTATCTCATGTCTTTTTCTAGTTGAGAAAGTAAATTTGAAAAATCAAATAGCCTTTTAATTGTGAAATGAAAACATTGTCTGACATTGTCATCTTAGTATCTTACTATATCGAAACGACGTGGTTTTACGTCGGTGGTCCTAGGCAAAGATTTATCCCTCCACGTATTTTTTTTTTAAAAAATGATAATAGTAATAATAAAATAATCCCTCCACGTATTTTTATTATCATTTGAGATATTAATTAAATCTAAATCCAATTATACTGTAAAATTATACGTGGTGGGCCACAGTATAATATTTTGATAGATCAAGAAGAAGCCTCTCTTTCTTTCTCTCTCTTCAGTGAGAGAAGAAACTCTCCCTTCGATTCAGTGAGAAAAAAAGCGAGGCCATAATTCCTTCATTGTTTATACAATCGATTTCTAGGACATTGATTCCAGTATTTTGATTTTTCTTTTTTCTTCTTATTGTCGTTGATCGATATGAAGGACGACGATGTCCTTCCAACGACGATAGCGAGTGCCGGGAAGAAAGAGAGCTCGGTTTCGAGTTTATTCGGCAAAGGACGCTACAAGTTCTGGGCATTGGCTGCCATTTTGTTGCTTGCATTTTGGTCTATGTTCACCGGCACCGTCTCTCTTCGATGGTCCGCCGGTAATCTCAACGGCCTATCTGATGATATCGATTTTAACATCCATGACGATCTCGATGTGCTTGTCAGTCTATTCCCCTCTCTATCTATCTTTATCTGTTTCTATTCTTGATTTCTCAGCCAGATCTTGATCGAATTTAACACATCCATTTCATGGTTTTCTTCCCAATTGCTGGTTTCGAAATTTAGGAGATGGAGGAAAGGGAGAAGATAGTGAAGCACATGTGGGATGTTTATACAAATAATCGCCGGATCAGGTTACCGCGTTTCTGGCAAGAGGCATTCGAGGCTGCATACGAGGACCTGACCAGTGAAGTGCCTGGTGATAGAGAGGCTGCAATTTCTGAGATCGCTCGGATGTCCGTGCACTCCATTGTTCTTGATACGCCTTCGGAGCAATCCACGGTTGGTTATTGCTCTCTGATGCTTACTTTTTAATATCCCCTTATGATCTTATGTTCTTAGCATACGAAAAGGGTATCTTGGGCATTCTATGGATTATAATTGCAAACCAGGAACAGTTGGAGTTGAGGGTTTTTTTTCTTCCGTTCCTAAGTCTGAGTGTTGCAATTCTTCTAATAATCATTATGTGGGACGTTATCTTAAAATTAAATGCTAATGGTTTGGCCTCTCCCTCCGCACCCACTTACTTTGACGGAGGTTATATTCTTCATAATTCATCTGAGATTGCACTTTTTCGGATAAGTGGATGGGGGTTGAGCTTCGGTTACAATTGCAGATTTGTAGCTGACTATGATTCTCATGAAACTTCGACGAAATTAGGAAATGATGCATACTAACATGATACGGCGATTAAATATGGCTTAGAGGAATATTATTTAAGATGACATACGAGCAAGGTGCTAGAGGGGAGATGGGTTCCTAGTACTTCCTGTGTGTCAGTTTCCCTTATACTTTCATTTGTGTGAAAGTTATTAAAATTATTCGATATAACAAGTTTTCACTGTAGCACATTAATCTGTAGAAAAATGAACCAATTGACTATCGAGTGCAACCCAACAACCCTACGTTTCCATTTGATGAATTGGATCCTAACCTTGGCTCTCGTGTTGTTGCCTATTCAGAAACTTGGCAATTTGTACAACTCTTTAGTTGGTTTAGATAATTTTCCCATACATCATCAGTAAAATTGAGGTTCTTTATCAATTTTATTGGATGTCCCCGAAGGGAAAAAATTGGGTTCTTTACCGAAGGCTTGATATACTGTATGCCAAGTGTCACAATCGCTCTTTCAGAAGCTTCTCTTAGCGATTGTGCGGCACTTGTTCCCGCTCACGAACAAGCCAGCCAACTCGATTACGGACTGCCGACGGCACACCGAGTGCCTCTTGCAACCTCCACCCCCGTTTTAGGGAAAACGGTTTTAGAAAACGGGTTTGGAGAAAAGGTTTTCGTAAGAAGATTTGTGAGTGTGAATAAAGAAAGAAAGATTGTAGTAGACTAGAAAGCAATAAGCAACAACAACGGCTTTATAGAGTACTACTCCGGGTATGAGGAAATGATGGTTAGTCTTATCCCCATATAGTGCATTCTGAACAAAAAGCCAACTGGCGCCCTTGCATATGCAAAAGGGCGAGTGGTCACTTACAATGAAAATGTAAAGAAAGCAAGCTAACTAAACTAATACAATACAGGACATGAAAATATGCTAGAAGGGGGTTGGATTGGGCATGCGGCCATGGGCAACAGGCCCTGGACAAGCATGACCGTTACATTCTCCCCCACTTAATTGGTTGACGTCCCCGTCAACCGACCTTGTTCAAAACCTGCGATGGCCGGAGCCGCATTCTTCAAGTCTTCGGCCCGCTCCCAACTGATCTCTTCATCGGGGAGATCCTTCCATTTCACCAAGAACTCTGTCAGTTCTCGTCTGGGTCTTCCACTGCGGCGCGTACGTTTACCCAAGATTTGTGCAACTTCTTTCTCAGCAAAACTCTTCATCGTGACTGATGGGCGCCTTAGCATGTTCCGCTGTCCATCCTCGGGTTCGGGATGATAGGGCTTCAGGAGGTTCACACCGATGACCGAATGAATCTTCATCCATGAGGGTAACTGAACCCTATATGAGGTTCTCCCGACCTTCTCAATTACCTCCACTGGACCTTCGTATTTCCTTACTAGCCGTTGGTCTCTCTGGCCTCGGAACTGAAACTGTCCCGGTCGTAGCTTGATCAGGACCTTGTCCCCAGCTTGAAACTCAAGGGCCCTCTGCTTCTTACCAGCCCATTTCTTCACTCTCCTTGATGCTCTTTCTAGGTAGGCGCGAGCTATCTCAGGGGTTTTGCTCCACTCTTTAGTGAAGTTATGTGTCTGAGGACTTTTGCCTGCATAAGGGTGGTCCACCAAGTGTGGCCTGAGTGGCTGTCTGTCGCACACTTCGAGGGCCGCCTTTCCGACCGCGGAACTCTGCTGGATATCGAAGCTAAGCTGAGTCATACCTAACAACTCGTCTGACTGTTTTTGACGCCCAGCCAATTCGGGCGGGGCCATCTGATATACCTTCCTGGCAGGCGGCTTTGCCCCTGGCAACAACTCGACCTCATGGTCAATCCCCCTTCGTGGGGGTAGGGACTTGGGCAAGCTTCTCGGCCTGACGTCTCGATACTCTTCCAAGACAAATAGGTCGTCTTGGGGGATCTCCTCCTCAGTGGACTCAACCGATTCTACTGGGATGGTCATGAACGTGGGTTCGTCGTGGGCCGGGCCCCTCTTCAATTGGAGGGCTGAGATCATTCTCACTCCATTTGGCCGCTTGATACTTGCTTGGACTACGGTCGGTGTAGATCCGGTAATGACTAAGCATTTGGCGAGGGGCACTGGTATGACTTTATGTTCAAGTAGGAATTCCATCCCCAGTACCACATCAAAATCATCCATCTTGACAATCACGAAGTCGACGAGGCCCTTCCAGTCTCCTAACTTTACCGGAGTTCTCTTCGCTATCCCCGAAATCGGTAGGGCTGCGGAATTCACAGCTTTCATCTTTCCTGCATCTCTTTCCCAATTCAAGTTCAGGCGGCGAGCTTCCGTTTCCGCCATGAAGTTATGGGTAGCCCCAGAGTCAACCATAGTGGTTTTGGCCGATCTTTGGTTGACCCAAGCGTCCACATACATGAGACCTTTCTCTAGTGGCTCCGTCGCCTTTCCCATATTCTTCTGGAGTGCAGACAGAAATTTCAATGCCCCCATCCTGGGATTCTCAATTTCTGCCGCTGGCTCGGTTACCGTCTCCTCTAGTTCGGCCTCGTTTCCGGAGGTAGAGGCTAATGTGGCTTGAAAAGTACTAAACGCGGTTTGATTTGGACATTCACGCGCTCTGTGTGGCCCTCTACATATGAAACAAGACAGGGGGCGATTGTAATTGTTATGCTGTTGTGGCGGCCCCCGCCAGTTGTTTCCTGATCTCGGTTGGGATGATTTACGGTCCCCCCTGTGTTCTTGTCTCCTCCCCCAGCCCTGGGAGGGCTGGAACGGCTGTTTCTGTTTTCCTCATTTGAGGAAGTTGATTGCTTCCTCACATCTTGTGAGTCAGTGCTAAGGTCGTATAGTCGTTCAGCTGCCGCATAGGCAGAGGGGAGATTCTGTACTCTCTGTTCATATAGTTTTGCTTTTGCCCACGGTTTCAGCCCCTCCACAAAGCAAAAGACCTTGTCTTTTTCGGACATATCTCGTATGTCCAACATGAGTCCTGCAAACTGTTTTACGTAGTCCCTGATGTTACTTGTTTGCTTTAGCTCTCTGAGTTTTCGTCGAGCCAAGATCTCAACATTTTCAGGGAAGAACTGCGAACGAAGTTCTTGTTTCAATCTATCCCAAGTATCAATAGTGCAACGTCCTTCCTGTATGTCTGTAAATCGTGATCTCCACCACAGTTTTGCATCTTCAATTAGATGCATCGTTGCTATTGTGACTTTCGACTCTTCAGCCACTGTGTTCGTCGCCTTGAAGTATTGCTCAAGGTCGAAGATAAAATTTTCCAGGGCCTTCGCTTCTCGCACCCCACAGAAGGGTTTCGGTTCTGGGATTTTTATTCGGCTCACTGCCATTGCTCCCCCAGGTGGGGCTTGGTTCCCTACCGCTCGGATGGTGAGATTCACCCTCGCACTCACATCCGCTATCTCGGCTCTGACGACATCCAGGGCCGATCGAAAGTCTTCAGATAGGTCGGTTACCATCTGAAGTATTGCTTTTTGGGAGCTGTCCAGCTCTTCGACACGCTCCTCTATGTGGGCAACAGAACCCGAGGAGCTATCGCCTCGTTCAAAGTTGCCGGACCGTACTGTTTTGGTCTCGAGGGTCTCTACCCTCATCATCAATTCTCTGACGGGTAATCCGTCTAGGCGGCCAACCACCGCATCAATTCCATCGGCTTTCTCGGCAACTTCTTGTAGCCGAGTCTCAAGGAAACGAACATTATCTGGGACCTCTCTCAGGTAGAGCATTTGTTCTTCTATCTCTACCAATCTGTCCACATGGGACTTGTTCAGGTTCTTCGTCGCCGACATGGTCACTGATCTCTCTCTATAAGCCAACCTTGGCTCTGATACCAACTGTCACAATCGCTCTTTCAGAAGCTTCTCTTAGCGATTGTGCGGCACTTGTTCCCGCTCACGAACAAGCCAGCCAACTCGATTACGGACTGCCGATGGCACACCGAGTGCCTCTTGCAACCTCCACCCCCGTTTTAGGGAAAACGGTTTTAGAAAACGGGTTTGGAGAAAAGGTTTTCGTAAGAAGATTTGTGAGTGTGAATAAAGAAAGAAAGATTGTAGTAGACTAGAAAGCAATAAGCAACAACAACGGCTTTATAGAGTACTACTCCGGGTATGAGGAAATGATGGTTAGTCTTATCCCCATATAGTGCATTCTGAACAAAAAGCCAACTGGCGCCCTTGCATATGCAAAAGGGCGAGTGGTCACTTACAATGAAAATGTAAAGAAAGCAAGCTAACTAAACTAATACAATACAGGACATGAAAATATGCTAGAAGGGGGTTGGATTGGGCATGCGGCCATGGGCAACAGGCCCTGGACAAGCATGACCGTTACACCAAGCCTATCACTTCATGAGATGTACAAGGGAGCAATGACTGACATGTCTAAGGTTTGCAACAGTTTTTACCTGCTTGCCAATGCCTCCCTCCATAACCAATTTAGATGGCCATTCAGCTTTCATCTTCGCTTTGCTGCCTGATAAAGATTTATAGTGGTCTCAAATAGGAAACGACAGTTGGTTCTTCAACGATCACTAGCTTACAAAGACAGGGAGGTTTATTATCCTCTATAACATCCTGCAGCCTAAAAAAGAATCAAGTTCTTAGTCTTTCTTGCCAAATATAGAATTGTTTTCAAGAGATGTAATCTGGGGACTTGTAAAAGTTGAGGTTATTTTATATTCACTCCAGCTACCTGATTTAGAATGATAAGAGCTGACATTTTATTATCGCTCTCGCTATAGCTGCCTGGGAAGGAATTTTAGTGATCCCAGACTCTCAAATAGGAGACTACAGCTTGTTCTTCATTGATCACTAGCTTTTAACGGACAGTGAGGTTTGTTGTCCTCTATACCACTCTGCATCCTAAATATGAACTGCTTATAGAGGTGTGATCTTGTGATTTATAAAACTTGAGGTTAACTTGTACTCAAACAGATTGTTTCTTAAAAGTCCATTATTTATTTTGGGGAACCAGAAACGTGTTTGTAAGTCCATTATATTTTAACGGAAAACTACATCTATTCCAAAACAAACGGTTGCTTACTAGAAGTAAGAGAAATAACTTTGAAAAAAAGTTATAGAACACAAAACAGGCATCGACTAATTTTTTGTTCTCAAAACTATACAATTAAACTCAACTCCAAAACGGTTCTCAAGAATTTCCAATGTGTAAGATGCCTGGTTGAGTAGGCTGCAAAAACCAATCAAGGCAATCCTACTTCTGATCAAAATTTCCAGGAGTGGGGGAAATTTACTAATTTTTGGTGACATAGTTTACTACAGTAGGATGTAGACATATTATTAGTAGATTATATTTGATATTGCACTGATAATCTTAAGCATATCCTCTAATTTCGTTGTAAAAAGAAAACTAGTGCTATAGCCAAGTTACCACGTACCCATATTCTTACACATGCAAAGATGATAATTGGTTATCATCGACTAGGAGAGTCAATATCTTTTCCTTTTGTACCAATGAGTCTTTTGTTTTGTGTTTTACAGTTAAAATTTTTTCTACCTTTTGTATTAGCATCTCAAAACACCTAAAAGAAACCTAAGCTTTTGAGGAAGATGCTGAAACTATGCTTGGGAAACATTTCACTTTTCCTTTCTCATCTGGCTTGCCTTGTCAAGTTACTCTAACCTCTATGCTCTGTACTCTTCTAATATTTATTATCAGACTGCACGAGAGTTCACAAAGAGGCAGAAAATAGCAGATAAAAGCAGGGAGACAGCTACCAAAACTGGGAGTAAGCTGTGACATGGATGATGTTAATGATGATCCAAGGTTCGAGGCCTCTCTATTCTGCCTTTTCTGCCACTAGATTGCTGTCTGCAGTTTGTAGGAGGCAGTGATTGGCAAATCTATATTCTTTAAAATTTTGATTTTTTCCCCCTTTGCTTTACAGTATTGCAAGATGGGTCAAACAGCCTCTTTGCCTTAGAATGTTAGAATGATATTTGTTAATGTTATTTATAAAGGTGAAAGATAAATTTTGGAAAGTCTCATATTCGATAATCTTATAAACAGGTAGGAAGAGGAACATAAATTATACTTCCAGCCCATGGTTTTGCTTACTTTTTAGAGTTTTATTTGTATTTCTGTGATTATTTCTTTGGATAACTCCTAATACCGATGCTGTAGTCGAGTGTCTATGTGAATTTCTGTGATAGAATTATGAATCTAATGAAACGGCTTTGATGAACTGTTTTAGTAGATTGACCCGACCCGACCCGTTTGTGTATATTACACATTCTTGAGATTGTTTCGTGAATATTGCTATGAAAATTACTAAATTTCATATATTAATCAAGGTTTTGTCTATGATTGTATTACCATGATCTTCATACTTATAATTCTACCATGATCTTTCCTACCATTTGCACCATCATGATTTTCTATTTATAAAATGAATCAACATCAAACTAGATGTCATACTTTCACTTTCCTACCATTTATATAACCAGAGTCTCCTATTTGATACGGTTCTTGCATCCTTTGATATTAGATTTTTATGGCTCGTATTGACCTTCTTGTCGTTTAATCATCAATCGTTCGTATCCTTTATCTAAAGCTATATACATGGTAATTTTTTATGAATTGAATTATTATTTTAAATTATTTCTTAATAATTTTTTCAATTATTTTAAGTTCATTTCGAGTTCAAATGTAAATGTTTGCGGAATAGAAACTTTTTTTTTCTCACAAATTGAAACTTCTTCAACTACGAAAAATTAAAATTAAAATTTTAAGGTTGAAGTATATGTTTAGTATCTAAAATGATGGACCTTTAATATTAATATTGTTGTTTTCAAAACTTATTAGAGAAATATTGTTGTTTTGAAATTTATTAGAGAAATATTGTGGTTTTGGGAGTTCGAGGCTAGAAATCGAGGGTTGAGGATTCGACTAATGTAGAGGTCGAAGTTGAGAACTCGACAAACAAAAAAAAAAACTTGGAAACAATACGTAAATTAGGGTTGTCGAGGGTTGAAGTTTCGACATACATAAGTTGAAACTTCAACCCTCAACAAGGAAATGCTAGATTTACATAAGTTGAAACTTCAACCCTCGACAAGGAAGATAAGCGGGTGAAGCAGATTGTAAGAGAGAGCGAGATTGTAAGAGAGAGGGAGATTGAGAGCGAGATTGTAGGAGAGAGCGAGATTGAAAGCGAGATTGTAGGAGAGAGCAAGATTGTAGGATGGGACAATCTCCAACGTTTATGGAATGTATGCGTCTCGCTCTCTCCTACAATCTCGCTCTTTCTCACAATCTCGCTCTCTCAATCTTGCTCTCTCTTACAATCTCGCTCACTCTTACAATTCAAAATTTTGTTATTGTTGTTATTTTTCATTAATGATTATTAGCTTTTTTTCTCATTGGTCATATATATATATATATATATATATATATATATATATATATATATTTCTATGAAAAGTAAATAAATTTATTGTATATTCAATTTTTTTTATTATAAAGTTGTACATTATTCTTTTAATTAACTTGTAAATTATTCTTCTAATTAACTTGTACATTATTCTTTTAATTAAGTTGTACATTATTCTTTTAATTAAGTTGTACATTATTTAATTAAGTTGTACATTATTCTTCTAATTGAGAAACTAATATTTTTTTAATTGAGAAATAAATATATTTTTTTTCCAGATCATGGCTTTAAACCCAGACCTGTTGATTTCGATGTTTTGTATGACCAGTCTATTCATCGATCATCTGTTGTATGGAAAGAGGAGAAATGTCTTACAGGCGTCGGGAGGCAGTTCTCCAGCGCACTATCCTGCTCCACCCTCGAATACTACCGCTACTACACACATCTGGATTTTATGGGGTTGCCAGATTAGGATTTATTTAGTTGGACTGGCATCTAATCACAGCCTTGGTCGAGAGATGGAGACCCGAGACGCATACATTTCATATGTCTGTTAGAGAGTGCACTATCACTCTACAAGACATAGAAATGTTGTTGGAGTTACCTGTTGACAGTGAGCTGGTCACCGGAGTGATGTATGATGAGTGGTCAGAAGTTTGTCAACTGTATCTCGGTGCAACCCCACCTGCCGACAAGAATAAAGGATCGATGTTAAGTTTAATATGGTTAGGAACACAATTTCGTGAGCTCACAGATGATGCAGACGACCATCATAAGATATTCGTGGGGTAGAGCATGTTTGGCAGATAACTATGCAAAGCAACAAGACTTGAGGTTCGAGAGATAGCTGGACCTTTCATACTTTTGCAATTATGGGCTTGGGAGCGATTTCCAACAATGGCTCCACAACTACAACATGTTAATGACGCTCAGTTAGTTGGACGAGCCTATGGTTCTCGGTATGTTGTTTTAATTCAATTTAATTTTTATATCACTAATCTGGTTAATTTAAATTCTAAATTATCAATTTAAAAATTTAGGTGGATAGACAAATTTTGTATGACTAGGACAACCACACATGTAGTCAACCAGTATAGATACATATTTGATCTGCTTCAACTTGAACAGGTACATTACACTAAACCTAATTGATTATTTTATACACATTTTTATTATATTTGTCTTTAATATTCTCTAATATAATATTTTGTGTTTCAGTTATTTGAGAGCCGTACAAAATTATTATGCATACTTTGCCTAATTTTTATACGAATGGTCAAAACATATGGTGGACGATGAGTCCTCTCATATGTTTTCACATTGGTGAGTGGCATCTTCCCGACAGGGTGATGAGACAATTCGGTTTTTAGCAGAATGTCCCATCACCTTGTAATACTAAACCCTACTGCATGATATTGACCTAAGAACTGGAGATTGGTCCGAAAAAGTTGCACATTTGGTAATGCGATGGCACTATCGTGCAAGGTTTCTTGCAGTGGGGGTCTTCTCTTGAACAGTTTGACACAGATGTCACTCCAGAATATATTCATTGGTATAATAATATCACAAGGCGCTACGTCACTCGTCTAGGAGCAGTTGTGGATCATCTGGTAAATGAATATTATCTAATTATTTTTAATTTAATTTATTTTAAATATTGTCTAATTGTTTTATAATTCACAGAGATCGAACAACCGTAGACTCCGTGAGATTGCGAATGATCCAAACCAGGTTTTTGCTATATGTAGTGACAACCAAAGCTATATAGAAGACGAATTATTGACGTAGAGGACCTGTTCGGGAAGAGGATGAGTTTGATGAGGTTGCACATAATGTGGAAGAGTTGTCCCCTATGATGCAGACGTAGAGTCAAATTGATTATGTTAGTCCGATGATGATGATGCCAGCATTTGGTTCAGGACATTATGATTCAGATGTTGGTCGTTCATCTTCATACGTGCATGGACATGGTTGGGGTCGTGGAGAGCATAATGAATATTTATATTATGAAGCACCTGCAGAGGTACCAAAGCAACATAAAAAAGAACCCGAGCAACCTCAAGTTTGAAGCCGACGATGACAACCAGCTCGAAATGGACGACGTTCACCTTGTAGTACATATTGATTTTTGTAATTATTTTTATATAAATGAGATATTTAATTTACATTTTTTTTTATTTTTATGAGATATTATTTTTTTAATTTATTTTTTTATATATATATTATGAATAGTAATTATTTTGATATAGAAGCTTTTAAATGTCATTGACATAAATAATAATATCAGATAGTCTAAATCTAAAAAGTTAGGTAAAAAAAACTTCAATATTCAAATTTACATATTTTAGATAATAATTTGGGGACATAATAAATCAAATCAACACTCAAAACTTTCACATGCAAGTCTATAAATAAGATTGTATTATTGATATAAAGAACAGAAATTTTAATCACAGTAGTGAGGTCAATAGTTTAAAAGATTTTACAATAATGATCTTGGATTCCTTTTGTATATTTGATACCAAGATTCTGATAGAGTTTTTTTTTTTTTTTTTTTTTTTTTTTAAAATTATAAATAATAATAAAATATTTTTAGAAATTGTTTTTATAAAATGAAAAATTAAAAAAAAGAAAAAAAAGAAAGGAAGGAAGAAAGAAGAAGGTGGAATATGTAATAATTAAATAAAGAAAAAAAAGGAAAATTTGTACGGATATCTCACTCTCGTTCAAAATCTCGCTCTTGCTCTCGCTCTCTCTCTTACTCTCCCCTCTTTCGTTCTCTTCCAATACAAAATTATTTTTAACACATCAAATAATTATGAGTGTTATGAGGAAGGTCTCTGGAATGAGAAAGGTCTCCGAAAAGTCTCTGGAATGAGGAAGGTCTTTCGTTCTTTCCACATTAAATAATTATAAGAAAGGTCTTCAGAATGATAATTAAACAGACTCAATAATAATATTAGGGCAAGGTCGAGGGTTCAAAGTTTGACATGCAAATGTAAAGCGAAAAGGGAAGGTCGAGGGTTCAAAATTTGACACATCTAGGTTGACTTATTTAAAAAAAAAAAAAGAAAAAAAAAATATATATATTTACAAATAGTTTGAAAACAACGATATTTTCCTAAATAGTTTTTAACAGAACAATATCCTTTTAATTTTTCCATAAAATGATGTTATGTTTGTGTCTAATAGATTTTTTAACTTTAGAAAGTATCTAATTAATTATTAAATTTTTGATTTTGTGTTTGACGGTCTCTACACTATAAATTTCTAAATATCCTTGAACTTTCATGTTGTATTGATATATTTTTGGGAAAATATATACATATTTTTTTTTAAAAAAAAAATAAACGAATCTATGAGATATATATTTTTTTAAAAAAATAAAATTTCGATATTATGGTTAATATATTTTTGAATTTCTCTTTAAAATATGTGTTCATGAATTTTTTTCTTAAAAAAAAATCTTTGAGAGGTATTGAAAACAAAATTGAAAGTTTACTATGTTTGGAACATGTAAATTTTCAGTTTAATTAAACTTTTTTTGAAAAAAAAAACCTGTGTACGCATTCTTTTAAAAATTGAGCAAAAAAAAATGTTATTTTACCTGACTTCTGAACTAAGGTTTCATAATACTCTTTTATATACTTCATACTTCTGTCAAACTCTATCGTTATTTCCATCTTTAAAACATCTTCTTCTTCCTCCTAATTATTTTAAAGTTTTCTCCTACTTCAATGTACATGCAAATCTAGTACATAGATAACAAAAGAGCAAAGAGAGTGAGAGCGTAAAGTGGACAAATAAAATGGTCACCTATCTAGTATTTAGGATTTAATATCCTAAAGCTCTCTTGACTCTAAATTGTTGTACGATCAGACTGGTTGTTCTATGAGATTAGTCGAGATGGGCGTAAACTGGTATAGACACTCATGGATATCAAAGAAAAAAAAAATAAAAAAAAATAATTTGAAAAAAAAAAATAATAATAAAAGTTCGGTGATGCTAACATTTAGAAAAAGCCCCACAAATTTAATTTTTCCAAAAAAATGGAGATCCATAAAAAATCCGAAGCTATACTAGTGTGCTTTAACCTAGCAACTACAACAAAAAGTATAAATTGCAGGCGATATTGTTGGTTCGAATTCGATTGACCTGCAAAGTCATCCGATCACTACCAAACATACGCACGCTGAATCCGAATCCTTAGCAGCTCTGTAACGACGTCAATGAAGTGCCCCTACTGTTCGGCGGCGCAGGGGCGGTGCGCCACCTCGAGCACCGGCAAGTCCATCACAGAGTGCATTTCCTGCGGCCGCGTTGTCGAAGAACGGCAATTCCAGCCCCACCACCTCTTCCACCTTCGCGCTCAAGATAACCCCCTTTGTCTCGTCACCTCCGACCTACCCACCCCTCCAGTCCACCACCAGAACGATCAGGTTCTGGATCCTTTCGAGCCCACTGGCTTCATTACAGCCTTCTCCACTTGGTCCTTGGAGCACAATCCACTCTTCTTCCGCTCCTGCTTCTCCTTCTCCGGCCACCTTGCGGAGCTCGAGCGTACCCTAGAGTCTACGTCGTCATCCAATTTGCCGTCATCTTCGACGGTAGTGGTCGATAACCTTAGGGCTTATATGCAGATTATCGATGTGGCTTCTCTTTTGGGGTTGGATTACTATATTTCCGAGCACGCGTTTAAGTTGTTTAGAGATTGTTGCTCGGCTACTTGTTTAAGGAACCGGAGTGTTGAGGCGCTTGCCACTGCTGCCCTTGTGCAGGCTATTAGGGAGGCGCAGGAGCCCCGAACCCTTCAGGTCTTTATTTTACTTTAAATATGTTCATTTGGGGGTGTTATTTGATTCTTGGTTTGGTTATGATATGTTTTGTTGTGCTCGCATTATGTTCAAGGAGATTTGCGAAAATTCACTGTCAAGATAAATTGAGAAATCTATGTGGCTATGTCCTTTGATGTTGTTGTTTGATGGTTGGGGAGGCTGTGGCTTTCAGTGTCAAATCTTTTGCCATATACGTTTCTGAATTTCTTTACAAAAGTGCATAACTATCTGCAATATTTGTTCGCATTTCATGAATTACCCTGGCTGGTTCTACGTATTGTGTCAATTGTTATCCTTCTTCTAGTTTCTTGCAACATTATTAGTTTGGAGTGCTTAATCTTCTTGGGTTAAAATGTAAAATTTTGAGTTCGAACCTCGCATATGTTGCTATCTGTACATGCTCCTTTCTGCATTTTTGGATTTCGAGTGGTGTCTTCTACCAATTGTGATTTTGACCTATGTTTTTTCATATTTACATTAGTACTAATACGACATCTAAAGTGGTGTATACTGTGAGTATAACAGGAAATCTCCATTGCAGCGAATGTACCCCAAAAAGAGATAGGGAAGTACATCAAGATTTTGGGAGAAGCTTTGCAATTAAGTCAACCCATCAACAGCAATTCCATATCAGTTCATATGCCTAGGTTCTGCACTCTTCTCCAACTCAATAAATCTGCTCAGGTACCTCAATTTCATTTCTTAGTCCTGGTTAAGACATATTGATTGGTCTGCATTGTCATGTTGAAAAGATGATTTGTATGGACTGTAGATAGAGTTCGTTCTGTCCAATATGATCAAAACTTCTACGGCATGAGAAAATGGAAAAGTACTGTTTCCTGATTGAAAGCATAAAATGACAGAAATTTCTTTGCACATAAATATGTCTTGAGAGCTAATTTCATTGGATCTTAAATGTTCTGGGTAAAATGCATTATGGATTTTACACTTTTATGTTCTGCCAGTGGTAGATGGTTGATGAGGAATTATAGGATCTTCATGGATAAATTTGTTCGGGAGAAGTACATGAGGAAAAAAACTGACACCCTCCCACCTGACAAAACCAAGGGAGGTTCTGAAGTAGCCCTTCTTTAAATTTCCAAATCTTTCACGACTGTTCTAAGTGTCCATTGATCCCTTCAAAAACTTTTCATTTCTTAATCACCCACAGGTTTCAAAACCCAAAGCATTTTGCTTCTGACGTTTTAGTAATTACAATGTGCGTTTGATAAATATCAATTTGAGTACTTCTCTTTTATCTTCTTTGGCTTAGAGTGGATTAATCTCATATCTACCCTTTGCTTTCTCGTGTTCTCCGCGAGTGGAAATAGTTGTTTCTTATCTAATAATTTAAATTCCCATAATGTAATTCTCGTTTGTACGACCTATAGATTCACTTTTTCTATAGCCTTAGAAATTATGTCTCTCTTTTTTAAAAAATAAATAAATAAATCAGCAATGTGTTGAGTTTTCATAATTAATCTTATTTGGTTAGAATGTAATATGTCAAAACAGATAAATTTCGAATTTGTTCAATAAAATTTATGTCCATGTGTTTGTTCTAGTAAATTTTTACTCGACCACTGACATTGGTAGTTCTCCTTACCAATAATCTTGGATATGGTAATGATCGTTAACCTTTAACATGTAATGTATTACTTTCCCTCTATCATGCTTGTTAACAACTATGAATTTTTAGGAACTGGCAACTCACATCGGGGAAGTTGTCATCAACAAATGCTTCTGCACTCGCAGGAATCCCATTAGCATCTCGGCTGCTGCTATATACTTAGCTTGCCAATTAGAAGATAAGCGGAAGACGCAAGCAGAAATTTGTAAAGTTACAGGTCTTACTGAAGTCACCCTCCGGAAAGTCTACAAGGAGCTACTAGAAAATTGGGATGATTTGCTTCCTTCTAATTATACTCCTGCTGTTCCACCAGAAAGGGCATTTCCCACAACTGTAATTGCTTCAGGCCGTTCTGCAGCTCCTAAAGTTGATACATTTGAAGGGGCTTCTATAGAGAAAGACAAGGCGATAGAAACTAAACCTAATATATCCACTGAGATCTCAGAAATGGGTCATCCGTCCAGAGTCAAAGAAGATAGTGAGAGTAAATTTGTATCCCGTGGGATGTATAACCCTGTAACTAGCAAGTCATCAACTTTTTGTCAACCACACCCTCCTAAAGTGAATTCTATCCCAAGTACTGTTGGGAAGAAGACTCAAAGTGATGCCCAGGGAATGGATATTGTTAAGGAGCACTCCAACAGTTAACAATAAGAGCAAAAGGTGGATGAAGCTCGATGGCATACAGTCGGCAACATTGCCATCAGATTTCTGTATCATGTTCAACTGGCAAGTAACAAATCTTAACCAGCCGTTTAGCTTAGTGGAATGAAACGATGTCGAAATGAAAGAAAAGTGATGGTAGAAGAACATTTCGTTGGTTTTATTTAGGAGGACGACCCTTCATTTTTTTTTTTTTTTTTAAGTAGAACAACTGCGGGGATGGGAAGTGTCCGACTTCTAGGGAAAGAACGGCCCTCTGTTTATGGAAGGCCTCGGGAATTCAATTATCAAGGAGAATTCACTGTTTCCAACAGGATTAAGGTACATATGTATGATTAACGCGAAACAAGATTTGGTTTAAAACTCGTATTTTACATGTCTGGACTGCCAACCATCTAGATTTGCCTGTATAGTTCGCATTCACGTTACAACAGAGTAACGATCTGTAGAGTAAAAATTTCAGATTGTGATTATTCATACTTAATTCCTGATCTATTAAGGAAGACCGTTGGTTCAGATTTTAATCAGATATTTGTGATATTCCTCGGATGGATAAGGTGGAAAGTCTTGACTGAACCACCACTTCTCTCTCTCTCTCTCTCACACACACACACACAAGAGACGGACAGTGGAGGAAGTTGGGAAAGATGCTCCTCTCATCATCTTCTTTATTGCGATCATTGCCGGTTAATCGTTTGAATTTGGCATGTAAACCGGCGAATCCACGGACAAGAGTGAAGGTTCAGGCCATGGCAAAGGAAGGAAGCGAGAGCGAAGGGGGCATTGCAGAGACGGTGGCTATAGCCGGTGGATTAGTGGCGACCCCAGTGATCGGTTGGTCGCTATATACCCTGAAGACAACCGGGTGCGGGCTGCCGCCGGGGCCAGGTGGGTCACTAGGCGCACTGGAAGGCATCAGCTACTTAGTGGTGGTGGGCGTCGTGGGTTGGTCTCTGTACACGAAGACGAAAACTGGATCGGGTCTGCCCAACGGCCCTTTCGGGCTATTGGGCGCCGTCGAAGGTCTGTCATACTTGAGTTTGTTGGCCATCTTGGTCGTTTTTGGGTTGCAGTACTTTGAACAGGGCTACATCCCCGGCCCTCTTCCGGCCGATCAATGCTTTGGCTGACGATTCTATCTTGTGATTTATGTGGCTGTTGTTTCTCCAAGCGTGTAAATCGTAGGGTTCTGTTTGGCTGTGTCTTCTTTTTCTGTTTACCGTTTCGTTGCGATTCTGCATAGAACCTGCCCTGTTTTGTTGTATGAATTGATTAATTGAAAGCATTTACTTTGTTTAGGTTTCGACCCTAATATCCGCTGCGAGGATGAGGGATCAATGTTCGACCTCTAGGCTCTAAAGAAGGAAGTTAGCTCAACTATTATTGCGTTAAGCTTATTTAGACGTCTAATACCCTTTATAGTTAATCATTTAAAAAAAGTTATATTAATTATGGTCTTTATTTTTATTTATTTTTTAAAACAAACTAAAATTAAAGTGGATTTAAAAGACAGTCACCGACATTTGGAAATTAATAAGTTTAACTTTTTCTTTAAAAGTCAAAGGTTTCATCTATCATCTTTGCTGCTGTTGTAAGTTTGTAACTAGAAAGAAGAGTTTAGTCCTCAACTATAACATAATTCAATTAATCCATACTTTGGAAATCTCTCTTATAAGTATAATCTATTAGTATAGATTGAACATATAATTAGAGATGTCTACAGTGAGGAATTTTTTTCCATTATTTTTTTTAATAAAAAAATCAATTAATTTAAATCACTAATGTAGGTAAATTTTTAATTAAATAATTAAGTTTATCACTAAATTGTTTATTAGTTAGTTTTAACTGATAATTTGAATTTAAAGATAAATTATAATCTAAATTTAAATATTCAAATTAAACATATTTATTATCTTTTTCAATAAATAATCAAATTTGAAATTTAAATATAATATTTATATAATAATAATAACAACATAACATTAGATAACTATACTAAATAAATATGTAGAAGCTAATCGGGGTGGGGATGAGGTGGGGATGTTTTTCCCCTATTCCCTCTCCCTGACTAATTGGAGAATCACCGTCTCATTCGTGGAAGCTCTGTGTCCTGAAAAATTGGATATCTCTACAGATAATAATCAAGAAAATTTATATCTCACAATTAAAAAAGAAAGAAAACTCCGCACATGTAAAGTGGTATCCTCGAAAGAGAAAAAATAACCCTTTGTTTTACTCTTTTATTTTTAACATTTTTTAATTATAATTTCACCTTTCTTATATAAGATTTTTAGTTAAATTCTAAAAATAAAAATAGAATAGTCTTTTCGGTCTACGTTAATCATTATTTGAGCCTTTCTTATGTGATGTGCGCATTTGACATATACAATCCTCACGATGTTAATTTGTAGCCTAACTTTAGTGTCTCCTTTTAATTGAAGATTTTAAATTTTTTAGGCAAAACAAAAATGAGGCATGGATCAAACTTTAAATCCTGTGGTTGCCAACGTGGAATAAAGCATCTATCTTTTTTTCAAAAAAGGTTTAAAGTTTCAAATCCGTTTCTCCAATTATTCATCTATGTTTTCGGTTCAAAAAAATGAAATTTATCAACTTATACTCTTTGAACTTTGATGGTTGTATATATTAAAGGTTCAAGTTAATAATCATATTAATGTAAATTCTAGTCTTTTCGTGTCAATTTACATATTTTTTCAGATTATGTTTGAAAATTTTAATATGAGATTTAATATTGTTTCAATCAAACTTATAAATTGTCATAATTGAACCAATTTAGACCCTATATTAATATCACCTCTAAAAATCGTCAATGCCTCAATTTTTATATATGTGTAGACTTCTTCAGATATCAAATGAACAAAATGAACAATTCAAATCGATACATAGACTGTATTTTTTAGAGTCCAATTTAATTTACTTATAAAAGTTTAGAATTTTAATTGATAAAATTATAAATGGAATGTAATAAAAGATATAAATTGATATTTGTTGTGAATTTGCACAATGAGAACACGGATATGGAGAAAATATAATATAATAATAATTTATAATAAAAAAGATAAATAACAAAAAGTAAATAAAATAACAAAGAATTAATTTCTCCATTTTCTCTGATCTTTTTGGATTGATTACCAATATGTGTCTTTCAAAACCTACCAAATGCCACTATTTATAGGCAATTTGGCAAGTAGAAGGTGGATTGTATGAATACTAATAGTGTGTAATATTGAGACACGTGTACAAGATAATGGATAAGTGACACATGGCCAATGGACACTAATAATGGGCATCTACATTACACCTAATTTAATATGTTTATAGTACTCCCCCTTAGATACCCATTATATATGAAATATATCTAGTTAAAACCTTACTAAGAAAAAACCTATTGGAAAAAAAAGAATTCTAGTGAAGGAAAAAGAGTACATATTTTATATAATTTGATACTCTTAAAAAGTATATTTACTCTCTCTCATGAAAATATCACTTAAGATCTTTGAGTCACCGTATTCTAATGTTGTGCACCAGATTTTCAAAGGTTGCAGCAGGTAATGCTTTTGTAAATAAGTTTATCAGTTATCTTTTGAAAAAATTTATTGTAAAGTGATGTCATCATTTTCTTCAAGATCATGAGTGTAAAAATGTTTTGCTGAAATATGTTTTGTTATATCTCCTTTAATGTATCATTATTTGATTTGGGATATGCATGTTGTGTTGTCTTTGTATAATATCGTTAGAAGATTTTTACTAGAAAACAAACCACATGTTCCACGAATGTGTTGAGTCATTGATCTTAGTCATATACATTCTCGACTAGTTTCGTGAATTGCAAGAATTTCACCATGATTTGAGGAAATAGCCGTTATGATCTGTTTCACTAACCATCACGATATAGTAGTTCCTCCATATGTGAATAGATAACTTGTTTGAGATCTAGCTTTGTACGGATCAGATAAATATCCAGATTCTGCATAACCAACTAGATCAAATTTTGATTTATTTGAATAAAACAACTCGTGTTGATCGTTCCTCAAAGATAACGAAGTACATGCTTAATTTCATTCCAATGTTTTTTTTTGTTGGGAAAGAACTATATCTTGCTTATAAATTTACTGAAAATACAACATCTGATCTTATATTATTAACAAGATATATAAGTGCACCAACTGCACTAATATATGGTACTTCAGGACCAAGAAGTTCATTATCATCTCAAGGTCGAAATATATCTTTCGTCACATCTAGTAAACGAACTTCCAATGGAATGTTCAATGGATGTGCTTTGTCCATATAAAATCTTTTCAAATCTTTTCCTAAATAAGTTGACTAATGAACAAATATCCCATCTCCTAAATGCTAATTTGCAAGCCAAGACAAAATTTTCTTTTTCTGAGATCTTTCATTTCAAATTTTTTTCTTGAGTTTAAGTCATCAACATATACAATTATAGCAGCAAATCCTGACTGTGATTTCTTTATAAAAACACATGGGCATATTGGATTGTTTTGATGTCCTTCTTTCAAGAAATATCCACTCAAGCAATTGTACCATATTCGTCCTGATTGTTTCAATCCTTATAGTGAACTTTGTAACTTTATTGAATACAATTCCTGAGAATTTGATTTATATGTTTCAGGTACCTTAAATCCTTCTGGGATTCTCATATAAATGTCATTATCAATAGATTCATATAAACATGTTGTGACTACATCCATAATATGCATACCCAAACTTTCATACATAGTTAGACCAATTAAATATCTTAACGTAATTGTATCAATCATCGGAGAATACGTCTCCTCATAATCAATACTAGGTCTTTGTGAAAAATCTTATGTAATTAGTCTTTCTTTATATCTCGTAACCTCATTATTTTCATTTCTTTTCCTCACAAATACCCCTTTGTATCCCACAGTTTTGACACTTTCTGGTATTTGAACTACTGGTAAAAAAACCTGGCGTTTTGAAATTGGGTTTAATTCTGCCTCGATTGCTTCCTTCCCATTAAAGCCAATCTTTTCTATGTCGACATTCTTCAACAAATTTTGGTTCGGAATCTTCATTTTCAGATATAATATCAAGAGCAACATCATACGCAAAAATGCTATCAATAACTACATGAGTTTGGTTCCATCTTTTTCCTGTCATGACATGGTTTATTGAAATCTCATTATTATCTTTATGTATTCCACCTTCCTTATTAGTCGTATCATGAATTTCTTCATGGGTATTGACATCCTCAACCAAGTCTTCTTGACTATTAATTATTTTTCTTTTTCGAGGATTTTTATTTTTGGAACCTACTGGTTGTTAGGTTATATATCCTAAAACTTGCAATTTGTAATATTAAACATATTCTATATGCAATAAAGATGTTATTGATGTTTATTCAATAAAACTATTGTTGAATATGTTAATTGCACTTGTAAAGACGAAATCCAATAAACCAAGAACCATGGCTATTATATACTTGGACTTTATGTGGAGACATAAAGATGGATCAAGTTTGAGTAAATAGTCAGAACAGTCTATAGTATATGAATAAGGTTGGGTACCTTATTCTAGTAACACTATTAGATACGGCCCACTTTGTATCTAGTATAAATGATGTGATCCCAAATTGTTCATGTGGAGACATGTAAGTGGAGGCGTCCTGTGCAAAGAGTTTGTGTAAGAACATGACCAAGAAATAAGTCACTTTTACTTTATAACGTTGTTTATTGTTTAATACTGACTATTTCAAATCCATGACCTATGTAAACCCCGTACTCCATTTTTCCTACTTAAGTGTATAATAGGCATGCTAAGTAAAGACTAAGGATATGTTAAAGTAAAGTTGTGAAAGGAATAGGAAGATGGAGGAAGAAAATTCTAAGTGTTGGAAAAAATTCTCTCGGGTGAGTTTTAGATAGCTTAACAAGAGGAAAATTTGGCTAAGTATAGGTCAAGGCATTGATGGCGTTGGTTTGGAAGAATAGGCGTTGGTTTTGCCTTAGAGGTTAGGCAAGCATAAAATGGCTAAGGGTTGGTAGTGTAGCCTATGCGTTAGCCTTGTGCTGGCCGTTGGAGACAAGCTCTCATGCACTAGTCTTGCTTCTAGAGGTTAGATGAGCTCTTGTGGAGGCCAAGTGTGGCCAAGTATGGAGGAAGCTAGGTGTTGGAGTTGTGCATGCCAAGGTGGTCTTATCGAGCGCTTGCAACCCTATGCATTGACAAGGCATGCGACAGCCAAGAGGCTTGCATGATTATGCAATGAGGAAGGGTCATCGTGCAACAAGTATGGGCCAGACGCGAGCAAGGTGTTGGGCGTTAGGGCATTGCGCAAGGGTGATCACATAGTGGCGTGTGGGCTACACAATAAACACTAGACGATAAGATATACAATGTGTGTAGGGGTCCACGATGAGCGTAAGGCGCTGTACTTGATGCATGCTATAGCTATGTGATGAAGTGAGGAAGTATACGATGAGGTATGCGATTGCGCTGGAATACTGTACAATTGCTTGGAAAGCATTGTCAGTCTTGACGCAAAGTTCATGAGGCATGCAATGCTTGGTGGTTTTGCGTTGAGGAAGGCTTAACACTGGTTAATAATGTGTTAAGACTAAGTTATGCATGGGCTAGGACATGCGTTGGTCTAGGTATACGACCATAGAGGGGACGCGATAGCCTCAAGGTGAGTTATGCGTTGGCTGAGGTTAGACGATGCATCGTTAAAGGAGGCATGCAACCAAGTAATTACAAGCGTTGGCTTGAGAGTTGACCCTTACATTGATGACCAAGAGGAAAGAATCAGCTTAGTGAACGATTAACTGAGCCAGCTGTCATGCTTAGGTATGTTGTTATCTCTTTAAGAATGAGGTGGCAGCTTATCAGTGAAGGGTTAGCATGCAGTTGCTAGTATAAAAGGAAGTTTTACTTTAAAGAGAGGGTTTGAGCAATTCACTCGAATGAAGTGATTTCAGAGCCATTCAATCCATGAGTGTGTCTAGTTGCTGAGGTTGAATTGCTGGAAGGAAATTCCAGAGGAATTGGGCTAGAGATTGAAGAATCTGGCTGAAGGTCGAGCTCTCGGACTGCCAGTCTTGATGATTTGAGGATTCCGACCAAACCACAAGAAGTCATGAGTTGAGATTTTAAGGTAAGCTTGCTAATACATTTTAGAGAAAGTTTATTGAAGGAAATTTATTGAGAAAAGGCCTGGAAAATTAGTTATGTAAATTGTAAATTGAATTCGGGATCTTGAACAAGCAGGCACCTTTGCTTGGGATGAACAAGCAAACAACTTGAAGGGCTAGACGGTGATGCTGAACGCACGCATTGAAGGCTGAGCTGCATGCAAGGGATGAGTTGGTGCAAGGACACATTGAGAAGCATTGGACCATGCAACGCATGCTGAGGCCATAAGCTCAAGTGAATGTTGTGTGGGCGTTGGTCTGTGTGACAGAGTGAGCGGGCGATGCAGGCAGGCGCGCAAGGTGTTAGGCGCAAGAGGCACTAAAGCACGTGGCACACGATTGGATGAATGCATGGGGCATGCGCTGATGTGCCACAAGATGGGTGCATGGGCAGAATGATTGGCACAAAGGCTAGCTAGACGATGGGCCATGTGATGATGAGTGTAGGTGTGAGCTAGGAAGCTTGGACATATAGAAGGTAAGCCATGCGTTGAAATGCAGTGTGTGGAATGCCCAAGGCAAGACATGGACGCATGGTATGCGTTGATAGTGTATGTGACTGTCGCATAACAAACTCAGCACTTAGAAGAAAATTCTAACTGTTCAACATACAGTGAGCTTGGCATTGGAAGGTCTGACATCAAAAGGAGAAGTACATTAAGAGGATTGCCAAAGACTGTGAGTGACTTTTAAATGTATTTAGCAATTCATGTTTACTGAAAGCTATTTATGACAACTATTTTCAAATAGTTTCCAAAGTAATGCATCTCTCTTTAATGTTATGTTATGTATTCCAATGATCATGAGTATGCGTTAGTACTAAATGCCTTAGGGCAACTAAGTCTTAATAGAGATAAGAATGTGCCTCAAAATATATGAATAGCTCAATACTGAAGGACTAAGCATGAAGATATTGGAGCTAAGTCTTAGATATGAGTTCTAATGATGTCTACGTGCACATAGGACAAGTAAGACTAGGTAAGGTGATGGAAGAAGGTGACACACCTTAACCTAGGTTAATACGGGATAAGGTGATGGACAAAGGTGACATGCTTTAACCTGTGTTAGTATGAGGAAAGCTAGGTAGAAAGTAGTGGACAAAGGCGACGCACCTCAACCTATAGTAGCATGGAGAGTTGGACAAATGGATTCCTTCTCCCAGCTAAGCAGATAAGTAAAGTAAAGAATTGGACAAGAGGGTTCACTCTCAGGAAAGAGGCCAAGTATTGAGAGTTGAGCAAGAGGGCCACTCTCAAAGTAAGGCCTAGTCCAACTATGTACAGATGTGATATGTTATGTTAATGTTTTTGTGAATGTTGTTTATGTTTTCAGTTAAAGCTTTAAGTTTTACTATCAGTTTTATGTATGATACTTATGTTTTAAATGTTAGTCACTCATTGGGCTTCTAGCTCATGTTTTCAAAATGTTTCCCCCCCAGGTAGTGGTTACTCTCTAGAAGACACCTCTGTTGCTGCTCTACCACTCAAAAACTCAGGTTGAAGGAAGCTTGATTGAGGACTCTATATTTGTTAGTACACATGTTTCTGTCATATAGGGACTAGTGTTGTATGTTGGGCTCACTAAGTTGTAATGTATATAATGTTGGGATTGGTGTCCTGATTCTCCCAGAGTCTCATAGTTTGTAATCTATACACATTGTTATGAATAAAATAAGAGTTATTTTATCTGGCATTTACTCATATCCATTAAACAAAGCTCCATGGTTATTATATGTAGACTTAAGCATGTATATGAGATATACAAGTGGATCATGCCTTAAGGGATAACCTAAATAGGTCTGTAGTATAAGGATTAAAGAGGGATACCTGATCCTTGTGACACTACGGATACGATCCGCTTTGTAAAAGTTTGCAAGTGTTGTGTGTTGGGGTTGATGCCCTAAAGTCTCGTGTCCTGTAGTTTGTAAACAGTTTGTACGAACGCTTGTGTTGTATAATATATGATATTTACTTCACATATTGTATTTTGCTCAGTTGCATGTTTTATTTGCTTTACCACAAACCAATAAACATAAAATCCCTGGTTCTATATGTGACTCAAGCATGTATGTGGTGACATACAAGTGACCATACAAGTGGATCATGTCTTGAGTGATAACCAAAATGGTCTGTAGTATATGGATATAGGAGGGAAACCTTATCTTGGTAACGCTAAAAACGCGGCCCGCTTTGTGGAATGGTCACAAGTATTGTGACTTGTCACAGATGGTCTGATCTTGATCATTCGTGTTGGGGACATGTGAGCAGGGGCATCCTATACAAAGAGTTTGTATAAGACCCGACCACGAAGTGTTAACGTCTCGTTATAAAACACCGTTCATGATAGAGACTTCACTTTACTAGGATGACCATAGGTAACATGACCTCAATCCTGAGTGAGTTAGAAACTCCTGCCATTAAGGGCGGTTCTTTAATTTGTATGGGTGCGAGTGGCCAGGTCGCCAATTCAAACCTACCATTTTAAGGATTCGTCTGATTTGGGAGCTAGGAATTCAGCTACACAAGATGGAATTCACTTCTTCCCCGAGGTAGGGGTAAGTAGATAGATAGCTCCCTTAAGGGCTGATTCCAGGGCTTGAACGATGTGGCGCCATACACCTTATCTTGGCCCGAGAGGTGTTCAGACATAATTAGACTATGTTGTATTGTTCATTAAAGGAATCAACGGTACTTAAGGACTCAGATGTAACTATAGGGGTAATTTAGCCCAACTGTGCTTACGAGCATCTGTGAAGGGTCATTGTACTCATGATTGGTTATATCCGATGAACACATAAATATATCTGTGATAAGAAGAGTTCAAATGTTGGTCTTTAGTGGAATGTCTAATAGTTGACGGATGGTAGATCTCGTGGCTAAAGAGTTTAGTCAGCTATTCACAGACCGTTGAAGCTTCCAACCACATGTCCCATAGGTTCCCTGGGTAGCTTAGATAAAGTCAAGAACCAGTATTTGGGTTAATTTGAAATGTTCAAATTGACAAGAGGAAGTTCGATTATATATGATATAATTGGACTGGTTAATTATATATGATATAATTGACTAAATGTATGAGATACATTATTTTGGAGGAAATTAGATATAAATATGATTTATATCAAATAGAGGAGAAATTACTATAGTAGATATGTGATATCAAACTATAGGGTAAAAATATAATATGATTATATTTATTAATGTTTTAATTGGTTAATTATATGATAATTAAGCCAAAAATCATGTTGGACGTGGGTTAGTAGTAATATGTCGGTTATTGTAACCAATAAATTAAAATGAAAATGGTTTTCATTTTGAATCGTTCAATCGACCATCCCAAAAGAGATAGAGAGAGCGAGCCGGTGAATCGTAAACGATCGCTTAAGTATTTTGAGAGCTTATACAATAGTCACTCTCCGCCCAAACGATCGTCAACCTCATGCCTAAACGATCACACACTAGTTCTTACACGATCGGATAGCTTCCCTAAATGATCGTATAGTGTGCCGTGTTAGCTAAATGATTGTATACCATTTCCTAAATGATCGTTCAGTAAAACCTACACGATCGTGTAGCATCTCCTAAACGATAAGAATTTTGCTATATGATAACATCTTTTTCCCTCCCACTTGCTTATTGCCTACACGATCTAGTATTCTTCCTTCCTCTACCAAATTCACCAAAGACCATGCTTTGGGTTCTCACTCTGAGAATACCCGGGGCTCTTTTTGGTGGTGTCGTCCCCATTGCGGTTGTGAGTTTGCAATTGTGCGTGCTACTACGTTAACGATTGGGTGGAGGTTTTCGTTGTGTTGAGTTTAGAAGTTTGAAGATTGTCTTCAACTGGTATGGTAACTCTCTCCCTCGTTTATTTTTGTTTATAGCATGCCGATAATTACTATTTGTTTGCATAACTGTACATTTGAATGTATACTGTACGTTTGATTGCGTTCACTTGCCCACTATGCATTGATGGGCTGTTGATTGCGATTCCCTGTATCAAGTTCATCATCGCAGTCATTTGACTCTGAAGGGATGCAATAGCACCATTGTTAGCGTCACTGTCCTTTATTCTCAATCTTTGATCGCTTTCTCTCCAGTCTTCATGGTTTTTAGAAATACGATCAAGGATGTTCTTGGCCTCATCATAGGTTTTATCCAACAGACCTCCAGTTGTTGCCGCTGCCAAGGTTTAATTCGTGATAAAAAAATCTTCATCTGTAAGCAGCTTGGTAAGTCGTTATACAGGCAATCTCTTACCAGCCTCTTAAACCTCGCCCGAGCATTGCTGAGTGATTCATCAGTATCCTGTTCAAAATTGGTTATCAACTTTCTTCTTTTGGCGTTCTCCGTTGGCAGGAAGTATTTCTTCATAAACTTCTCCACTACTTGCTTCCATGAGGTAATCTCCCCCAGTTCGAGAGAGTACGCCCATTTTCGTGCCTGGTCACACAAAAAAAATGAAAACAAAGTTAGTCAAACTTCCTCGGTGGAGATATTCGGGAACACAAAAGTGTTGCAGATCTCTATGAAACTCCGGAGGTGGGCGTGCGGGTCCTCGCTACGCCTTCTACCAAACTGTCCAACAGTTTGGATCATCTGCAACATCATCGGCTTCATTTCAAATCTTGATCCGTCAAGAGCGGGCCTCATGATTCCTGCGGAGAAGTTGTAGAGGTTTGGCGATGCATAGTCTCGAATGGACCTATTGCGGTCGTTCGCCAATAGGATGGGATTCGCCATGACATTATTTTCATTTGGTGCTCCATTTCCTGGTTGTTCCACCATATTATCTTTCTCTTGTTGTTGTTGTTGGCGGTTATCTCTCAGTCTTCGTCGGAACGTTCTTTCAATCTCTGGGTCGAAATTTGCCAGAGATTGAAAGCTGCAAAGAAATCAGAAAAATCACCGTTAGTACATTGTATTGCCGAAGTCCTCGGCAATGACGCCAAAAACTTGACGCGTTATTTTATGCGATGAAATAATGGTAAGGGTTGCGTTGATGGAAAATGCGTTGAGCATGCAAGTTTTCACAGTAAGATCCAAGTATAAATCCTACTGAGTTGCCTGGTAAGTCTTGGGTCAAACTCAGGGAATAAGGAAAACAATATGCGGTGGTAATTTTTAGATCACTTTGTGGTAACAATAAATCAAAAAGTTGGTTGGGTTGTTGTTTATAGTATAAAATGTATGCGGTGGAGTTAAGAAAAGAGTTAATATTACGAAAGATACGATGAATATGTGGGGGAAATGGGTTGAGAAGGGGTTCAACTAACACTTCTTCGGATTGCGTTCATGTTATGCGATCATGCTACATACATACAATAGCAAATCATTTCTCAACACAAATGCTACGACTTCTAGTTTTAGAATGCATGTGATATATGTGACGATGTCTATAGGACTACACATAAGCCTCTATTCTTGTCTATGCGATGACGATTGACACACACACATACAAGGCGACCGCATAAAACCATAACCTATCTCTAAGGTGCATGCGATACATGTTGACAAATAGTGCTTATCTCTAAGTCTCTATCTCTTGCTTATGCAGATCTAATCTTGCTCTCTCGAGTCTAGATTCTAACCTAGCTCTCTCAAGTATTAGGTCCTTTCTTTAGACTCTCTCTCAAGTAGCTCTAAAGGTGTGATGGACGTAACATAAGACAAGATGATCGCATGCAATGAAAATCCTAGGTCATGTTAGCTAAGTTCTTCTCAACCCATTCTATAGGTTTAGCTACTCATGCGTGCTTTAAAGAGAGTGAATAGATGTAGATAAGCAAGTTCCATTTTATAGATATATAATCGAAATACAAAATGACAATATGGAATAAGAATAAAGAGCCTGGTAGCAATTTCTTGCTTCCAAGGCTTTTACACTGTTTTTCTCTACTTTGCGTAAAAGATAATCTTGCTCTCACAAGAGTCGGCCCTTTCTCTATTTTTCCACGCCTCCTGGGTTCTCTCTCTCGATCTGACCAAGGCGATCTTTTGGCATCTCTTCCCTTCTCTCACTCCGCCTTCTAAGTATAAAAAAAACTAAGAACAAGGCTACTTCTATCTATGGGGAAGATTATCGAACTGAACGAACTCCTTCACTGAAGGTGGCCTTCGGTATTTATAGAGCTTCGGGGTGAAAGGCTTCTTCTCTCTTATGATTGCACTGATGGGATGGCATTAATTCTCTGTCTAATGTGCCGAATATTTGTCATCGAAAAGTTAAGTGTACTTGCTACAGTAAGTCGTTAACGGCTTGTCAACTTAATTCGAAATTGATCGTCATCAGCTTTTTGTCCCATCGTGATTTATTACGCTTTTCACCCAGATGCGCCTGATGCGTTATTTTATGATGTGGAATTATGGATGAATTGCGTTGATGAAAATGCGTTGAGCAAGTTTTCTCAGTGGAATCCAAGTGTAAACCCCACTGAGTTCCTGATAAGTCCAGGGTCGAACTCAGGGGATTATGAAAACAGGTTGCGATGGTAATTTTTATGAAAACTTTGCGGTAACCAAATAAATCAATAGTTGTTGAGGTTGTTGTTTGCGATGATAAAAAATAACAAATGCGGCGGATTTGAGAAAAGTCAGTTGTGTGATAGATGCACTGAGTATGCGGATGAACGGGTTGAGAAGGTCTTTAGCTAGCATTACTTGAGAATGCGTCAAACTATGCGATCATGCTACAACCATGCACAACAAGTCATTTTCCAATGTAAATGCAATGCTCCTAAGTCTAGGACACATGTGTTGATGTAAGCATAGAATTTATCTTATGTCACACAATGCATGGATGATTATATGCAATGATATGTGATACTACTTCTAAATATGTGTTATTAACGAATGTTTTTTTAGTATGTTGTGCGTTGTCACAAGTTTCCTTGCGTTGAAACCAAGTATAATTTCACCGCAAGTTTCTCGGTGTGATCCAAGATTGAACACAGGGACTGTTTTAGGTTATTGCGTTATGTTTGTGATATATGTGACCAGGGGTTTTTCAATTTATAAAAGAGTTTTGTGTACAAGTAATTAAACATGCAATAAAGTAAAGCGGTAAAACGGCGATAACAAAATAAATTGCGATAAAGTAAATCTAAGCTAAGATGATACAAGATACAGGTTTCATGATACAAGATACTGGGGTCCAGGCTGGCTGCGAAGATTATGCAAAGATCGTGTAATGCGGTGACAAGTCTTATGTGCGAATCAGAAAGAGGAAAGTTATCTAATATAAACAGCGCAAGTTCCTTAATTGCGTTAGAGATATAAGTATTGTTCCGCTTTTTCCTTGGCATACACCTCTCGGTGATCGGCCGTGTTCCCACATTTCTATGGTGAAACAGGGATGAACGTGTGAACGCAAGGTTGCTTCCATTTCTGGAAGTACTACTTGCTTTAGTTAACGCATTCTTCTAACCTTCTCTCGACAGATCAGAATGACATCTTCACTTCTGCTTTCACAGATGAAGATGTCGTCTAGCATGCCTTAGCTAAATGCATTTATCTCTTTAACACAGATTAAGTTACTCATTTAATCCATAGTAATTACCAAGGTATTAAGAAAAATTCATGGAGAAAACGATTAATGGAGGAACGAAAATAGACAGAAAAGTGGAAATTAAAGTGATCGAGACATTCAATAAAACTATTTAACGTCTGATACATGATTTGTGAATGAAGAGATTAAGAGAATGAAGTACAATTGATGAATAGAGTTAGAAACAAATAAAAATAAACACCAACGTCTTGGTGTCGATCTGGATGGAGATTTACTTGTCGGCGTGGATAGATCGTGTGGAAGGATGAGCTTCCCTCTCAGGCTTTCTCAACCGGTAGCAGGGATCTAGGCACAGAGCTTCACAACGGGGATCTAGCAAAATCGCACTGAGACTCACCTCTCGGCCTTGTCTCTTCTCTTCCCGGATTTCTTCCGATCAGTACTCAGCTCAACCTTTCTCTCAATCTAGCATCAATTAGCCCTCGTATCAATTATCCCCGTATCAAGTATATCTTCTCTGAATTTTATGGGGGTATTTATAGGTGAAAAGCTTTGACTTTTGGCTTGTGGACCCCACTTCTTGTTATGGAAATTTCGAAGATGGAGGAATAAATATTCCTTCTGTTATGCAATCAGACCATCAAATCTGCACAACGGTTAGTTGTACACGTGTCACAATCCTTCGCATTTGCATTGCTCAGTTACATCTTTCGATCGGTTGCTTGCATGCGGTGTTGTGTTTATTACTGCATGCAGTTGACATTCAGCTTGGGATCGACTGTCGTATTGCACCATCATTGCGTTAATCGTCTCTTCATTGTTGATTGACAGGCACAATGTGACAGTGATGCGTTGTTCAGTCTCTCGTTGAGCCTTGATCGCAAGCGGTGACTTGGTTTCCTGCAAAACAGAGTAGAAATATCCTCTTCTACCATCTTGATGATGTTACTGGATGTAATTGCGATAATTTATATTTATTGTATTTCTGAGCTAATTTTCATTGAATCGACGCATATTCCTTCACTTTTGGCTTCAATATCTAAATAAGGCAGCATAAATAACTTGTATTTCTACAAGTTATCAGTTGATTGCAAAAGTATCCATAGAGCTTATTCCTATGTCTCTACTCTTTTCCTATGCGTTGATGCATGATGCACAAAGGCAAGGTGACCGTATACAATCATATCCTATCTCTAGGATGCATGCGATGTGTTAATAGCAAATAGTGATTATTCCTAAGCTCCTATCTCTTGATTATGCGTTCTAATCTGACTCTCCCGAGGCTAGATTCTAACCTGACTTTCCCAAGCCTAGATCCTGTCCTTAGACTACCCTCTCGAGTATCTCTAATGGACAAATGAAGCATACATAATACAAGATAATCGCATAGAATGAAGATTCCTAGTTGTGCTAACTAAATGCTTCTCAACCCATTCAACAGATTTAGCTACTCATGCGTAAATAATAAAGAGTGAACAAATATAGAGAAGTAAATTCCATTTCGATAAATGAGTTTGAGTACAAAATAATGGAAGTCAAAGCTAGAGAGCTCGGTAGCAATTCCTTGCTGACTGAGGCTTTTACACTATCAATCTCTATTCGATTCAAAAGATATTCCTGCTTCCGTAGGAGTCGACCCTCTCTTTGTTCTTGAAGCTTTTGGCACTCTCCTAAGCTTACCGGAATGATCTGTCGGCACAACCTCTTTCTCTCACGTCTGCCTTAAAGTAAAAGAAAATCTAAGAACTATGAACAAAACTTGTGAATTCGTGAGATGGTCGAATTCGTGAACTGGTGGAACTCTTTTTCTGAAGGATGCCTCTGGTATTTATAGAGTTTCGGGGTAAAGGCGACTTCTCTCTCATGATTGCATAGATGGGATGGCTTTTATTCCTTGACTGATGCGTTGAATATTTGTCACCGAAAAGCTGAATGTACTTGTGATCGTTAGCGGTTGTCAACTTAATTCGGATTTGACTGTCATCAGCTTTCTGTCCCATCATGATTAATTATGCCTTTCACCTAGATGCTCCCACCAAGTTGCGTCGGCCAAGTTGCGGCAATCCTTCTTAAGTAGATGTTTGCGAACACAATCACCGCAAAGCCTTGCGGTAATGCTGCGCTTGACCAGTGATTTCCTATGATCGCAATTTCCGCCTTGCGTCAACGCATATTCTGCATAAAAATACAAAAATCAATTGTTTCTATGCGATGAATGCATGCGACCGCAATATAATAAACTTAATGCTGTTTGGACGCAATCTAACACATTTTATCAACGCAAGCCAACATTGTTTAAGAACTTAGCACTATGATAACGTGCATTTTTGCCTGTTATTAATGCCCACCATGATGCACCGGCTCTATGCGGCAACCTTCTTGAGCAGATATTCGCGAGCGAAATGATCATATAGCCTTGCGTCAACGCAATCTCTTAATGCACTCGGATGTTAATTTCTTTGGATCGCATTTCCGCCTTGGTCAACGCATTTTCTACACAAAAATACATAAGTTAACTGTTTTCATGCGATGGAAGCATGCGATCGCAATGTTGTGAACTTAATGCTTTTGGACGCAATATTGTATATTTTTATCATCGCAACCCTTCATTGTTTAATAACTTTGAGCTGTAATAACGTGCATTTCTGCTTGTTATCAACTATCTTTTTTAATGTGGATAAAGCGTTTATTCATAAAGATGGTGTTTTTATTTTAACAGCAAATATGGAATCAAATTTATATGTGCTAAGGCCGTTAGCCATTAATTCCCTCCATAATACTGGATTGTTTAAAACTGTCGTAACTCAATCAAAATGTCGAAAAATTTCTCCAAAAGAAAATGCCCAATTTTGGCATCTTCATTTAGGGCACATCAATCTCAATAGGATTGAGAGATTGGTGAAGAATAGACTTCTAAGTGAGTTAGAAGAAAATTCTTTACCAGTGTGCGAATCTTGCCTTGAGGGTAAGATGACTAAATGACCTTTTACTAGAAAAGGTTATAGAGCCAAGGAGCCTCTTGAGTTAGTACATTCTGACCTTTGGGGTCCTATGAATGTGCGAGCCCGTGGTGGCTATAAGTATTTTATCAGTTTCACCGATGATTACTCAAGGTACGTGTATGTTTATCTTATGCAACGGAAGTCTGAATCCTTTGAAAAGTTCAAAGAGTTCAAGGCTGAAGTTAAGAACGCTTTAGATAGATGGATTAAAACACTTCGATCGGATCGAGGTGGAGAGTTTTTGGACTCGGCATTCTAGGACTATTTGATAGAACATGGAATCGTTTCCTAACTCTCAGCGTTGGGTACACCTTAGTAAAATGGTGTAGTGGAGAGGAGAAATAGGACCTTGTTAGACATGGTTCACTCGATAATGAGTTACGCTTCCTTACCGATCTCGTTTTATGGTTTCGTAATGGAAACTGCAGTATACATACTCAATTGTGTTTCCTTCAAGAGTGTTACAAGAATACCTCTGGAGTTATGGAACGGGTATAAAGCTAGTTTAAGTCACTTTTGCATTTGGGGTTTCTCTCACGTGTGCTTGAGGCTAATCCCAAGAAGTTGGAACCATGGTCGAGGTTATGCCTCTTTGTAGGCTACCCCAAGGGCACACGAGGGGTTATTTTTATGATCCGACGGAAAATAGGGTGTTTGTTTAAAAAAAATGCTACTTTCCTGGAGGAGGATCATATAAGGAAGCACAGTCCACGAAGAAAGTCATGTTGCGTGAGCTTTCTAATGAAACTACTAAAACTTCATCAAGAGTTGTTGAAAAGCATGCTACATCAGCAAGAGTTATTGATGGGAGTTCATCCAGTAGGTCAGTTTCACCTCAAGAGTTGAAGGAACCTTGACGTAGTGGGAGGGTTGCAAACCCACATGTTCACTATCTGGGTTTCACGAAAATCCTTGCTATAGTAGCAGATGGCGACGTTGAGGATCTGTTGTCTTATAAGAAGGCAATGGAGGATGGGTCAAGGCCATGGATCTCGAGATGGAGTCGATATACTTCAACTCAGTATGGGATCTTATAGATCAGCCTGATGGGGTAAGACCTATAGGTTGTAAATGGATCTAAAGTGCAAACGGGGTGCTGATGGGAAGGTACAGACCTTCAAGGCTCGACTTGTGACAAAAGGTTATACCCAGGTAGAGGGAGTTCACTATGAGGAGACTTTCTCGCCTGTTGCCATGTTAAAGTCGATCTGTATCCTCCTATCCATTGCAGCTTATTATAATTATGAGATCTGGAAAATGGACGTCAAGACGGCATTTCTGAATGGCAATCTTGAGGAGACCATTTACATGGTGCAACCCGAGGGATTAATAGACCAAGGTCAAGAGCAAAAGGTTTGCAAATTGAATCGGTCCATTTATGGACTGAAATAGGCATCTCGATCTTGGAACATACGGTTTGACTACAATCAAGTCATGACCAAAATGTTGATGAACCTTGTGTCTACAAGAAGATCATCGATGCTTCAGTGGTCTTCTTAGTGTTGTACGTAGATGATATCCTACTCATTGGGAATGATGTAGGTCTACTGGCTACAGTTAAGAACTGGTTAGCAACCCAATTCCAAATGAAAGATTTGGGAGGGGCTCAGTTTGTTCTAGGTATACAGATCTTTCAGGATCGTAAGAACAATGTGCTAGCATTGTCTTAGGCATCGTACATTGACAAAATGTTGCTCAAGTACTCGATGCAGAACTCCAAGAGGGGCCTACTACCTTTCAGGCATGGAGTCACTTTGTCTAAGGACATGTGTCCTAAGACACCTCAAGAAGTTGAGGATATGAGACGAGTCCCATATGCATCTGTCGTTGGCAGTTTGATGTACGCGATGCTCTGTACACGTCCAGAAATCTGCTATGTTGTGGGCATAGTCGGTAGGTATCAATCTAACCTAGGCCAGGGTCACTGGACCGTAGTGAAGAACATTCTAGAGTATCTTCGGAGAACGAGGGATTACATGCTCGTGTATGGTTCTAGGGATTTGATCCTTACCGGATACACAAATTCTGACTTTTAGACTAATAAGGACTCTCACAAGTCAACATCAGGGTTAGTCTTTACTCTTAACGGAGGAGCTGTAGTGTGGCGAAGCACTAAGCAGGGGTGCATCGCCGACTCCACTATGGAGGCGGAGTACGTAGCGACTTGCGAAGCTACTAAGGAGTTTGTCTGGCTCAGGAAGTTCTTGATAGAACTGGAAGTTGTTCCCGATATGTCTAGGCCCATTACCCTTTATTGTGATAATAGTAGGGCAGTGGCAAACTCCAAGGAGCTGAAGAGTTATAGGCTTGGCAAACATATAAAGCGGAAGTATCATCTAATCCACGAGATAGTGCATCGAGGGGACGTGATCATCACGAAGATCGCTTCAGAGCACAATGTTGCCGACCCGTTTATGAAGGCTCTCACGGCTATAGTGTTTGAGGGTCGCCTACGAAGCATGGGTCTACATAATCACTCGCGGCTGGACTAGGGCAAGTGGGAGATTTTCTTGTACTGGGCTTTTATGCCCTAGTTTATTGTTTTGTACTAGTTTATTGTACACCCCACTTCACTTTAGGACAAGTGGGAGATTGTTGGGGTCGATGCCCTAAAGTCCCGTGTTCTATAGTTTGTACGAATGCTTGTATTGTATAATATATGATATTTACTTCACATCTTGTATTTTGCTAAGTTGCTTGTTTTATTTGCTTTACCACAAACCAATAAACATAAAATCCCTGGTTATCTATATGTGACTCAAGCTTGTATGTGGTGACATACAAGTGGATCATGTCTTGAGTGATAACCAAAATGGTATGTAGTATATGGATATAGGAGGGAAATCTTATCTTGGTAACGTTACGGACGCGGCCCGCTTTGTGGAATGGTCACAAGTGTTGTGACTTGTCACAGATGGTCTGATCCTGATCATTCGTGTTGGGAACATGCGAGCGGGGGCGTCCTATACAAAGAGTTTGTATAAGACCTGACCACGAAGTGTTAACATCTCATTATATAACACCGTTCATGACAGAGGCTTCACTTCGCTAGGATAAGCACAGGTAACATGACCTCAGTCTTGAGTGAGTTAGGAACTCCTGCCATTGAGGGTGGTCCTTTTATTTGTATGGGTGCGAGTGGCCAAGTCGCTGATTCAAACCTACCATTTTGGGGATTCGTCTAATTTGGGAGCTGGGAACTCAGCTACACAAGATAGAATTCACTTCTTCCCCGAGGCAGGGGTAAGTAGATAGATAGCTCCCTTAAGGGCTGATTCCGGGGCTTGAACGATTGAGGAAGAACAATAGTGGAAACGATTGAGCAAGTGGGAGATGACAAGGTCTATCATATAGACGTAGCCCAATCATTTAACAGAAGATATGCGATTGTTTAAACATTCCACGATCATCTAGTCTCTCTTTAGCTGTCGTTTAGTAAATCTAATTCACTTGAAAGCCACTGTGAGAACTTTCCGAGAATAGAAACTCTCAATCATCAACAACTAAATTTAGGAAAAAAATTTTCCTTTTATCTCACAGTTACCATGAAACTACCAATAACCTCCCACTCAATTGGTTATTAGAGAAAAAGAGATAATTATCCAATAATTAATATAATTATAAATACATATGATAACCAACTTAGCATAGTAAACCTATAGTTTTAATATTTCATCTCATGAAACATATAAACCATAGTTATTTTTCTATTTCATGGTCCTTAATGTAAATCTCATTTACATTAATCCTCCACTTAATGTATCTCATACATTATACCAAACATATCATATATAATCGAATTACCTCTTGTCAATTTGAACATTTCAAATCAACACCAAGAACTGATTCTCAACTTGAATCCATTGAGCTACCAAGGGGACCTTATGGACCTGTAGCTCAAAGCTCCAATGGTACGTGAATAACTGATTAAACTCTTTAGTCACGAGATCCACCATTCGTTAACTGTACGACACTCCAATAAAGATCGACACCTGAACTCTCCTTACTACAGATATATTATGTGTCCATATCAACCAATCAATAGTGTGATAACCCTTCACAGATCGCTCGTAAGTACAGTTGGGCCAATAACCGTTATGCTCTTGTAGTTACATCTAACTCCTTAAGTACCACTGATCCCTCTAATGAACATAAGTCATAGTCCTACTATAACTGAGTCCTCTCTTCTAAAGAGAAGTTGTGGCCACTATATTCAAGCCACGGAATCAGCCCTTAAGGGAGCAATCTATCTACTTACCCTTGCTTCGAGGAAGGAGTGAATTCCATCTTGTGTAACTGAGTTCCCAACTCCCAAGTCAGTCAAGTCCCCAAAAAGGTAGGCATGTTGAATTGGCAATCTGGCCACTCTCACCCATACTAAGCAAAGGACCCCCTCAAAGGCAAGAGTTCCCAATACACTAAAGATTGAGGTCATGTCACCTATGGTCATTTAGGTGAGATGTAAGTCTCCAATATCAACGGTGTTATATATAGAGATGAATCATCTCGTGGTTCGGTCTTATACAAACTCTTTATATAGGACACCCCTGCTCGCATGTTTCCACATGAATGGTCAGGATCTACCATCTGTAGTAGTTTACAACACTTGCAAATCTCTACAAAGCGGGTCATATCCGTAGTGTCACCAAGATCAGAAATCCCTCCTTAATCTTTATACTACAAACCTATTTAGGTTATCACTTAAGGCATGATCTACTTATATATCTCATATACATGCTTATTTATATACAATAACCATGGAGCTTTGTTTATTGGATATGAGTAAATGTCAGATAAAATAACTCTTATTTTATTCATAATAATGTGTATAAATTACAAACTTCAAGACTCTGGGAGAATTAGGATGCCAATCCTAACAATCTCCCACTTGTCCTAATGCCTCGAGAGACTAATGTACAATACAAGATAAATACATGTACAATATACAATAAACTAGGGCATACCCGAGTATCATCTTCTACTTGCCTTTGACAAGATGTCACATGTCCTGTAGACCCAAACTCTCCAGGTGACCCTCGAACAGTTTAGCCGTGAGAGCCTTTGTAAAGGGATCAGCAACATTGTGCTCCGATGCGATCTTCGTGACTATCACATCATTACGATGCACAATCTCCCTAATCAAGTGGTATTTTCGCTCTATATGCTTGCCCTGACGATGACTCCGAGGTTCCTTCGAATTTTCCACAGCCCTGCTGGTATCACAATAACGAGTGATTGGAAAATCCATATTTGGAACAACTTCCAAATCTGTAAGGAGTTTCTTCAGTAAAACAGCCTCCTTAGCTACTTCACAAGCGGCTACGTATTCGACTTCCATAGTGGAGTCTGCGATGCATCCTTGCTTGATGCTTCGCCACACTATAGCCTCTCCATTCAGAGTGAACACTGACCCTGATGTCAATTTACGAGAATTTCTTTCGGTTTGAAAGTTAGAGTCTGTATATTCTGTAAGGATCAAATCCTTATCTCCATACACGAGCATGTAGTCCCTCGTTCTTCGAAGATACTTGAGGATCATCTTGATCGCCGTCCAGTGATAAAATCCTGGATTGGACTGATACCAACTGACAATCTCTACTGCATAGCAAATGTCGGGTCTGGTACACAACATTGCATACATTAAGCTTTCTACAACTGAAGCATAGGGAATCCATCTCATCTCCTCAACCTCTTTTGGTGTCTTAGGACATTGATCCTTAGACAAAACGATTCCATGCCTGAAGGGTAACAAACCCTTATTGGAATCCTGCATCCTGTACCTTATCAACATTTGATCGATGTACGATGCCTGAGACAAGGCTAACCACTTATTCTTACGATCCCGAATGATATGGATCCTTAGAACATATTATGCCTCACCCAAATCTTTCATTTGGAACTAGCAACTAGCCATTTCTTAATGTCAGTCAGACACCCTACATCATTCCCAATTAGTAGGATAATGAGTAGGATATCATCCACATACAATACCAGGAAAGCTACTGAGTTGTTGATGATCTTTTTGTAAACACAAGGCTTATCAACGTTCTAACCAAAGCCAAAAGACTTGACCGCAGTGTCAAATCTAAAGTTCCATGATTTAGATGCTTGTTTCAACTCATAAATAGACCTATTAAGCTTGCAAACTTTTTGCTCTTGATTTGGAACTACGAACCCCTCTGGTTGAGCCATGTAGATGGCCTCTTTAAGATTACCATTAAGAAAGGCAATCTTGACATTCATTTGCCATATCTCATAATCATAAAATGTGGCTATGGACAGGAGTATCCTGATAGACTTGAGCATGACAACAGGTGAGAAAGTTTCCTCATAGTCAATTCCCTCAACCTGGGTATAACCCTTTGCCACGAGTCGAGCCTTAAAGGTTTTTGCACCTTTCCATCTACACCTTTCTTTCGCTTATAAATCCACTTACACCCTATAGGTCTTACCCTATCGGGCGGATCCACAAGCTCCCAGATGTTATTGAAGTACATAGACTTTATCTCTTGGTTCATGGCTTTAATCCATTCATCCTTGTCAACATCCTCCATTGCTTTCTTAAAAGACAATGGATCCTCGATCCCATCATTGGAAATGACGTTTGGGCTTCAGTCAAACACATGTAGCGATCCGATGGGTTTATAACCCTTCCACTTCGTCGAGGCAAACTCAACTCTTGAGCTAGTTGACTAGATGTACCGACCTCAACAACTCTTGTTGATCTGTTAGTTTGTTCAACAACTCTTGTTAAACCCTCAGTAGTCTCAGTTTCACTAGAAATCTCGCGTAAAACAAGCTTACTTCATGGTTTATGATCCCTTATGTGGTCTTCTTCCAAGAAGATAGCATTTGTATAAACAAATACTTTGTTCTCACTTGGATCATAAAAGTATCCACCCCTCGTTTCCTTGGGGTAGCCTATAAAGAGGCAAACTTTTGAACATGGTCCCAACTACTTTGAGTTAGTCACAAGCATGTGTGTCAGACACCTTCAAATCCTGAAGTGGTGTAAACTACCCTTATGGCCTTTCTATAGCTTAAAAGGTGTTTTAGAAACACTTTTCAAGAGAACGTTATTCAGAATGTAGCATGCAGTCTTCACTGCAAAACCCCAAAACGAGTCTGGAAGATGAGAATAACTCATCATAGACTGAACCATGTCCAACAAGGTTCTGTTTTTCCTTTCAGATACTGTTGGATGTTATGTCCTAAAACTCGTAGATTGTAAATTAATAAACATATTTTGTTTTTTTTTCTTTCGATAAAGTTGTTATTGAAATTGTAATCTTGAATCCAATAAACTAAGGTCTTGAGAATATTTAATGTAGTTTGAACTTTATGTATTGACATAAATGTGGATCAAGTTCAAATATATAGCCAAAATGGTCTATAGTATATGAATAAGGTTGGGCGCCTTATTCTGGGGACACTATGGATGCGGCCCACTTTGTAGTTAGTACAAACGATGTGATCCTAAATTGTTCATATAGAGATATGTGAGTGAAAGCATCCTATGCAATGAGTTTTCATAAGATTGAATCATGAAATAGTCACTTTTTACGTTCTAAATGTCGTTTTATGTATAAAACTAACTATTTCGTTAATTGATGAGCTAGGTAACTTAATCTTAATCCTGAGCTAACTATGAACTCCTGTTCACTCAGAATTATCCTTGGATCTGCATAGGTGAGAGCAGCTCATCATCGCTAGCCCAATAAACCTCCCATTTCAGGGGTAAGAACGGATGGATAGCTGGGAACATAGGGTGCAAGACGGAATTCACTCCTACCCGTTATAGGGATAGCAGATAGGTTGTTCCCTTTAGTACTGAATCCAAGTCTTGAACAAAGGTCCCCACCCTCTTCTTAGCCTGAGAGGGATTCGGTTTATAGGTTGGACCTTAAACCAATTGTTCATTAGAGGATCAGTGGAACTTAAGGAACAAGATGTAGTCTTCGAGGTAAAATGGGTTTTATGACCCAGTCGAGATTACGAACAACTTGTGAAGGATTAGCTTACTAATCATGGTTATATCAAATAGACACAAATATATTTATAGTGAGGGGAGTGCAACTACGGGACTATAGTGGAATGACCCGTTAGTTAACGAATGTTGATTAGCTTCATCTAAAGAGTATAGCTAGCTAATCTCGGATCGTTGGAGCCCATGATCTATAGGTCCATTAGGTTCCCCTACTAGCTCATATGGAATAAACTTAAAACAGTATGATAGAATAATTCGAATTGTTCGAATTAGGTGGAGAGAGAAACTGACAAGTATATGTGATATAGTGGTTGGGTTTTTCAGTTTGAGATACAACTTTAATATTTAAATGTGATTTAAATATGAAGAATATGAATACGTTCATATTCGGAAGCTCGAAAATGATGGAAATGGTCAAAGATATAAAAAGTCAAAAAGTTGACTTTTGACTTTGAAAAGTCAAACTTTGACCGACCTTATATTCAAATGTGATTTGAATTTTGAGAAAATGAATGTGGATTCATGCTCGGGAGGTCAAAATTAGTCAACATGGAAAAAAGCATAAAAAGTCAAAATGTTGACGTTTTGGTCAAAGTTTGACTTTGACCAAATGACTATTTTGCCCTTTGACTAAAGTTAGTGGGAAAATCCAAACTTTTGTTGGATAATTCCACTAACAAAATAGTGGGCTAGGTGTTGGCTTATAGTGGAGACATTAAGCCCATTAAGATAGTGGATTATAGGTGTTGAGTTTTTATGGATTTGGTTCATGCAATTGTTGCATGGTTTTTTCTATAAAATGGGCTTTCATCTTGAATGAAAAAAGTTTTGCCAACTTTGCCAAATTATTTTCTAAAATTGTGCTGAAAAAACACCCAAAAACCTACCCAAAGTCCATTTCTTATTTTCCATCTCTTTTCTTTCTCTCGATTTTCTTCATCCACCGGGTCCCACAACCCGGTTCTGAGTCTAGAGGATAGTAGGTCAACTCTAGTGGTGGTCCGTTCTTGTTCGGGCCGAGATTCAGCAAGGAAGAGCAGTTTTCGGGAGCTACAAAGGTAATTATAATTACTGTTTTTCCTTCAATTGCATGCATTTTTCCTTTAAATTAAAAGCAATTAGAGTATAACTAGGTCCTAATTTCGTTGCGTATGTCTCGTGTTCCATCATATGGTATCAAAGCATGCTTTAATTATGCTCAATTTCTTTTGGTGGGTGTTTTTTTTTCCTTTCCATTCAAGTATTGAATGAAATATGAACTAAAGTGGATCTATTATGATTTTGGGATTATTTTTCTTTAAATTTCTAGTAGAAATTTGTAATTGCTCACATGTTTATGAGCATTAATGTGTGAAAAAGGGTCTGTAAATTTTTTGGAGTCATTAGAGTTGAAATTAGGTTGTAATTTCTTGATTCTGGGAGAGAGGACAACATCAAAGGTTGAAGAAAAATGCTTATAGACCCGAATTTGGTCACAGACCCAAGAGTTCAGATCCCAGACCCGACCTGCCAGCACGAGTGCTCCAACCCGGATTCTCCTGCATGCGCGCCCACCCACTCCGATTCGCGTGACCCGATTCGAAGCTGCCCGTGTGCCTCCCGCCTGCTCGTGACCCGCGTGCCCGCTCCACCTCCATCAACCCGACCCGCACTTTCGTCGACTACACCAGTGTGCGTTGAACAGCCTGTCCAAATGGTCTGAACTGGTTTGTTTGACCTGGTTGAGCCGGTTTGACCAGTTCAACTTGGTTTTTGGGCCGGTTCGAGAGTTTTTTGGCCGATTCAAGATGGTTCAAAATGTTTGAAGCCGATTCTGGGAAGCTGGTTGCTGATTTGTGCAATAAATTAGTTATTTGTTTGTTTTTAATGCCAAAATCGGTCCACTTTAGTGTTGTTTACCTATTATGCATGTGATGTATAATGTTGTTTGATTATGTGTGCATATAGTATGTCATATAGTTTTAAAACCCCACCATAGGAAAAGCATGTGACATGCATTTGTTATATCTTATAAGTGTTATAAAATATATACTATGCATGCTTAGTTTTAATTTAAGTGTTATATTAAAGCATGTTTGATTGAAGGAAACATGTTATAGATTAATGCTCTAGGGTTATAATTGTTATAAAATAACCTAGACTTCTAAAATCTATAACAAATATAAAATGCATGCTCATTTAGGGTTAACAATCGAGCAATCCCAATTTTCATAGAAAATAGGTCGATATCTTGTAAAACTGAAGTTACAAGAAAGCTCATCCGGCAAGATCTTGGCAAAAAGTCAGATAAGATGACTACGGTTGAAGATTTTTAAGTTGACAGTTCACGAAACACCTACTACCTGGAGATCGAGCCCGCGTCTGAGTTAGGTTAAACCGGTTTTATGAGCATGCGTGAGGAATGTGAGGTAATAAAATTTGTTTATCACCTAGACATCGTAGGTTAAAAATCCAATATAAAAGTTATACTTGGATGAATCACCTAGACTTAGGATATGTTTAGTTAGCCGAAATATATCGCTAAGTATTTTATACCCTAATCGTCTAGAACACTTCATCTGGAGAGAGTAATGTACTTTTAGCTCTTGCGTCCCTAAGAGTTCACACCGTGAGATTCATGCTTGGCTTTGGTCCGCTTTGGGAGCAGACTCTATTCGGAGAGTGTTTTCATGAGTCAATACCAAGGTGAATAGGGGAAGTTGTTCATAGTAAGTGGGAGAAGAAAGTGTGTCAACACATCCTACGGTCTCTTCCATTAGGTCGCACCATGAGATTCCTATAATGTGCCTGCATGTTTGCCCTGGAACGACCTTACCAATCGGAGGGCTGTATCATAGGATTCGGAACTCCGCGAACTCTAGAAATAGATAGGGTCTCTCAAGTCCATTTTCATTCTTGTCTTTCCAACTTCGGAAGCATAATGATTCCGATCTTTGAGGTCTGAAAATGGAGGGTCACACTTACAAAAATTACTAAGTGTTAGTAAATTCTTGTTGACCAAAGTAACGATAACTGAGTTACTATAGGAATAAGAGTTATTCTGGTGATAGTATCTAGTCAAGATAGTCTTGGTTCAACGAAGGAATAGTCGATCACCCCTCGGTGGAGGTTATTCTAAACCATTGAAATATTGCTGCAAAATATAATAATGAAGGGTACATTATTAGTTTTTTTTTTGCTAAACTTGATTGGATTTAAAAGATTAATGTTTTTTTTACTAAAAATGATATGTTTTTCTTTTCAGCATAACAAGCTCTCTAGATCAACTCTTAGCTTCCGAGAAACTAAACGGCGATAACTACTCAACATGGAAAACAAATCTGAATTCAACACTAGTAATAGATGACTTAAGATTTGTCTTAACTGAGGAATGTCCTCAGGCTCTTGCCTCGAAAAAAGCACAAGGAAAATATGATTTACTAGTTACCGAGACATGTTTAGTGAAGGATGATACCTCAACCTGGATATTGGATTCAGAAGCCACTAATCATATTTACTTCTCTTTTCAGGAAACTAGTTCTTAGAAAAAGCTTGAAGAAGGCGAGATCACCCTCAAGGTTGGAACAGGAGAGGTTGTCTCGGCCGAAGCAGTGGGAGACTTGAAGTTATTTTTCAAAGATAGATATCTAGTACTTAAAAATGTTTTGTATGCACCTCTTATGAAGAGGAATTTAATATCTATCGGTTGTATTGAAAAAATGTATAAAATATCTTTTGAAGTTAATGAAGCATTCATTTCAGAAAAGGTATTCAAATTTGTTCTACTATACTTGAAAACAACTTATATAAGTTAAAACCAACTAAAGCAAAATTTGTCTTAAATAATGAGATGTTTAGAATAATCAAAACTCAGAATAAAAGACAAAAAAGTTTCTTCTAATGCCTATCTATGGCACCTAAGACTTGGCCACATAAATCTCAAAAGGGTTGAGAGATTGGTTAAGAATGGACTCCTAAATCAGTTAGAAGACAAATCTTTACCTCCATGTGAGTCTTGTCTTGAGGGAAAAATGACTAAGAGATCTTTTACTGGAAAAGGTCTCAGAGCCACAATACCCTTAGAGCTCGTACATTCGGACCTCTGTGGACCGATGAATGTCAAAGCTCGAGGTGAATATGAATATTTCATCAGTTTTATTGATGATTATTCAAGGTATGATCATATTTACCTAATGCATCACAAGTCTGATCCTTTTGAAAAGTTCAAAGAATATAAGGCTGAGGTTGAGAACCAGTTAGGTAAAACAATTAAGACACTACGATCAGATTGAGGTGAGGAGTACATGGACTTAAGATTCCAGGACTATATGATAGAACACAGAATCAAGTCACAACTCTTTGCACCTAATATGCCTCAGCAGAATGGTGTATCTGAAAGAAGAACATAACCTTGTTGGACATGGTTCGCTCAATGATGAGTTTTGCTAAGTTACCCAATTCCTTTTGGGGACATGCATTAGAGACTACTGTCTATATTTTGAATAACGTTCCCTCTAAAAGTGTTTCAGAAACACCTTATGAGCTATGGAAAGGGTGTAAAGGCTGTTTATGTCACTTTAGGATTTGAGGATGCCCGACACACGTGTTGGTGCAAAATCCTAAAAAATTGGAACATCGTTCAAAACTATGCCTATTTGTAGGTTATCCAAAAGAAACAAAAGGTGGTCTATTTTATGATCCTTAAAAGAATAAGGTATTTGTATCGACAAATGCCACTTTCTTAGAGGAAGACCACATAAGAAGTCATCAACCTCACAGTAGACTAGTATTGAATGAAATTTCCAAAGACGCTACAGATAGAACTAGTTCATCTACTAAAGTAGTAGATAAAACTAATACATCTGGTTAGTCACATCCTTTTCAAGAGTTAAGAATGCCTCGGCGTAGTGGGAGGGTTGTTCATCAGCCTGACTGTTACTTGGGTTTAACAAAAACACAAGTCGTTATACCTGATGATGGCATAGAGGATCCATCAACCTATAAACAGGCGATGAAAGATGTGGACCGTGATCAGTGGGTCAAAGCCATGGACCACGAAATGGAGTCTATGTACTTCAATTCTGTCTAGAAACTTATAGATCAACCAAATGATATAAAACCAATTGGTTGCAAGTGGATCTACAAGAGAAAACGAGACTAAGCAGGTAAAGTACAGACTTTTAAGGCTCGACTTATGGCAAAGGGTTATACCCAGAGAGAGGAAGTGGACTATGAAAAAACTTTCTCTCCCGTTGCCATGCTTAAGTCGATTAGAATACTTTTATCCATTGCCACCTTTTATGACTATGAAATTTGGCAGATGGATGTCAAGACAGCCTTTCTAAACGACGATCTTGAGGAGAGTATCTATATGGCTCAACCAGAGGGGTTTATTGCACAGGGTCAAGAACAAAAGGTTTGTAAGTCTCAGAAATCCATTTATGGGTTGAAACAAGCTTCTAGATCTTGGAATATAAGATTTGATACTACATGGCTTTGAACAGAATGTTGACGAACCTTGTGTTAACAAGAAGATCGTCAATTCTACTATATTGTTCTTAGTTTTATATGTTGACGATATTCTACTCATTAGGAATGAAGAAGGTTACTTAACTGACATCAAGAAATGGCTAGCAACGCAGTTCCAAATGAAAGATTTAGGAAATACGCAGTATATTCTTGGGATTCAGATTATTCGGAACCGCAAGAACAAAACACTAGCCATGTCTTAAGCAACTTATATAGACAAAATGTTGTCTAGGTATAAGATGCAGAATTCTAAAAGAGGTCTGTTACCTTACAGATATGGAATTCATTTATCAAAGGATCAATGTCCTAAGACACCTCAAGAGGTTGAGGATATGAGACGCATTCTCTATGCTTCTGCAGTAAGGAGCCTGATGTATGTAATGTTATGTACTAGACCTAACATATGCTACGCAGTAGGGATAGTCAGTAGGTATCAGTCCAATCCTGGATATGATCATTCGACTACCGTTAAAAATATCCTCAAGTATCTTAGGAGAACGAGGAACTACATGCTCGTGTATGGTACTAAGGATTTGATCCTTACTAGATACACTGACTCTAATTTTCAAACTGATAAAGATGCTAGAAAGTCTACATTAGGATCAGTGTTCATTCTGAATGGAAGAGCAGTAGTGTGGAGAAGTGTGAAGTAAAACTGTGTTGCGGACTCCACAATGGAAGTTGAATACGTAGCTACTTGTGAAGCAGCAAAGAAAGCAGTATGGTTGAGGAAATTCTTGACAGATTTGGAAGTCGTTCCAAATATGCATCTGCCTATCACCCTATATTGTTATAATAGTGGTGCAGTTGCAAATTCAAGAGAACCAAGAAGCCACAAACGCGACAAGCATATTGAGCACAAATACCATCTGATCCAGGAGATTGTACATCTTGAAGACGTTGTAGTAACCCAGATATCTTCTGAGCAAAACATTGCTTATCCTTTTACAAAGGCCCTTACGGCTAAAGTGTTTGAAGGTCACCTACAGAGTCTAGGTCTACAAAGTTTGTAAACTAGGACAAGTGGGAGAACTTTTGGGTATATGCCTTAGTTTATAGTATTCATATGTTTATTGTACTCATATGTTTCTCACTTAAATTCAACATTGTGATACTCCACTAGAAGTTTTAGTCCAAGTGGGAGTTTGTTGGATTTTATGTCCTATAACTCGTAGTTTGTAAATTAATAAACATATTCTGTTTTGTTTTTCGATAAAGTTGTTATTGAAATTGTAATCTTGAATCCAATAAACTAAGGTCCTGAGACTATTTAATGTAGTTTGAACTTTATGTAGTGACATAAATGTGGATCAAGTTCAAATATATAGCCAAAATGGTCTATAGTATATGAATAAGGTTGGGCGCCTTATTCTAGGGACACTATGAATGCGGCCCACTTTATAGTTAGTACAAACGATGTGATCCTGAATCGTTCATATAGAGATATGTAAGTGGGGGCATCCTATGCAATGAGTTTGCATAAGACTGAACCATGAAATAGTCATTTTTACGTTCTAAATGTCGTTTTATGTATAAAACTGATTATTTCGTTAATTGATGACCTAGGTAACTTAATCTTAATCTTGAGCTAACTATGAACTCCTGTTCACTCGGAATTATCCTTAGATCTGCATAGGTGAGGGCAGCTCATCATCGTTGGCCCAATAAGCCTTCCATTTCAGGGGTAAGATCGGGTGGATAGTTAGGAACATAGGTGCAAGACGGAATTCACTCCTACCTGTTATAGGGATAGTAGATAGGTTGTTCCCTTTAGTACTAAATCCAAGGGGCCCCACCCTCTCCTTGGCCCGAGAGGGATTCGATTTATAGGTTGGACCTTAAACCAATTGTTCATTAAAGGATCAGTGGAACTTAAGGAACAAGATGTAGTCTTCGGGGTAAAACAGTTTTTATAACCCAGTCGAGATTACGAACAACCTGTGAAGGATTAACTTACTAATCATGGTTATATCAAATAGACACAAATATATCTATAGTGAGGGGAGTGCAACTACGGGACTATAGTGAAATGACCCATTAGTTAACGAATGTTGATTAGCTCCGTCTAAAGAGTTTAGCTAGCTAATCTCGGATCGTTGGAGCCAATGATCTATAGGTCCATTAGGTTCCCCTACTAGCTCATATGGAATAAACTTAGAACAGTATGATAGAATAATTCGAATTGTTCGAATTAGGTGGAGAGAGAAACCGACAAGTATATGTGATATAGTGGTTGGGTTTTTCAGTTTGAGATACAACTTTAATATTTAAATGTGATTTAAATATCAAGAATATGAATACGTTCATATTCGGAAGCTCGGAAATGATGGAAATGGTCAAAGATATAAAAAGTCAAAAAGTTGACTTTTGACTTTGAAAAGTCAAACTTTGACCGACCTTATATTCAAATGTGATTTGAATTTTGAGAAAATGAATGTGGATTCATGCTCGGGAGGTCAAAATTAGTCAACACGGAAAAAATATAAAAAGTCAAAATGTTGACGTTTTGGTCAAAGTTTGACTTTGACCAAATGACTATTTTGCCCTTTGACTAAAGTTAGTGGGAAAATCCAAACTTTTGTTGGATAATTCCACTAACAAAATAGTGGCTAGTTGTTGGCTTATAGTGGAGACATTAAGCCCACTAAGATAGTGGATTATAGGTGTTGAGTTTTTATGGATTTGGTTCATGCAATTGTTACATGGTTTTTTCTATAAAATGGGCTTTCATCTTGAATGGAAAAAGTTTTGCCAATTTTTCCAAATTATTTTCTAAAATTGTGCTGAAAAAACACCCAAAAACCTACCCAAAGTCCATTTCTTATTTTCCATCTCTTTTCTCTCTCTCAATTTTCTTCATCCACCGGGTCCCACAACTCGGTTCTGAGTTCAGAGGATAGTAGGTCAACTCTAGTGGTGGTCCGTTTGTGTTCGGGTCGAGATTCGATGAGGAAGAGCGGTTTTTGGGAGCTACAAAGGTAATTTTAATTACTGCTTTTCCTTCAATTGCATGCATTTTTTTCCTTTAAATTAAAAGCAATTAGAGTGTAATTAGGTCCTAATTCCGTTGCATATGTCTCGTGTTCCATCAGATACACCATTCTGCTGAGGTGTACATGGGGCCGAGAGTTGGGACGCAATCCCATATTCTATCATATAGTTCTGGAATTGGAGATCCATATACTCTCTTCCACGATCAGATCGTAGTGTTTTTATCTTCTTACCTAACAAGTTTTCAACTTCAGCTTTATACTCTTTGAACTTGTCAAGGGCTTCAGACTTATGTTGCATTAGGTAGAGATACCCATACCTTGAATAATCATCTATGAAAGAGATGAAATATTCATGCTCACCTCGAGCCCTAACATTCATCGGACCACATAGGTCTGAATGTACAAGCTCCAAGCCCTAACATTCATCTTGCCTTCGAGGCATGATTCACACATCGGCAAGGAGTTTTCTTCTAAACTCTTTAGAAGACCACTTTTCACCAATTGCTCAATCCTATTGAGGTTGATGTGACTGATAACGGGCAGAAACACACGTTATCATAGTGCTAAGTTCTTAAATAATGTTGGATTGTGTTGATGAAATATGTTAAATTGCGTCCATTAAGCATAAATTCTATAATATTGTGGTCGCATGCGTCCAACGCATTAGAGTAGTTGATCTTTATATTTTTGTGTAGAATATACGTTAACGCAATGCAAAGATTGCGATCATAGGAATACACTGGTTGAGCGTAACTTCACCGCAAGATTTTGCATTGATCGTGCTCGCAAACATTCGCCCAAGAAGAATCACCGCAACTTTTTCAGCACAACATGGTGGGTGCATCCGAGTGAAAGGATAATTAAGATCGATGGGACAGAAAGCTGACAGCAGTCGGATCCAAATTAAGTTGACAGCCGATAACGGTCACAAAGTACATTCAGCTTTATCGGTGACAATTATCCGGCGCATCAGTCAAAAATTAAAGTTGTCCCATCTGTACAACTGGGAGAGAGAAGCTACCTTTTACCTTTGATGCCCTATAAATACCAGGTGCATTCTTCAGAGAAGGGATTAAGTAGTCGATTACTTCATCACTTCACAAGTTCACGCCTCTATCCATAGTTTTCTTCATTTTTAAAGGCAGATGCAATGGAGAAGGTGTGTCGGTAGATCATTCCAGCAAGCTTGGGAAAGCACCAGAAGCTCCGAGACAGAGAGAGAGCCGACGCCTGCAGAAGCGGGAACATTTGTAGATCAGAATAGAGATTCAGTTTAAAAAGCCTCGGGCAACAAGGAATTGCTACCAAGCTCTCTACCTTTACTTTCTATTGTCCTTTTGTACTCAACTCAGTTATAAGAATGGAATATATTTCTCTATATCTGTTCATTCTCTGTTATTCATGCATGAGTAGCTAAATTAGTTGAATGGGTTGAGAAGTAGTTAGCTAGCAGAACGAGGGAATCTTCATCTTTGTGATTATCTTGTTTATGTATGCTTCATTCGTCGATTAGAGATACTTAGAGGGTAGTCTAAAGGCATGATCTAGACTTGGAAAGGTCAGGTCAGAATCTAGGTTTGGAAGAACCAGATTAGAACGCATAAACAGGAGATAGGTGCTTAAGAATGAGCACTATTTGTTATTAACGCATTGCATGCATCTTAGCAATAAGGTATGATTGTATGCAGTCACCTCGCTTTCATGCATTTTGCATCAATGCATAGGACAAGAGTAGAGACTTAGGGATAAGCTCTATGGACATTTTGCATTCAACACATGCGTCTTAGACTTAAGAACATCGTATTTACATTGGGAAATGACTTGTTGTGCATGTTTGTAACATGATTGCAATGTTTGACACATTCCCGAGTAACGCTAGCTAAAAGACCTTCTCAACCCGTTCACTGCATACTCATTGCATCTATCAATGCAACCATCTTTCTCAAATCTGCCGCCTTTATTTACTTCTTTTCATCAACGCAACAACACACCCAAAACTTATTATTTACTTAGTTACCACAAAGTTTTCATAAATATTATCAACATAACTATTTTCGCAAGTCCTTGTGTTCGACCCTGGACTTACCAGAAAACTCAGGGGAATTTACACTTGAATTCCGCTAAGGAAACTTGAGTGCACAACACAATCCATTAGCACATATCATCCATATTTCCACTTCAAAAAATTAAGCATCAAGTTTTTGGCGCTGTTGCAAGTGACTTCGACAAAATAGTTGTTAATGGTAATTTTTGTGATTTCTTTGCAGAACTCTCAATCTCTGGCAAACTACGACCCAAAGATTGAGAGAACATTTTGAAGGAGATTAAGAGACCGCCAACAACAACCACAATCTGATAAAGAAGAGATGGCGGAGTAGCCTGGAAATAGAGCACCAAACAACAACAACAATGTCATGGCAAATCCGATTCTGTTGGCAAACAGTCGCAATAGGCCCATTAGAAACTATGCATCACTAAACCTCTATGATTTCTCTTCGGGAATCATGAGGCCTGCTTTAGACGGAAGTAGATTTGAAATGAAACTAGTGATGCTGCAGATGATCCATGTTGTAGGTCAATTCGGAGGAAGGCGTGGCGAGGATCCGCACGCCCACCTCCGAAGTTTTATTGAAATCTACAATACTTTTTCGTTCCCGAACATCTCTGCTGAAGAAGTTCGACTAACGTTGTTCCCATTTTCTCTCTAGGATCAGGCTAGGAAATGGGCTTATTCGCTCGAACCAGGAGAGATTACTTTTTGGGAGCAGGTGGTGGAGAAGTTTATGAAGAAGTATTTTCCACCTACCGAGAATGTAAGACGAAGAAAGCTTATTACTTTTGAACAAGATATGGACAAATCGCTCAGAGATGCTTGGGCGAGGTTTAGAAGGTTGGTCCGGGATTGTCCGCATAATGGGCTGCCAGACTGCCTTCAAATGAAAATTTTCTATCACGGTTTGAATCCTGCTTCGCAGACCGCTGCCAATGCGGTGGTGATAACTTGTAGAAATACAAGTTATTTACGCCACTTTATCTAGATATTACGGCCAGAAGTTAGTAAATATGTGCCGATTGTATGAAGATTAGCTTAGAATTACAATAATTATAAATGATCACAATTACACCCACTAATGACATAAAGATGGAAGACAAGCCGAGTTTTACTCTGTTTTGCAGGAAACCAAGTTACCGCTTGCGCTCAAAGCTCACGAGAAACTGATCAACACATCTCTGTCACATTGCGTCCGTCAATCAACGATGAAGAAACGATTACCGCAATGACGGTGCAATGTGACAGTCGATCCAGAGCTGACTTTCAACCGCATGCGGTAATAAAAACAACACCGTATGCGAACTCACGATCAAAAGATGCAGCTGAGCAATGCAAAAACAGAGGATTGAGACACGTGTACAACTAATGGTTGTGCAGAATTGATGATCTAATTGCATAATAGAAGGAATAATATCCCTCCATCTTTGGAATTACCATAAAAATCAGTGGGGACCACAAGGTCGGAGTCAAAGACCTGCACCTATAAATACCCCATAAATTTCAGAGAAAACAGATGCTACTTGATACGGGGCTAAGTGTTGCTAAATTGTTGAGAGAAAAGGCTGAGTTTAGTGCTTAAATGAATAAATTCGAGAAGAAGACGAGATAAGGCCGAGAGGTGAACCTCAGATCTAATCTGCTGAATACCCGATCGGAAGCTCTGTGCATAGATCTCTGCTACCAATGGAGCAATTCACACCCCGCCCCAGACTAACCTCTAAGCCTGAGAAAGGGCGTGACTGCAGCAGTTATCAACCCTTTGGCTGACACTTACTGCCTAATAACTCTTGCGGAATAACTCTGATACCAAAATATAAACTATATATAGCAGAATGTCTTTAGGCCAACAATTTATTAATTTAGAAACCTAACATATTTAGAGTCATTACAACATTAGATTTACAAGTCCCCAAAACCCAAAAACCCTAGTCCCTATATGAACAACAGTAACATGTGTACAATATTAACAGTAACCACCTAAATCGACGGGTTACAAATCTCTTATTCTTTTAGTAGCAGAGCAGATGCAGAGTTATCTTCAGAGGATTTGACCGCTACCTGTGGAGGGGGGAAGAAAACATTTGAAAACGGGGTGAGCTTGCGCCCAATGAGTGACTTAAGAAAGATAATTGATTCTCATGCAAAATCTCAATAAAGAGTTTAACTAAAATATAAGCTTCTACAGTACTTGTACTGCAGTATAAACATTTTCCAAGCATAAAACATATAAAGCTGTTTTAATCATAAAACAGTAAAACTATTTCTCAATTGAGAATAACCCTTATTGTGGATAAAACAATCCCAACACCAACTGCTAGTCAAGAGAGAACCCTTTTGCTCAATCTCTGACTCTAACTACCTACGTGCACGTGGGCATACTAAGTACCGTCATACCTTAGGTACTTCTGTTTAGATACCTTTTCAAACATCCTTCAGTATTTGGTTGGTTTGGTACCTTCTCAAACATCCTTTAGTACCAATAGATACCTTCTCAAATGTCCTTTAGTATCTAGTTGGGCGGATACCTTCTCAAATGTCCTTCGGTATCGCGTTTTAAGTAAAACTAGTCATAAATGACTTTCTCTTTAAAGCATGTAAAGTATAACACATATAAAAACATGGCTTTAAAGGTACTAATACATGCTGAGTATATTTAACACATATAAATCGCTTTTCAACAATTTCTCACACATGCATGCGTTTAAAACATAACTCATGGTTTGCTTGGAATCACTTTGTAAAACTAGCTGGCATGAGAATAATATTCTTTAAAACATGCTTTCTATAACACGTTGTAATAAAAAAATTTAAGCAAATGTTTTAGCCAAAACGTTTTAGGCACTCACCTTGATTGCTTAGGAGCTTTTCACTCTAGTAGCTCCCTTTTTTACCTCGGGCTCCTTTTCACCCGTAGAATCGATATTCAACTTACAGCTTAGATTACTCATAGTTATAAACCTTATTTTGAGATACTTTCTTCTACAAACATGTTCTAAAATGTCTCAGGAAGCTTATCTTAAAATCTGAGCTCATAAATTCTCGTGGTTTGGCCGGAATCACAGAATCTTTAAGACTAGCCCAAGCTGATCCGACAGCCTAACCCTTCTATCTTCTTCTCAGTTTCCAGCCCGATCCCTTCGAGATTTTCTCCCAGAAGCCCTACCATGAAAACTATAATTTCAGAGCTTTTAGGTGGATTTGAAATCACTCCAAACGCATGAGTAAATTGGGAGAACTCCTCGTCCCAAGTTGATACGTCCTCTTCAGACTTCACTGTCCAATGCGTCCTCTATGACTAACGCATGGATTTGGCTCCAACGCAAGGTTTGCTCAACTCTCCCACTCTTTTTACGGTATTTCTGAATTGTGATCTAAAAATGAAATCTTTTGGCCCTATTTATAGGCGTCCAAACCTTCTCCAGAGTTGACACCACCTACTTGGCTGCATGGCCAAGTGTCTCCTTCTCACCCCATCAACGCAATGTTGTGATCATCGCAAGCTAAGTGTCTTCCTCCCACATTTGCCAATGCATGAGCCTCCAATCTGATGCCACCACCTTAAATTCTTAAGGCTTAAGGCTTTCTTCCCAAGAAGACACATGGTTTTGATGATGTTCTCCTGCTGATTTCATCCTTTGTATGCGTCCAACTCTTGGATGTTTAACACAAAATCCATACTCAATGCATAGCCTATCATCAACGCATAGCAAGCCAATTCACTTTCATTACAATTCAACTTAGCCACCGCAAGAAGCTAACCATCACCAACGCATAGGGTGATCGTCCATCCTCGACGCATGGCTCACTAGGTAGCATTGCACGACTTGGTTGGTATGGGTGCATGGTGCTGGTCACACACGCATAGGCGTGCTGCATAGGCTGGTCGCTCGACGCATAGGTGCGCTGGCCGCTCGACGCATTGGGCGTGCTTGGCCGCATGGGCTGCACGCGGCGCCTTGATGCTTGGCCAGGTGCTTCGGTGCATACGCGTGTTGCTTCGACGAATGGGCGTGCGACGTATGCTAGCCATAGCTCGCTCTCTCGGCTGTATGGGCGTGCTTGGCCGCATGGGCTGCGCTATTGGCTGCATGGAGGGGCACCTCGACGCATGGGCATGGCTGCTCGATGCATGGACAGGGCGTCTGTTCGAGGCTACTCGACGCATTGCAAGGGCGCTGGTCGAGGCTGCTCGACGCATGGCTGGGCATTTGGCCGAGGTTGCTCAACGTATGCCACCCTCCAGCCCTCATGCCATCCCAATGCCTCACTTCCATTTTCCTTCCTTCACCAATGCATCCAACGCATCCATCATCCAAAATTCTATACTTAGCCAAATTTTCAAATTTTCCCCAAAAGTCAAACTTCCAAATTTCCTCTTTTCTTCTAATTTTCCACTCTTTTCTCTACCATTACACACTAGTCTTAGTAGGAAACATACTTAAATAGAGAAATTAGGATTCGGGGTTCACAAGCAAGCCCGAGAGGGAAGCTCTCCCTACCATCAAATCTATCCTATCCGGCAAGTAGATCTCCATCGAATCAGTGCCAAAACATTGGCACTTGTTTGTATCTATTCTATCTCTTTCATCGTTGTATTTCACTTTCTCTTTATCTTTTCATTCACACACCATGTATTAAACGCTTAATAAATATATTAAATGTTTCGATAGCTTTCATATACCATTCTCTATCTATTTCCGTTCCTCCATTAATCATTTTCTCCATGATGTCTTTTTAATCCCCTGATAGTTAATATGAATCAAACAAGTACTTAATCTATGTTAAAGGTATAAAATGCGTTTAGCTAAGGCATGCTAGACAACATCTTCACCTGTGAGAGCAAAAGTGAAGATGTCATTCTGATCTATCGAGAGAGGATTAGAAGAATGTGTTAACTAAAGCGAGTGGAACTTCCAGACACGGAAGCAACCTTGTGTTCATTACGTTAGTCCCTGTTTCACCATAGACGTGTGGGAGCATGGTCGATCACTAAAAGGTGTACGCCAAGAGAAAAGCGGAACAGTATTTCTAGCTTCAACGCAATTGAGAACTTGCGTTGTTTATATTATTTATCTTTCTCTTTCTATTCTGTTCATAAGACTTGTCGCCGCATTCCACGTCTTTGCATAACTTTCACAGCCAACCTTAACCCCAGTATCTTGTAACATGAAGCATGTATCTTGTATCATCTAGCTTAGGTTTATTGTATTTTATTTTATTATTGCATCTTTACTGCTTTACTTTATTTTATCGCAATTTATATACCTGTACAAACACATTTTTAAAGATTGAAAACCTGGTCGCATATATCATGAACATATCACAATAATCTAAAACAACCCCTGAGTTCGACCTTGGATTACACCGAGAAACTTGCGATGGAATTACACTTGGTTCCATCATAAAGAAACTTGTGACAATGCATGGCATGCTACGTGAACATCCATAATTAACGTATATCTAGCAGTAGTATCGCATCATTTCGAGCATAGAACATCATCAATCATACCTATCAGCGATTCGTCAACAAGTTTATGGCGCCGTTGCCGGGGACTAGTTAACAGTTAGTGTTGAATATTTTTATGTTATGTGCAGGATAGAACTGTTCAATGTGGAGAACAGTCTAACGGCTTACGAGTGTTGGAGTGATCTGGTAATTCTAAGTGGACCCATAGATTAAGTGTATTCTTTGCGCAGAGTTTATCAGGTCTAAATTAATTGGTGAAGAAGTATGGCTGATGAGAATGTGGCACCTGCTGGAAACCAAAGGGGAGATTTGCCAGTGGAAGATCCCGTTTTTCTTGTTACTGACCAGAACATTCCTATGAGGGAATATGCGACACCAAATTTCTATAATTTTTCACCAGGAATTTCAAGACCAGTAGTTGAAGGGAATGCAAGCTTTGAAATAAAACCTATTATGCTACAAATGATTCATAATGTGGGACAATTCGGAGGTTTACAGGGAGAAGACCCACACGCTCATTTGACAAAATTTGTAGACATGTGTAGCGCTTTCTCCATGCCTAGTGTAACTCAAGAAAGTCTTAAACTATACCTATTCCCGTACAAATTGCGGGATGAATCAAAGAGGTGGGCTCAAGCATTAGAGCCAAACGAAATTAATGGATGGAAGCAGTTGGTTGATAGGTTCATGAACAGATTCTTCCCTCCGTCTGTCAACGGAAAGAGGGGAGGGAGGTTTTGAATTTCAAACAAAAAGTTTATGAAACCTTGAGCACCGCCTAGGTGCGATTCCGGCAGTTAGTGAAGAACTGTCCGCATATCGGGATTCCTAATAGTATTTTGATGGAAACCTTTTACAATGGCCTAGACCAATTAATGCAAACAGTTGTCGATGCCTCCGCAGAAGAAGGATTAATGAATTAAGTCATATACGAAAGCGAAGAACATATTGGATGGCATCTCGCGACATTCTAACGAGTGGATTGATACCGGGCTTGAGGTAAGAGGTCGGTGCAAGAAAGAGTAGAAAGAGCCGATGTGCCAACGGACACAATGAGCACATTGGTTGAGCAAATGACAACAATGACCTCACTTCTTCAGATGGTGGCTAATCAGCAGAGAACTCTCTCTCAAGGAACAGCGCAAGTTAATGTGGTGACTCGTATTACCGCAATGGATTGCACTCAATGGGGAGAGGTACATCTGATAGACGTCTGACCATGGAATCAACAACCCGTATATGCTATTTATGATGAATCATTGGGCAACAACCACAACCCTAGTTGGTGAGGTCACCTAATTTTTGGTTTGGATGAGAATCTCAATCAAGAGGGCCATAGTTTCTATCAATTCAGTTATCAAAAAGATCAAGGCAACCCTCTGGTCTTCACTAATCCAGACTGCAGCCCAAGTAATTCTCAAGGTACGCCACCCTGTGACCAACTGTTCGCATATGATACCTCTTGCAGTATCTCATCTCTAAAGACATCATTAAAACATTATATTGAAAAGAGCGAGGCAATGAGACAATCACAAGCTGACTCTCTTAAAGAATTAGAAGATCAGATAGATCAGCTTATGAGGGAATTAAAGAAGAAAGCGTCTGGTACGCAGCACAGAAACTTAGGAGTGTCGGGGCCAAGAGGTAAAGAACAATGTCATGCAGTGATATTGAGGAGTGGCAGAACGATATTGAGGAGTGGCAGAACGACAGCCCCTATTATGCCGAAAGTACCAGATGCGGTAACAACACCAACAGATTTGATTGTTGATGATGACCAGTTACTTAATAACGAAAACAACACCAGTTCAGAAGTAAGATCATCTACAAAAGATGAAGCTCCTCAAGACATGAATTTTCAGTCAACGCAACCTCCAGCCAATGACACACAGCAAGCACAGGAACTCACCAAACAGAAAAGTGAACAATAAATACGGCGAGATCCTCCACCTTTCCCGTCCATGCTGAAAAAGAAAGACGATAGCAAGCAATTTTAGAGGTTTTTGGACGTTCTTCGACAGCTACACATTAATATTCCCTTGATAGAAGCATTAGAGCAGATGTCGAGTTATGTGAAATTTCTCATGGATATTCTCGCCAACAAGAGAAAGATTGGAGAAAATGAAACAATTACACTAACATATGAGTGTAGCGCTCTGTTTCAAAACAATCTCCCTACTAAAATGAAGGACACTGGGAGAGAAGATGGTCAGAAATGTGCTATGTGATTTAGGGGCAAGCATAAATTTGATACCCTTGTCAATTTTTAAGAATCTGGACATCGATGAAGCTTGGCCAACCACGATCATATTACAGCTAGCCGATAGATCGATAAAGCTTCCTGAGGGCAAGATAGAAGATGTTCTCGTGCAAGTGGACAAGTTTATCTTCCCAACAGACTTTTTCATATTGGATTATGAGGCTGATAGAGAAATCCTATCATCCTGGGACGCCCATTTCTCGCCACAGGGCGAGCATTAATCGATGTGCAGAAAGAAGAGTTGACCATCCAGGTCGATGATCAAGAAGTAAGATTCAACGTACTCAATACGTTGAAGTACCCAAGAGATATAGAGAACTGCCAATATATCAAGGAGCTACAGGAAGGACATTGGCACGAACCCCTGAAGGAGCTTGGGGAAGAAAATTGTGAAATCGGCGCAATAGTGGAGGAGGACTATGCCGCAATTCATGCTGAATCTAATTTTGAACCGCTCAAGTTATCTAAACGGACATCACAACGCATTAAGTCATCTTTATGTATTGGTGATGGGTATATAACGCAGCTTGAGTAGTAAAGTCTTGTGCTATGAACAACCCGCTTTGTATCCCCCGAGCACTTAGTGGATGAAGAGGAAAGGTTTCCACGAATATTAATGATTGAATCTTCCTCCAAGAGACTCCCTTGGCTATGCTTAGAAGAGCCACTTGTGTTAGAGTTAAAGTCATTGCCAGTGTACCTAAAGTATGCTTACTTAGGAAGTAACAACACATTACCGGGTATCATTTATGCATCACTGAGTAAGGAGAAAGAAGATGCTCTCATACGGATTCTAAGAAATAATGCAAAAGCCTTAGGATGGACCTTGGCAGACATTCAAGAAATCAGTCCCTCATATTGTATGCACAAGATTCGTCTGGAAGAAGGAAAGAATGGATCAGTAGAAAGGCGATACCACTTGAACCCTACCATGAAAGAGGTTGTAAAGAAGGAAATAGTAAAGTGGCTGGACACAGGTGTCATCTACCTGATATCTGATAGCAGTTGGGTGAGCCCAGTGCAATGTATTCCGAAGAAAGGAGGGATGACAGTCATCATTAATGACAAGAATGAATTGGTTCCCACAAGGACAACTACGGAGTGGAGAATCTACATGGATTATCGCAAACTGAATTTGGCCACTAAAAAGGACCACTTTCCACTCTCGTTCATTGATCAGATGTTAGACAGACTTGCAGGGAATGAATTTTCTGCTTTCTTGATGGCTATTCAAGGTATAACCAAATAGCAATTACGTCGGAGGACCAAGACAAGACAACCTTCACGTGCCCATTTGGTACGTTCGCATTCCGACGCATGCCATTTGGACTCTGTAATGCACTAAGAACTTTTCAATGATGCACGATGGCAATATTCTCAGATTACTTGGAGGAGTCGGTCGAGGTATTCATGGATGATTTCTCAGTCTTCGGTAGTAATTATGAATCCTGTTTGTCTAACCTTGAAAAAGTCTTGAAGAGATGCATGGCAACAAATCTTGTTTTGAACTGGGAAAAATGCCACTTTATGGTGGAAGAAGGAATAGTTCTGGGTCACAAAATCTCCAAGGTAGGATTGGAAGTTGATCAGGCAAAAATCGACGCAATTTCCAAATTACCCCCACCTGTGAATGTAAAAATACTTAAGAGCTTTCTGGGACACACGGGGTTTTATAGAAGACTTCTTCGCAACTTCTCCTAGATTACAAGACCCCTAAGTGCACTTCTCGAAGCTGACCGCGAGTATAATTTTGATGACGTCTGCACCAAAGCATTTAACACATTGAAGCTCATCTCCGCACCCATTTTGATTGCGCCAGATTGGACGCAACCATTTGCATTGATGTGCGATGCTAGCAGATATACTGTGGGCGCAGTTTTGAGTCAATGTAGGGATAAGGTATTGCATCCTATTTATTATGCGAGCAAAACACTGAACGACGTGCAGGAGAACTATATGACCATAGAAAAGGAAATGCTCGCAATAGTATTTGCACTAGAGAAGTTCCGACAGTACTTAATCGGAACAAACGTGGTGATGTATATGGATCACTCTACGATTAAGTATTTAATGACGAAGAAGGATGCAAAACCGAGGCTGATACGGTGGGTGTTGCTCCTGCAAAAGTTTGACCTAGAAATTAAAGACCGGAAGGGCACCGAGAACCAAGTCGCGGATCATTTGTCAAGATTGGAAAATTGCGAGGTTCAAGGGACAGAAAAGGATATTGAGGAAAGATTCCTCGATGAGCTGCTGATGGTAGTAGACATTAATGTTCCCTGGTATGCGGACATAGTAAACTTCATAGTTTGTGGTCAACTACCGGATGATTATACATACTAGCAGAAGAAGAAGCTAAGACATGACGCCAAATTTTATTTCTGGGACGATCCATTCCTATATCGACAAGGACCTGATCATATAATACGTTGGTGTGTTCCTAGCATGAAGCCAAGCACATTTTAGAGCTTTGTTATGAGTCCCATATGGAGGACATTTTGAGGGGTAAAGGATCGCATCAAAAGTCTTATAGAGTGGCTACTTTTGGCCAACACTGTTTAAGGATGCCCATGCTCATGTTGTGCAATGAGACAGGTGTCAAAGGACGAGGAATATAACTAAAAGAAATGAAATGCCATTGACGTCAATCTTAGAGGTTGAATTATTTGATGTTTTGGGAATTGACTTCATGGGTCCGTTTCCACCATCCGAAGGTCATTAATATATTCTGGTTACAGTTGATTATGTATCGAAATGAGTTCAGGCCATCGCATGTGCCAAGAATGATGCGGCCACTATGGCGAAGTTTCTGAAGAAGAACATTTTTGCTTGATATAGGACACCACGGGCCTTAATCAGTGATAAGGGCTCTCACTTTATCAACCGCATAATTACCAACCTGTTGACTAAATTCAACGTCAGCCATCGAGTTACAACTGCTTATCACCCACAGACTAATGGGCAGGCAAAGATTTCTAACCAAAAGATCAAAACTATCTTGGAAAAGGTAGTTAATACTGTCAGGAGGGATTGGTCACCCAAGCTTGATGAAACACTATGGGATTATAGGACTGCCTACAAAACACCAATTGGCATGTCTCCGTACGCCCTGTTCTTCGGAAAAGCTTTTCATCTACCGCTTGAGTTGGAACATAAGGCGATTTGGGCATGCAAGAAGCTGAAGTTTGATTTAGCTAGTGCGGGGACAGTCCGGAAGCTGCAATTGAATCAGTTGGTCGAATGGCGAAGGGATGCCAATGAAAATGCTAAGATATATAAGGAGAAAACAAAGAAATGGCATGATGACCGCATAAACGACCGGACATTCACCGAAGGTCAATAGGTATTACTATTCAACGCGCGTTTGCGATTGTTCCCAGGAAAGTTGAAGTCTCGTTAATCTGGGCCATTCCGAATCAAGACAATCTTTCCTCACGGCGCAGTAGAACTAACAACTTTAGACAGGAGCAGTGCATTCAAATTCAATGGTCAGCAGATCAAGCCCTACTATGGAGGCGACTTCGATCGGCGCATGGACACTATTGACTTGGGCAAGCAGGATTAAACCGCTTGCAGGGAAAGCTATTGCGGTAACTCTAAGAACTTCTTTCAATCGACCTTCCTATCTATGTTTACTTGTTTTCTTTATACCTTTCTTTTACCGTTTTCTAAATTCCATCAATTACTGTCTAGTAGAATCAGTCTTTAATGTTTTTATATTTCCTTCCAATTTAATTTTGCATGTCTCTCCATATCTTAAATTTAGTAGCACTGTCATATAATTATTGTGAATGATTGGATAAATCACCGCAAGGTCTTTTCGACTGGCGTTTTTTATGAATTAAGAAGAAAGGAAAGTAAACTATGAGAGGATGGGTGTAGTAAGTGGTACCAAGCGACACTGTGCATCCAGTACACCCAAATGCATTGCGGTGAGGGGTGTGTTGCACACGTATATGTCTTTTGCCCGTCCTTAGTTAAATGCACCATGTTGAGGTATCCTCCAGAAATGTATTTAGTTAAGGGGTGTGTTGCGGGGATGTATGCGTGTTGCCCATCCTCAGAAAAAATGTATCTGCATTTATTGGAAGCATGGTGTGAATTTTAAATCCTGCACCCTTCTGAATCAAATTTGTAAGTTAATCAAATTCTTTGACTCTTGTACAGGCAACAGAAGAATTTTTGTAATGCGTTCATTTATACTTATTTGTACACTTTGTTAATATTCAATACAATTAAAGTACATGATTCACTCTACTTTTTGCCTGTGCCTTTTTCTTTATCTTCCTTTGTCAATTTTTGTAATGTTCTTAATCTTTTGTTTTTACGATCTTCATTGCGTTGCTATGATGTATTATATGTTTATACTTAGAAACATTTCCCATACTTAGTAATTTCTGACTAACACTTAATTAATTCTTAGTTTGGCAGTACTTTACCTTTTATCTTTCAAAGTTCTGCTCAAACCTTCTTTTTGAAATTTTCTTCTAAGTGTTTGTCTAATCTCTCCAAACAACGCAATGAGGACCTTGCTCATCTTTAAATTTAAGGGTGGGGAAGGTCTGAGCAGATGAGATCAAGAATATGCAATATTTAAGAAAATGCGTCTATTTTCATAAAAAAAATTATGCAAAACTCTAATGTCAGCGCAAGGGAAAACCTCAAAACTGTCCCAACCTAATAAGAGTTTAGTTTGAAAGGAGCCTGCTCGTAGTTGGATGTTCGTATGACACCCGTCGGAGCAAGCCAAAACAAAGGTTGGTTTCGAAGAACAACGCAGTATGAAAAAAAAACAAAAAAAAACAATAGAATGCAAGAGACAACTCCTTTGAATGTCAAGAGTTAAAGTTGAAATTGGCACACAACCGTAGTTGGATGTCTGCATGACACCCGTAGGGATAAGCCAAAACAAAGAGTGTAACCGTGATCAATAGTCTCTAAGTAAATAAATGGCGCAAATTTTTGTTCACCGCATTTAGATACATCAAGTTATTTTGACAAAGAAGAGATAAACATTCTATTTTGAAAACTAGAAAAGCATCTTTGAGTAGAATTTTGTCATATAGAAGAATAAAGTAGGGCTTGCTAAGAATTAGCAAGGATAGAAGGAAAGTGCGATGTCAAGAAATATGCCTAAGTGTAACATTTGGAGCAACCAATCGTCGCAAAAATAGAGGATAAGAATTGAGCATGATTGCTTTAGTAGAAGATATGCTTGAGGACAAGCATATATCTAAATTTGGGGGGCGTGATAAGTTGTATAAATACAAGTTATTTATGCCATATTATCTAGATATTGAGGCTAGAAGTTAGTAAATATGCGTCGATTGTATGAAGATTAGCTTAGAATTACAATAATTATAAATGATCGCAATTACACCCACTAATGCCATAAAGATGGAAGACAAGTCGAGTTTTACTCTATTTTGCAGGAAACCAAGTCACCGCTTGCGCTCAAGCCTCACGAGAAACTGATCAATGCATCTCTGTCACATTGTGCCCGTCAATCAACAATGAAGAAATGATTATCGCAATGACGGCGCAATGCGACAGTCGATCCAGAGCTGACTTTCAACTGCATGCGGTAATAAAAACAACACCGTATGCAAACTCACGATCGAACGATGCAGCCGAGCAACACAAAAGTGGAGGATTGAGACACATGTACAACTAACGGTTGTGCAGAATTGACAATCTGATTGCATAACAGAAGGAATAATATCCCGCCATCTTTGGAATTACCATAACAATCAGTGGGGACCACAACGTTGGAGTCAAAGACCTGCACCTATAAATACCCCATAAATTTCGAAGAAAACTACTTGATACGGGGCTAAGTGTTGCTAAACTGTTGAGAGAAAAGGCTGAGCTGAGTGCTTAAGTGAAGAAATCCGGGAAGAAGATGAGATAAGGCCGAGAGGTGAATCTCAGATCTAATCTGCCGAATACCCGATTGGAAGCTCTGTGTATAGATCTCTGCTACCGGTGGAGCAAGCCTGAGAGGGAAGCTTTCCCTACCATCAAATCCATCCTATCCGGCAAGCAGATCTCCATCAAATCAGTGCCAAGACATTTGCACTTGTTTGTATCTGTTCTATCTCTTTCATCGTTGTATTTCACTTTCTCTTTATCTTTTCATTCACACACCATGTATCAAACGCTTAATAGATATATTAAATGTTTCGATAGCTTTCATATACCATTCTCTGTCTATTTTCGTTCCTCCATTAATCATTTTCTCTATGATGTCTTTTTAATCCCCTGATAATTAATATGAATCAAACAAGTACTTATTTTGTGGTAAAGGTATAAAATGCGTTTAGCTAAGGCATGCTAGACGGCGTCTTCACCTGTGAGAGCAGAAGTGAAGATGCCATTCTGATCTATCAAGAGAGGGTTAGAAGAATGTGTTAACTAAAGCGAGTGGAACTTCCAGACACGGAAGCAACCTTGCGTTCATTATGTTAGTCTCTGTTTCACAACAGACATGTGGGAGCGTGACCGATCACTGAAAGGTGTACGCCAAGAGAAGAGCGGAACAGTATTTCTAGCTTCAACGCAATTGAGAACTTGCACTGTTTATATTATTTATCTTTCTCTTTCTATTCTGTTCATAAGACTTGTCACCGCATTCCACGTCTTTGCATAATTTTCACAGCCAGCCTTGACCCCAGTATCTTGTAACATGAAGCATGTATCTTGTATCATCTAGCTTAGGTTTATTGTATTTTATTTTATTATCGCATCTTTACTGCTTTATTTTATTTTATCGCAATTTATATACCTGTACAAACACATTTTTAAAGATTGAAAACCTGGTCGCATATATCATGAATATATCATAATAACCTAAAAAAGTCCCTGCGTTAGACCTCGGATCACACCGAGAAACTTGCGATGGAATTATACTTAGTTCCATTGTAAGGAAACTTGTGACAACGCATGGTATACTACGTGAACATGCATAATTAACGTATATCTAGCAGTAGTATCGCATCATTTCAAGCATAGAACATCATCAATCATACCTATCAACGATTTGTCAACAGGCAGCAACTGGTGGTCTGCTTGACAAAACTTACGATGAGGCGAAGAATATCCTGGACCGCATCTCCAAGAATCATGAAGACTAGAGGGAGAGAGACTAGAGATTAAGACTCAAAGATTCTGACACAAATAACGGTACTATTGTTTCATTGCAAAACCAAATGACCGTAATGATGAATTTGATTCAAGGAATGGCGATCAGCAGCCTAATACCACAAGGTGAGGAAATCAACACAATAAGTCAAAACACCACAAGGTGTGCGACTTGCGGTGATGGGCATGCAATGGAAGATTGCCCGCAAAATTCACAATCTGTATATTTGGTAAAGAATAACCCCTTTTCAAACACTTACAACCCCGGTTGGAAAAACCACCCCAATTTTGCTTGGAAGAATCAACAACAAAATTTCCCATCTATGGCGCAAAAAGAAGGGCCACTCGGATTCTTTCAACGCAGTAACGATCAACAGAGCAACCAAGAAAGTAGCTCACAACAACCACCGCAATTTTCTTCTCTAGAAAGCCTATTGATGCAATATATAGAGAAAAATGAGACAGTGCTTCAAAGTCAGGCTACGTCCATCCGCAACCTTGAATTGCAAATAGGCCAGATTGCGAATGAGCTCAAAAGTAGACCGCAAGGGGCGCTGCTAAGTTCAACGGAAGTTCCACGCAACCCAGAGGGATCAGGAAAGGAGCAATGTCAGGTTGTGACATTGCGCAGTGGAAAGATTGTGGAAGGAGAAAAGAAGAACTAGAACAAATCACTTCCATCGCAACTGAGCCTGAGATTGCGACAACGCAAGAAGAAGAAAAATAAAATGAAACAGTAGAACCTGAGGTTGCGTCAACCTCAAAGTCAAATGAAATGGGAACCGTGAATTTTCAGTTACCACCCTTCCTTTAGAGGCTAAAGAAAAAGAAAAATGAAGAGGTACAGTACCAATGCTTCCTGTCTATGTTAAAACAATTACATGTTAATATTTCTTTCAGTGAAGCGATTGAGAAGATGTCTGTCTATGCCAAGTTTTTGAAGGACATGGTAACTAAGAAGAGAGGCGCTGAAAAATTTGCCACGGTGGCACTAACGCAAAGTTCTAAATCTATTATCCCACCGAAGATGAGCGATCCTGGGAGCTTCACTATTCCTTACTCCATAGGAGAACTCTATATTGGGCAAGCCCTGTGCGACTTAGGGGCCAGCATAAATTTGATGTCACTGTCAATCTTTCGACAATTAAATATGAGGCAACTTGTGCCCACATTCGTGACTCTCCAATTGGCTGACAGATCTTTGGTTCATCCAGAAGGTAAGTGTAACGCAAGTTTTGAGGGTTCTATTTTTAGCACACGCATTATGATATCTCATGCATGATACAAGCCTATGCCCCCATTACCGGTTCCCCGCAACGGCGCCATAAACTTGTAACGCAATTTTTTTGTACTATGATGCAAGTCCATGCCATAAACTTGATGACATAGATTTTATGCGATGATATGTGATACTACTTCTAGATATGTGTTATTAATGAATGTTCTTGTAGTATGTTGTGTGTTGTCACAAGTTTCCTTGCATTGAAACCAAGTATAATTTCACTGCAAGTTTCTCGGTGTAATCTAAGGTCGAACACAGGGACTGTTTGAGGTTATTGCATTATGTTTGTGATATATGCGACCAAGGGTTTTTCAAATTAATAAAGGGTTTTGTGTACAAGTAATTAAACATGCGTTAAAGTAAAGTAAGCGGTAAATATGTAATAATAAGGTAAATTGCGGTAAAAGTAAATTGTGATAAAATAAACCTAAGCTAAGATGATACAGGATACAGGTTTCATGATACAAGATACTGAAGTCAAGGCTGGCTGTGAAGATTATACAAAGATCGTGTAATGCGGTGAAAAGTCTTATGTGTGAAGCAGAAACAGAAAAGATAATTAATACAAATAGTGAAAGTTCCTTAATTGCATCAAAGATACAAGTACGGTTTCACTTTTCCCTTAGCGTACACCTCTTAGTGATCAGTCGCGTTCCCACATCTCTGTGGTGAAACAGGGACGAGCGTAATGAACGCAAGGTTGCTTCTATCTCTGGAAATACTACTCGCTTTAGTTAACTCATTCTTCTAACCTTCTCTCGACAGATCGGAATGACATCTTCACTTATGCTCTCACAGGTGAAGATGTCGTCTATCATGCCTTAGCTAAACGCATTTATCTCTTTAGCACAGATTAAGTTACTCGTTTAATTCATATTAAATACCAAGTGATTAAGAAAAATTCATGAAGAAAACGATTAATGGAGGAACGAAAATAGATAGAGAAGTGGAAATGGAAATGATCAAGACATTCAATAAAACTATTTAGCATCTAATACATGATTTGTGAATGAAGAGATTAAGAGAATGAAATACAATTGATGAATAGAGTTAGAAACAAATATAAATAAGCGCCAACGACGTAGCGCCGATCTGGATGGAGATTTGCTTGTCGGCGTGGATGGATTGTGCAGAAGGATGAGCTTCCCTCTCAGGCTTGCTCAACTGGTAGCAGGGATCTAAGCACAGAGTTTCACGGCGGGGATCTGGCAGAATCGCACTGAGACTCACCTCTCGGCCTTGTCTCTTCTCTTCCCAGATTTCTTTCAATCAGTATTCAGCTTAGTCTCTCTCTCAGTAATCCAGCATCAATTAGCCCTCGTATCAAGTATGTCTTCTCTGAAATCTATGGGGGTATTTATAGGTGAAAAGCTTTGACTCTTGCTTGTGGGCCCCACTTATTGTTATGGAAATTCCGAAGATGGAGGAATAAATATTCCTTCTGTTATGCAATCAGACCGTCAAATCTGCACAATGGTTAGTTGTACACGTGTCACGATCCTCCGCGTTTGCGTTGCTCAGCTGCATCTTTCGATCGGGTGCTCGCATGCGGTGTTGTTTTTATTACCGCGTGCGGTTGACATTCAGCTCGGGATCGACTGTCGCTTGCACTGTCATTGCGTTAATCGTCTCTTCATTGTTGATTAACGGGCGCAATGTGACAGAGATGCGTTGTTCAGTTTTTCGTTGAGCCTTGATCGCAAGCGGTGACTTGGTTTCCTACAAAACAGAATAGAAATATCCTCTTCTACCATCTTGATGATGTTAGTGGGTGTAATTGCGATAATTTATAATTATTGTATTTCTGAGCTAATTTTTATAAAATCGACGCATATTCCTTCTCTGTGGGCCGCAATATCTAAATAAGGCAGCATAAATAACTTGTATTTCTATAAGTTATCAGTAAGGTGAAGGACGTGTTGATCACGATTGATAGATTCATTTTGCCAGCTGACTTCATCATCCTAAATTATGAGGTTGACAAAGATGTGCCCATCATTTTGGGGCGACCTTTCCTATCAACGGTTCATGCTCAAATTGATGTGCACAAGGGAGAAATCACTTTGAGCATAAACGGACAGAAGCTTAAGTTTAATATAATTCGTGCCATGAAATTTCCTAATGAGGAAGACCTATGAGATTTTGAAGATGACCTAAATTTGATTGAAGAAGAAAAGTCCGATGAAGAGTGTGAAGAAGAGTATGCCAATGCATCCATAGCTGCCTGCAATGCGATCGTAGCAAAAACAAACAAAGAAGAAGGATCGATCGCAACTCAAGAAGAAGAGCCGAAGAAAGAAAGAAAAATAACGCAACCTTCTCTCGTGGAACCACCAACACTTTAATTAAAAACCCTACCAACACATTTGAAGTACGCATTCTTGGGGCAGAATGACAAGCTGCCAGTGATAATTTCCCTTGCGCTCAATGCAGAACAGGAGAATGCGTTGATGAGCATTCTTAAGAAACATGTGCGAGTAATTGGCTGGACGCTCGCTGACATCAGAGGAATTAGCCCCACGTATTGCATGCACCACATTCATCTTGAAGACGACCATAAAGCAACCATTGAAAATCAACGCAGACTTAACCCTGCGATGAAGGAGGTCGTCAAAAAGGAGATTATCAAGTGGCTGGATGCGAGCATTATCTATCCCATTACAGATAGCATGTGAATCAGCCCCGTGCAATGAGTGCCGAAGAAGGGCGGAATGACTGTAGTCCCCAATGAGAACAATGAATTAATACCGCAAAGAACCATCACTGGATGGCACAAATTGAATGTGGACTGCCGCAAATTGAATGTGGCCACAAAGAAAGATCACTTTCCTCTGCCATTCATTGATCAAATGCTGAACAGATTAGCAAGGAACGATTTTTATTGCTTCTTGGATGGATATGCCGAGTATAATCAAATTATAATAGCTCTTGAAGACCAAGACAAGACCACATTCACCTGCCCATATGGGACTTTTGCTTTTCGCTGCATGCCGTTTGGTCTTTGCAATGCGTCAAGCACGTTCCAGAGGTGCATGATGGCGATCTTTTCAAATTATCTCGAGGACTCAGTAGAAATATTTATGGATGACTTCTCCGTTTATGGGAACACGTATAAAGTCTGCCTAGCCAATTTGGAGAAAATTCTGAAGAGATGTGAGGAGACGAATTTGGTGCTCAATTGGGAAAAATGTCACTTCATGGTGAAAGAAGGTATCGTGTTGGGACACAAAGTCTCCCGAGAAGGGTTAGAGGTGGACAAAGCAAAGATCGACGCAATTGAAAAGCTCCCACCTCTAACTAACGTGAAGGTTGTGTGGAGCTTCTTAGGGCACACCGGATTTTACAGACGATTCGTCAAGGACTTTTCTAAAATAGCACGACCGCTGAGTGCATTGTTAGAGGCGGACAGAAAGTTTGAATTTGACAACAATTGCCTCAACGCATTTCGAATTTTAAAAGATGTGTTGATTACCGCACTCGTCTTGATTGTGCCAGATTGAACGCTGCCGTTCGAAATCATGTGCGACGCAAGCGGGTATGCGATAAAAGCTACGTTAGTGCAAAAGAAGAGAAATGTTTTGCACCCCATCGCATATGCAAGTAAAACTCTGAACCCTGCTCAAATTAATTATACCACCACTGAAAAAGAGCTCTTGGCTGTGATTTTTGTGTTGGAAAAATTTCGGGCATATCTACTAGGAACCAAGGTACTCATTCACACTGATCACTCGGCAATCAAATATTTGATGACAAAGAAGGACACAAAGTCGAGGTTGATCAAATAGTTTCTCGTCCTTCAAGAATTTGATATCAAAATAATTGATTGGAAGGGGACAGAGAATCAAGTTGCGGATCATTTGTCCAGGTTGGAAAATCCCGAGGTTGATCGCAATGAATCTGAAGTGAGTGACGTGTTTCCAGACGAACAACTATTCCACATAGAAGAAATGCCCTAGTATGCGGACATCATTAATTATTTGGTTTGTGAACAATTCCCTGAAGGTTACACATACCATCAGCAGAAGAAGCTCAACCATGAATGCAAGCATTATTATTGGGATGAGCCGAATCTGTATAAAAGGGGTGCAGACCAAATCATTCTATTATGCGTACCAAATGCTGCTCAACAACGCATATTGTCAAAGTGCCACGATTCGCCATACGGAGGGCACTTTGGAGGACAACGTACTTCAGCCAAAATTTTACAAAGTGAATTCTTCTGGCCTTCATTATTTAAGGATGCTGCTGACTATGCAATGAAATGTGATTGGTGTCAACGCACCGGCAACATTTCATGGAAGAACGCAATGCCAATGAACACCATCTTGGAGCTAGAAGTGTTTGATGTCTGGAGGATTGATTTCATGGGACCATTCCCTCCTTCGCATGGCAAGCACTATATTTTATTAGTCGTCGACTATGTCTCCAAGTGGGTAGAGGCAATTGCATGCGCTGCAAGTGATGCAGTGGTAGTCTCCCAGTTCCTCAAAAAGATATTTTCACTCATTTTGGCACTCCCCGTGCTATCATAAGTGATGAGGGATCACATTTTGTCAATCATAATATAAAGAAGCTGCTGCACAAGTAAAATATCTTCCATAAGGTGGCCACCGCATACCATCCACAAACAAATGGTCAGGCCGAAGTGTCCAATAGAGAAATCAAATTGATACTCGAGAACGTAGTAAAGCCTTCACGGAAAGACTGGGCAATGAAAGCTTGATGATGCATTGTGGGCATACCGAACCGCATTTAAAACACCAATAGGTATGTCCCCCTATGCGTTGGTATTTGGTAAGGCGTGTCATTTGCCTCTCGAGCTGAAGTATAAAGCATTGTGGGCGGTCAAGAAACTGAATTTTGTTTTAAAGAAAGTAGGGGAAGCGCGAAAACTGCAGTTGGTCGAGCTGGAAGAATGAAGGGTCAACGCATATGAGAATGCGAAGATTTATAAAGAGCGCACCAAGCACTGGCATGATAAACGCATATGCACTAGAAACCTCCAAATCGGGCAGAAGGACCTACTCTTTAATTCAAGATTGTGGCTCTTCCCAGGAAAATTAAAATCACACTGGTCCGGTCCCTTCATCATCAAAGAAGTATCTCCACATGGTGTGGTGGAACTGATCACCGAGGATGGCAGTCGAACATTTAAAGTTAATGAACAATGGATCAAAGCATATTGTGGAGGAGATTTCCAGCCAGAAACAGTCTCCGCAAAGTTGAAAAACCTGGATTATCCCTTACTCAACTCTTGAACATTTAACTCTTCGTCATTTTACTATTATCAGTATTTCACTTATTTCAAAAAAAAAAAATAATAAAATAAAATACAATAAAATAGGTTTACTTGTTGTTTTGTTTGAAAATCATTTGACCCTCACTTGTCCGTCTGCAAGAATTAAGGCGCAGGATTGCGAAGAAGCAAATAATCTCATTTCATCAACGCGATCCACAGAAGCAAAGATCGCCACAAGGATGGATGCCTCAATACTCAATGCGGGCGACAACGCAAAATTTAGGAGTGTACTCTTCCTTATCTTTATTTCAAATTTTGCACTATCACATCGCATTTTACTTTTCAAAGTTTTATCACCGCATCCTACTTGATTACCGCAATCATATAACAAGTAGATAACTTTAGTAGTTTACCGCATGTTGTTCTCTGCCAAGTATGATTTCAATGATGAAAAATATACTTCTATCTCTTTTGTATATACTAGAGTCAACTTAAATCTTAAGATAGTCACCTCATGAAATATTTCTAGAGGTTAGGGGTTTGCTAGCTTTATTTCAAACTTCCTTTGCAAAGCATTCTCTGACCATCGCATGACTTATTTTAATCTTTTGGCAATGCGGACATTGCCGCATTTTAAATTTGGGGGTGGGGTATTTGTTTCCAACCTTGCTACTCTCTAAAAAAAAAAAAAGAAAAAGAGAAAATAACAACTCCACTGTCAACGCAATGGGAAACCCATGTTGATAAGAGTTAAGATGTGAAAGGCACTTACCTGTAGTTGGATGTCCGCATGACACACGTAGGGGCAAGCCAAAACGAAAGTAAGTCACCAGGATCAACGCATAAATAAATGACTGCAACTCCACTACCAAATAAGTATGGGTTTAGTCTGAGAAAGAGTGCATTGCTGTAGTTGGATGTCCGCATGACACACGTGGGGGCAAGCCAAAACGAAGGCAAGGCACTCGAATCAGCACAAAGTCAGAAAAACAAATAGCAATGAAGAAAATTTTTGTGCAAGGATAAATCATTTGACACCCCGGTGGAACATTTTCTTTTTGAAATAAATCATGCAATGCTCCAGAATTCAGTAAAGTCCTTTTGAAAGTTAAGCTTGCAATCCCTAAGTCTTAGAGGTATTTTAGGAAGATACGTGAATAAGACTTAAGGAAATTTTGGCATATAGGATTTGAACGAAGTATCCTTGAGAAATCTAGGGAAAGAACTTTACGGTTAACTTGCTAAAGAAATCTTTAGCTTATGCTTGAGGACAAGAATTGTTTAAATTTGGGGGTGTGATAACGGGCAGAAACGCATGTTATCATAGTGCTAAGTTCTTAAACAATGTTGGATTGCGTTGATGAAATATGTTAAATTGTGTCCATTAAGCATAAATTCTATAATATTGCGGTCGCATGCGTCCAACGCATTAGAGCAGTTGATCTTTATATTTTTGTGCAGAATATGCGTTAACGCAATGTAAAGATTGCGATCATAGGAATACATTGATCGAGCGCAACTTCATCGCAAGATTTTGCGTTGATCGTGCTCGCAAACATTCACCCAAGAAGAATCACCGCAACTTGGTCAGCAAAACATGGTGGGCGTATCCGGGTGAAAGGATAATTAAGATCGTTGGGACAGAAAGCTGACAACAGTCGGATCCAAATTAAGTTGACAACCGATAACGGTCACAAAGTACATTTAGCTTTATCGGTGACAATTATCCGGCGCATCAGTCAGGAATTAAAGTTGTCCCATCTGTACAACCAGGAGAGAGAAGCCGTCTTTCACCTTTGATGCCTATAATACCAGGTGCTTTCTTCAGAGAAAGGGTTAAGCAGTCGATTACTTCATCACTTTACAAGTTCATGCCTCTGTCCATAGTTTTCTTCATTTTTAAAGGCGGGCACGACGGAGAAGTTGTGCCGATAGATCGTTCCGACAAGCTTGAGAAAGCACTGAAAGCTCCAAGACAGAGAGGGTCAACGCCTATGGAAGCGGGAACATTTGTAGATCAGAATAGAAATTCAGTGTAAAAAGCCTCGAGTAGCAAGGAATTCTACTAGGCTCTCTACTTTTACTTTCCATTGTCCTTTTGTACTCAACTCAGTTATAAGAATGGAATATCTTTCTCTATATTTGTTCACTCTCTGTTATTCACGCATGAGTAGCTAAATTAGTTGAATGGGTTGAGAAGTAGTTAGCTAGCAGAACGACGGAATCTTCATCTTTGTGATTATCTTGTTTATATATACTTCATTCGTCTATTAGAGATACTCGGGAGGGTAGTCTAAAGGTAAGATCTAGATTTGGAAAGGTTAGGTCAGAATCTAGGTTTGGAAGAACCAGGTTAGAACGCATAAACGGGAGATAGGCACTTAGGAATGAACACTATTTGTTATTAACGCATGGCATGCATCTTAGCAATAAGTTATGATTGTATGCGGTCACCTCGCTTTCATGCATTTTGCATCAACGCATAGGACAAGAATAGAGACTTAGGGATAAGCTTTATGGACATTTTGCATTCAACACATGCATCCTAGACTTAGGAGCATCGCATTTAAATTGGGAAATGACTTGCTGTGCATGGTTGTAACATGATCACAAGGTTTGACGCATTCCCGAGTAACGCTAGCTAAAAGACCTTCTCAACCCGTTCACTGCATACTCATTGCATCTATCAATGCAACCATCTTTCTCAAATTCGCCGTCTTTATTTACTTCTTTTCATCAACGCAACAACACACCCAAAACTTATTGTTTATTTGGTTACCACAAAGTTTTCATAAATATTACCAACATAACTATTTTCATAAGTCCCTGTGTTTGACCCTGGACTTACCAGGAAACTCAAGGGAATTTACACTTGAATTTCGCTGGGGAAACTTGAGTGCACAACGCAATCCATCAGCACATATCATCCATATTTCCACTTCATAAAATTAAGCATCAGTGACCTAATCTTAGATGCCAAAAATGGGTGTTTTTCTTAGGAGAAACCATTGGTCTTTTAGTTGTTGTCGCTATACTGAACATTTTAGTATTGAACAAGGTTTTTATGACTAACGGCCTTAGTACATATAAGTTACTTTCCATTGAACCAAAACCAAGCTTCATTCCATTCTTGAAAATAAACACTTTATTCTAAAAAAAAAAAAAAAAAAAGACAATATAACATTGTTCAATGAGACAAGAAACTGAGATTAAGTTCCTCTTGATATGAGGAACTATGAAAACATTATCTAGTAACAGATAACGTTTATTGTCCAAAAATAACTTCAACCTACCTATAGCAATAGCTGAAACAACCTCACCAGTACCGAGTCGAAGAGTCAACTCTCTCTGTGGCAACGTTTGCCAAGATCTGAATCCTTGATAAGAGGAACTGGCGTGATTAGTAGCGCCCAGATCAAGAATCCAGTCAGAATCATCATTCTCTACTAAACAGTCTCCAAGACCAATAAATCAGATTTACTGTCTTTAGACATCCTCTTCTTTTGGAGAGTAGTGGGATAAGTATCATAACCTAAATAAGCTCCAAGTTCCATGTTAGAGAACGTTTCTCTTCTATGAACCTCAACAGTGTCAGCAACAACTGCTTCCTCTTCCTGGAGTTTAACTTTGAAACTGACACTATTGGTTTTGTCATCCATCCCTCTGTGCTCAAAAAGTAAGAACTGACATTCAAACAAATCTTGCAACGAGTCCATGATCTCATGTGTAATGACCATGTTTTCAACCCTTTTGGCCAATGCATCAGGTATGCTAGCCAAAATGTGAAGTCAGGCCAATGAATTAGCCTTCATCCACACCTTATATGTAATACGAACACTTCACGATGCATCAAGGGTCGGGACTTGAGGACACTCCCCAACCATGACAAATTTGAGGTCGTTTACCATGAAATACGTTTACATGACTCTTTCCACTGTATGTAATTGGTCAAAGTAAAGTCATTACACAAAAATACAAACAAGTTGCTAAAAACAAAACAAAAAAAACATACGCACACGTTAACCTACGTTAGGTTTTAAGTTAATACCCATTGAAAAACAAACAACATCCAATAAAGTTTAGCAAAACTAATATGAACCTCGTGTGACATGCTGAAGGGAGGTCAATTATCCCTCCTCTGTATTGAGAAAGTTTCAACTAGTCATCTATATCAGAATAACTCTTGCTCTTATAACGACTAGCCATCATTGATTTGGTCAAAAGAGCATTAACTTACTTAACAATCTCCCGTAAGTGTGACCTACCATTTTAAGCCCTAGAGATCTGCCCCAAGCAGCCAATCCGAAGGGAAAAAATCTTGACCAATTGCACAAAACCCATTCGAAGGGGGATGCTCCCAGGGCGCCACGAGGGAGTACAAAATGATCTCACGGTATGGACCAATGATAGAGACTGTAGGACATGTTGACACACACACTTCACCCACTATTGATAAACACTCTCTCCGTTCACCTTGATATTGATTCATGCAAACACCATCCGAAGGGGGATGCTCTCAGGGCACCACGAGGCCAAGCATGTATCTCACGGTGTGGACATTCAGGGAGAAACGTGAATGGAATCATTGACATATCAGATACATCTCTTCCTCCCACTGAGTATTTTATAACCTAGGGTTTAGTTTACTTAGAAAAAACACAGCTAAGAATTTTAACTAAGTGACTTTTAGGTTTGCCCAAGAGTAACTTTTACCTTGGATAGTTAAAAAAAACTTTTGATCATCATCCATTAAACTCTTTAATGGAGTCTTTGATCAACTATCGCATGCTTGCAGAAAATCTATCTAATTCACCTTTCCAGGTAGGTTTCTAGGTAGGAGTGTTCTGTTTCCGTCAACTTAAGTACCCCAGCCTAGACAAAACCCGCCTTAGACAAAAGGTCCCTTATAGATAGATTTAATACAATCTTAATCTCTTATGCCAATAAATTTAATCCTATTATACTGATTTAAAAGATTAAACTAGGTTGCTAATCTCGTTAGAACCTTTGAATTTAGGTTTATCTCAATCCAATTTTAAAACCCTTTTAAAACATGAGTTCATCCTAAGTCCGCATGCAAGTCTTACTTATCAACTTTAGTTCTTATTTCTATTATAGCACTTATAACAGAAACAACCAAAACCATTCACAATGCAAAGCTAACACATATAAGGCATTCATAACTTTTACAAATAGCCTAAGTGTCATGCTTCATGCATTGTTCATTTGTTGCTACTTTTTATATGACACTTATACAAACAAGAAATGAATCAAGCAAAAACATGCTTCCCTTCACCCTTATACTATAACACTTATAATATAAAGATGATGCATGAATATGCTCACTGCATGCATAAATATAACTCTTATATTTCATGACGTAATGCGCATGCTTTCTTACAATTTCTTCATGTATATTATAACACTCATAATACATGATGCATGAATAATTGCACAACCTAAGGTGGGTTTTAAATCTATATGTCAAACATTTTGCCATATAAACTACATACATCTCATGTATAATAAACAAATGTTGATAAACCGGGAGAAATTGCCTCAAATCCTAAAAAACAAAAGCTAATTATAACAAAAACAAGGAGTGTCCAAACAGGCGAATCGGGTCCTGTTCGGGCAAAGCAACGCGTCTCCACTGATCGTGTACCTGACTTCCTAACAATCGTCTACACGAAAGAGCAAACGCTTTACTCAATCGTTGACCTATGCGTCTAGAGCTAAGCGATCGTTTAACAATGATGGTGTACCTTTTACTGTGGGATGAAGCAAGAGGTATGCGATCGTGCAGCATGCTCCACAATGCAAGCCTTATACAATCATCTAAACGACTACGATGCGTGAAGCACGATTGTCTAAATGATCGTTGAACGAACACCTTCGTATCGTATACCGTATGATCGTGTAGTCAGTGATTACGCGATGAACATGCTAACTACACGATTGTTTAGCGCGTGCCTTTTTCTAAACGATGAGCATCATATGCTCCCATTACGATCGTCTACCTCTAGCATTTACACGATCGAGCAACCGACGCTACCCATAGAGTAAACGATTTACCCTATTGTTTAACATTAGTTGAACGATCATTTAGCATTAGTTGAATGATCGTTTAGTAAATACTACACGATCGTATAGAACATCTACACAATCGTTTAGTTAAATCCCAATGATCATTTACCTGAGGCTATACGACACAACTAACTCTTGGTCTTCTTCTTCGTTGAGATCCACATCTTCATGCTTCGAAACTTCATCACGAATGACTCGACTAACTCAAACACTTTGAATTACATACTTAATTGCATGTTAATTATGCCCAAAAACATAGGGGCTCTTACATATTAACACTTTGTAATTTAAAGAAAGCTTTAATAGGGGAAATTTAACCCGTAAACATTCATCAACTCCATTCACAAACCATTTACAATTAAAAGCAATGTAGAAAAACCACCACAACTGTAAAAGAAGTTCAAAACAGAAGTGAAATTTGGAATATCAGAATAACCTGGCTCTGATACAAATTGAAGGAAATCGGACATGAGGATTTCCATGAGCAGTGGAATGATCGTTCCAAATTTCAATCGTATTTGAACAACAACAATTACAGTACAAGAAATGGAAACTACAAGCTATGCATACAACAAAATTACAGCATGCTTTACTATACGATCAAGGGAAAGAATTAACATACTTTTGAAGACTCATCTTCAACAACCTTGATCATGAACTCTCGTTCACATCAAGATAGCAACAAACGAACGCTCGAACTCCGCAATTTCTAAGATCACGAACAATCGACAACGACCACACAGACACTGCAAACTCAATGAACGTCCTCCAAATAACCTCGAACAATGTTGAGTTGAGTACAACACCATCACAATGGCTACCTTGGTATTCTCGATGTGAGAATCCAGAAGTGTGGGCTCTATATGGACTTGGTTAGAGGACGAGACCAGAGGAAGAACAATCATGTAAACGATAGAGCAAATGGGAGATGACAAGGTCTATCATATAGACGATGCCCAATCGTTTAACAGAAGCTATGCGATCGTTGAGCAAAAGTTGCACAATCATTTAACTAATCGGCCAGCTGAGTGACTATCATATACAAGTACTTCACGATTGTCTAGTCTCTCTTCAGGTGTCGTTTAGTAAATCTAATTCACTTGACAGCCACCGTGAGAACTTTCCGAGAATAGAAACTCTCAATCATCAATAACTAAATTTAGGAAAACATTTTTCCTTTTATCTCACAGTTACCATGAAACTACCAATAACCTCCCACTCAATTGGCTATTAGAGAAAAAGAGATAATTATCCAATAATTAATATTATTATAAATACATATGATAACCAACTTACCATAGTAAACCTATAGTTTTAATATTTCATCTCATGAAACATATAAACCATAGCTCTTTTTCTATTTCATGGTCCTTAATGTAAATCTCATTTACATTAGTCCTCCACTTGATGTATCTCATACATCATACCGATCATATCATATTTAATCGAATTATCTCTTGTCAATTTGAACATTTCAAATCAACACCAAGAACTGATCCTCAACTTGAATCCATTGAGCTACCAAGGGGACCTTATAGACCTGTAGCTCGAAGCTCCAACAATATGTGAATAACTGACTAAACCTTTAGTCACGGGATCCACCATCTGTTAACTATCGAGCACTCCACTAAAGACCGACAACTAAACTCTCCTTACTATAGATATATTATGTGTCCATATCAACCAATCAACAGCGCGATAACTCTTCACAAATTGCTCGTAAGTACAGCTGGGCTAATAACCGTTATGCCCCTGTAGTTACATCTAACTTCTTAAGTACCACTGATCTCTCTAATGAACACAAGTCATAGTTCTACTATGACTAAGTTCTCTCTTCCAAAGAGAAACTATGGCCACTATGTTCAAGTCCTGGAATCAGCCCTTAAGAGAGCAATCTATCTACTTACCCCTACTTTGGGGAAGGTGTGAATTTCATCTTGTGTAACTGAGTTCCCAGCTCCCAAATCAGACAAGTCCCCAAAAAGGTAGGCATGTTAAGTTGGCAATCTGACCACTCTCACTTATACTAATCAAAGGACTGCCCTCAAAGCCAGAAGTTCCCAAAACACTCAGGATTGAGGTCACGTCACCTATGGTCGTTTAGGTGAGATGTAAGTCTCCAGTATCAACGGCGTTATACATAAAGATGAATCATCTCATGGTCTGATCTTATACAAACTCTTTGTATAGGACACCCCCACTCGCATGTCTCCACATGAATGGTAAACCTTTACAAAGCGAGTCGTATCCGTAGTGTCACAAGGATCAGGAATACCTCCTTAATCCTTATACTACAGACCTATTTAGGTTATCACTTAAGGTATGATCCACTTGTATATCTCATATACATGCTAAAGTTTACATACAATAACCATGGAGCTTTGTTTATTGGATATGAGTAAATGCTAGATAAAATATCTCTTTTTTTTTTCATAACAATGTGTATAAATTACAAACTACGAGACTTTGGGAGAATTAGGACACTAACCCCAACAACAGCTTCTCTTTGGAAGAGAGGACTCAGTCATAGGAGGACTATGACTTATGTTCATTAGAGGGATCAGTGGTACTTAAGGAGTTAGATGTAACTACAGTGGCATAACGGTTATTGGTCCAACTGTACTTACGAGCGATCTGTGAAGGGTTGTCGCCCTGTTGATTGGTTAAGATGGACATATAATATATTTGTGGTAAGAAGAGTTCAACTGTCGGTCTTTAGTGAAGTGTCTGGCAGTTAACGGATGGTGGATCCCGTGACTAAAGAGTTTAGTCAGTTATTCACGTACTATTGGAGATTCGAGCTACAGGTCTATAAGGTCCCCTTGGTAGCTCAATGGATTCAGTTGAGGATCAATTCTTGGTGTTGATTTGAAATGTTCAAATTGACAAGAGGTAATTTGATTATATATGATATGATCGGTATGATGTATGAGATACATCTAGTGGAGGATTAATGTAAATGAGATTTACATTAAGTATCATAAAATAGAAAAAGAACTATGGTTTGTATGTTTCATGAGATGAAATATTAAAACTATAGATTATAAATATATTATGGTAAGTTAGTTATCATTTATATTTATAATAATATTAATTATTGGATAATTAACTCTTTTTCTCTAATAACCAATTGAGTAAGAGGTTATTGGTGGTTTCATGGTAACCGTGAAATAAAAGGAAAAATGTTTTCCTAATTTTAATAAGAGTTTGTAAGGTTGAATTTTGTGAATTTGAGATTTCCTCTCTCGAAAATATTTTCACAGAAGTTGTCAAGTAAATAGGATTTACTAAGCGACAGCTTGGATAAAGTAAATGATCGTGGAGTGTTTGTAGGCGACAGAAACTCGGCTAAGCGATGAGCTAAACGATCACATAGCTTTTGCTAGACGATCGCTTAGTTTTTCCTAAATGATTGGCATCGACCTATACGATAGGTTCTGCCATCTCCCACTTGCTCAATTGTTTACACGATTGTTGTTTCCTCCATCTTCTGCCTCAAACCAAGTCCACACAGAGCCCACCCTCTAGATTCTCACACCGAGAATACCAAGGAAGCCTTTTTGGTGGTGTCATACTCAACTCGACACCGTCGAGGTTCTGTGGAGGTCGTTCATGTTGTTGGGGTGTTTAAGACCAAGGTGATCACTGAGTTTGAGTGCGCAGTGTTCGTGTAGTGTAGCGGTCGTGTTGGACGAACGTTTGTGGTTTATGTGTTGTTGTGATCGAGCGTTCGTGATCAAGGAGCTTAGCGACGAATCTACAAAAGTGTGTAGCGTTTACCCTTGATCTTTTATATATCATGTTGTAATTTCTGTAATTAATGCATAACCATATGTTTTTGTTTATGACTGTAATTGTAAAGTTCATATATGATTGTAATTTGGAATGATCTTTCCGCTGCTCATGGAAATCCTCGTGTTCAATTTCCTTCAGTTGAGTCGTTCATGCTGAGATTTCGAGGTAAGAAGTTGTTGTTCTTCGAGGATGAAGAGGACCAAGTGTTGATCAGGTCGTGTAAACGATGGGGTAAACGATCGTAGAGTATCGGATACTCAGGAGCAGGTTGACGCGTGTGCACTAAACGATCATGTAGCTTAGCAAGCTTCATCGCTAAGTTCCTGACTACATGATTGTGGAGTAAAAAATTTACTTAAGTGCTTGTTATGTGATCGTCTAGATGATCATGCTTCACCAACGTCATCATCTAAATGATCGTTTAGACTCGCGTGTTTTGTCTTGTGTGCTAAACGATCGGGTACCTCATGTTTCATCGCATAATAATTGAAGGATCTCATACCAAGAGTTCCCTGAGCGGGTTTAGATCGTTCCAATTTCACAGTGACCGGAACATAAACGATATAAATTCAATACTAACAGTTATGCATATTAAATTCATCAATAGAATGCTCAGAATATAATAAAACATAGGGAAAAGAGGTTCATACCAAAGGAAGACGGTCTTCGTATGTGTGAACCCAATAGCGGAAAAACTTCCCACCGATCTACTAGCACTCGGCTAGTCTGTCAACTATTATTGCATGATCCGTACGTACACAAACAAGGTCGCGGGAACAACACCACCACAAGGGAAACCCGGGTATCCTCGGCGTCAAAAACCCAAAGAGTGGGCTCTAGTGAGTTTGGTAGAGGACGGAAGAGAAGACTTCGTGTAGATGATAAGCGCACGTGAGAAGACTCTGCTATCGTATAGTGGAGACGCTTACGTATAATAGAACTACACGATCATTTAGGAAAAACATAATGATCGTTTAGGAAAGAGGTATACCATCATTTAGAGAATGCGTGAACTAAACGATCACTTAGATAAATGAGCTTCTATCGTATAGGCTCTCACGATCGCTCTTTCACAGATTCTTTTTGGGGCGCGGGCGATCAAATGCACGACTGAATTATCTCTTCAAAATGAAAATGATTTTCAAACTTTAACCCACCGGTTACCTTAACCTTCGCGGCCCCATCTTCCCACGTTCAAACGTGAATTAATTGGTTAATTATTAAATAATTAATCAATTAATTTAATTAATAAATATAATCATATTATATTTATATTCTATAGTATGATATCAATATCTACTATAGTATTTTTCTTCTACTTGATATAAATCATATTTATATCTACTTTCCTCCAAAATAATGTATCTCATACATTTAGCCAATTATATCATATATAATTAACCAGTCCAATTATATCATATGTAATTGAATTTTCTCTTATCAATTTGAACATTTCAAATTAACCCAAACACTGGTTCTCGACTTTATCCAAGCTACCCAGGTGACCTAATGGACCTGTGGCTCGAAGCTCCAATGGTACGTGAATAGCTGACTAAACTCTTTAGCCACGAGATCACCATCCGTTAACTGTCAGTGATTCCACTAAAGACCAACAGCTGAACTCTTCTTACCATAGATATATTTCTATGTCTATTGGATATAACCAATCATGAGTACGATGACCCTTCACAGATGCTCGTAAGTACAGTTGGACCAATTTACCGTTTTGCCCCTGTAGTTACATCTCACTCCTTAAGTACCACTGATTCCTCTAATGAACAATACAACATAGTCCAACTATGTGTGAACATCTCTCGGGCCAAGAGAAGGTGTGTGGCACCACATCGTTCAAGCCTTGGAATCAGCCCTTAAGGGAGCCATCTATCTACTTACCCCTGCCTCGGGGAATGAGTGAATTTCATCTTGTGTAGTTGAGTTTCCAGCTCCTAAATCAGACAAATCCCCAAAATGGTAAGTTTGAATCGGTGACTTGGCCATTCGCACCCATACAAATCAAAGGACCGCCCTCAATGGCAGGAGTTCCCAACTCACTCAGGATTGAGGTCATGTTACCTATGGTCATCCTAGTGAAGTGAAGTCTCTATCATGAACGGTGTTAAATAACAAGACATTAACACTTCGTGGTCAGGTCTTATACAAACTCTTTGTATAGGACGACCCCGCTCGCATATCCCTAACACGAATGATCAGGATCAGACCATCTGTGGCAAGTCACAACACTTATGACCATTCCACAAAGCGGGTCGTGTCCGTAGCATTACCAGGATAAGGTTTCCCTCCCATATCCATATACTACAGACCAATTTGGTTATCACTCAAGACATGATCCACTTGTATGTCACCACATACATGCTTAGTCACATACAGATAACTAGGAATTTTATGTTTATTGATTTATGGTAAAGCAAATAAATCAAATAACCGAGCAAAACAACAAGATGTGAAGTAAATATCATATATTAACAATCACAATTTTTCATATATACTGTTTACAAACTATAGGACAAAACTTTAGGGCATCAACCCCAAAAATCTCCCACTTGTCCTAAAGCGAAGTGGGGTGTACAAAAAAAAATTAGTACAAAACAATAAACTAGGGCATATAAAAGCCCAGTATAATAAAATCTCCCACTTGCCCTAGTTCAGCTACAGGCTATCTTGTAGACCCATGCTCCGTAGGTGACCCTCAAACACTGTAGCCGTGAGAGCCTTCATAAACAGGTCAAGCAACATTGTGCTCCGAAGCGATCTGCGTGATGATCACGTCCCCTCAATGCACTATCTCGCGGATCAGATGATACTTCCACTCTATGTGTTTACCACATCAGTGACTCCTTGGCTCCTTGGAGTTCGCCACTACCCCATTATTACCACAATAGAGGGTAATGAGCCTAGACATATCTGGAACAACTTCCAGGTCTATCAAGAACTTCCTGAGCTAGACGACCTCCTTAGCAGCTTCGCAAGCCGCTATGTACTCCACCTCCATAGTGGAGTCAGCGATGCACCCCTGGTTAGTGCTTCGCCACACTACAGCTCCTCTGTTAAGAGTGAAGACTGACCCTGATGTGGACTTGTAAGAGTCCTTATTAGTCTGAAAGTCAAAATCTATGTATCCTGTGAGGATCAAATCCCTTGAACCATACACGAGCATGTAGTCCCTCGTTCTCCGAAGATACTTGAGGATGTTCTTCACTCCAGTCCAGTGACTCTAGCCTGGGCTAGACTGATACCTACTAACTATGCCCACAACGTAGCAGATTTCTGGACGAGTACAGAGCATCACGTACATCAAACTTCCAACGGTAGATGCATATGGGACCCGTTACATTTCCTCAACTTCTTGAGGCGTCTTAGGACACATTTCTATAGACAAAGTAACTCCATGCCTGAACAGCAGTAGGCCCTTCTTAGAGTCCTGCATCGAGTGCTTGAGCAACATCTTGTCAATGTACGATGCCTAAGACAGTGCTAGCACTTTGTTCTTACGATCCCGAGAAATCTGGATCCCTAGAACAAACTGAGCCTCTCCCAAATCTTTCATTTGGAATTGGGTCGCTAGCCAGTTCTTAACTGCAGCCAGTAGTCCTACATTATTCTCAATGAGTAGGATATCGTCTACATACAATACTAAGAAGACTACTGAAGTATTAATGATCTTCTTGTAGACATAAGGTTCAACAACATTTTGGTCAAAGCCATATAACTTGATCGTAACATCAAATCGTATGTTCCAAGATCGAGACGCCTGTTTCAGTCCATAAATGGACCGATTCAGTTTGTAACCTTTTTCTCTTGACCTTAGGCTTTGAATCCCTCGGGCTGCACCATATAAATGATCTCCTCAAGATTGCCATTCAGAAAGGCCGTCTTGACGTCAATTTGCCAGATCTCATAATTATAATAAGATGCAATGGATAGGAGGATGCAGATCGGCTTTAACATGGCAACAGGCGAGAAAGTCTCCTCATAGTTGACTCCCTCTACCTGGGTATAACCCTTTGCCACAAGTCGAGCCTTGAAGGTTTGTACCTTCCCATCAGAACCCCGTTTTCGCTTATAGATCCATTTACATCCTATAGGGCGAACCCCATCAAGTTGATCTACAAGATCTCATACTGAGTTGAAGTACATCAACTCCATCTCGAGATCCATGGCCTTGACCCATTCATCCTGGTCAACATCCTCCTTTGCCTTCTTATAAGACAACGGATCCTCAACGTCACCATCTGCTACCATAGCAAGGATTTCCATGAAACCCAGATAGCGAACGGGTGGGTTTGCAATCCTCCCACTACGTCGAGATTCCCTCAACTCTTGAGGTAGAACTGACCTACTGGATGAACTCCCATCAACAACTCTTGTTGATGTAGCAAGCTCTTCAACAACTCTTGTTGAAGTTTCAGTAGTTTCATTGGGAAGCTCACGTGACATGACTTTACTTCGTGGACTGTGCTTCTTTATATGATCCTCCTCTAGGAAATTGGCGTTTGTTGAAACAAATACCCTATTTCCATCGGATCATAAAAATAACCCCCTTGTGTACCTTTGGGGTAGCCTACAAAGAGGCACAACCTCAACCGTGGTTCCAACTTCTTGGGATTAGCCTCAAGAACATGTGCAGGGCAACCTCAAATGTGGAAATGACGTAGCTAGCTTTACGCCCATTCCATAACTCCAGAGGTGATCTTGCAACACTCTTGGAGGGAACACAGTTGAGTATGTACACCGCAGTCTCTACTATGAAACCCCAAAATGAGTCTAGTAAGGAAACTTAACTCATCATCGAACGAACCATGTCTAACAAGGTCCTATTTCTCCTTTCCGCTACACCATTCTACTGAGGTGTACCTGGCGCTGAGAGTTGGGAAAGGATTCCATGTTCTATCAAATAGTCCTGGAATTCGGAGTCCAAAAACTCTCCACCTCGATCTGATCAAAGTGTTTTAATCCGTCTATCCAATGCGTTTTCAACTTCAACCTTGAACTCTTTGAACTTTTCAAAGGATTCAGACTTCCGTTGCAAAAGATAAACATACCCATACCTAGAGTAATCATTAGTAAAACTTATAAAATACTCATAGCCACCTCGGGTTCGCACATTTATAGAACCACATAGGTCAGAATGTACTTAATTCATCAACGGCATGCTCAAAGTATAATAAAACATAAGGGAAAGAGGTTAATACCAAAGGAAGACGGTCTTCGTACGTGTGAACCCAAAGCAGCGGAAAAACTTCCCACCGATCTACCAGCACCCGGTGAGTCTATCGATTGTTACTGCACGATTCGTACATACACGAACAAGGCCGCAGGGACAACACCTACACAAGGGAAACCTGAGTATCCTCGGCGTCAAAAACCCGAAGAGTGGGCTCTAGTGAGTTTGGTAAAGGACGGAGGAGAAGACTTCGTGTAGACGATAAGCGTGCGTGAGAAAAACTTTGCTATCGTATAGCGGAGATGCTTATCGTATAGTAGAACTACACGATCGTTTAGGAAAAACAGAACGATCGTTTAGAAAAGAGGTATACGATCGTTTAGAGAACGTGTGAACTAGACAATCGCTTAGACGAATGAGCTTCTATAGTATAGGCTCTCGCGATCGCTCTTTCACGGATTCTTTTTGGGGCGCGGGCGATCAAATGCATGACTGAATTATCTCTTCAAAATGAAAACGATTTTCAAACTTTAACCCGCCGGTTACCTTAACCTTCGCGGCCCCATCTTCCCACGTTCAAACGTGAATTAATTGGTTAATTATTAAATAATTAATCAATTAATTTAATTAATAAATATAATCATATTATATTTATATCCTATAGTTTGATATCAATATCTACTATAGTATTTTTCCTCTACTTGATATAAATCATATTTATATCTACTTTCCTCCAAAATAATGTATCTCATACATTTAGCCAATTATATCATATATAATTAACTAGTCCAATTATATCATATGTAATTGAATTTCCTCTTGTCAATTTGAACATTTCAAATTAACCCAAACACTGGTTCTTGACTTTATCCAAGCTACCCAGGTGACCTAATGGACCTGTGGCTGAAGCTCCAACGGTACGTGAATAGCTGACTAAACTCTTTAGCCACGAGATTCACCATCCGTTAACTGTCAGTGATTCCACTAAAGACCAACAGCTGAACTCTTCTTACCATAGATATATTTCTATGTCCATTGGATATAATCAATCATGAGTACGATGACCCTTCACAGATGCTCGTAAGTACAGTTGGGCCAATTTATCGTTTTGTCCCTGTAGTTACATCTCACTCCTTAAGTACCACTGATTCCTCTAATGAACAATACAACATAGTCCAACTATGTGTGAACACCTCTCGGGCCAAGAGAAGGTGTGTGGCACCACATCGTTCAAGCCTTGGAATCAGCCCTTAAGGGAGCCATCTATCTACTTACCCCTACCTCGGGGAAGGAGTGAATTCCATCTTGTGTAGTTGAGTTTCCAGCTCTCAAATCAGACGAATCCCCAAAATGGTAGGTTTGAATCGGTGAATTGGCCATTCACACCTATACAAATCAAAGGACCGCCCTCAATGGTAGAAGTTCCCAACTCACTCAAGATTGAGGTCATGTTACCTATGGTCATCCTAGTGAAATGAAGTCTCTGTCATGAACGGTGTTATATACGAGACATTAACACTTCGTGGTCAGTCTTATACAAACTCTTTATAAAGGACGCCCCCGCTCGCATGTCCCCAACACGAATGATCAGGATCAGACCATCTGTGGCAAGTCACAACACTTGTGACCATTCCACAAAGCGGGTTGCGTCCGTAGCATTACCAGGATAAGGTTTCCCTCCTATATCCATATACTACATACCATTTTGGTTATCACTCAAGATATGATCCCCTTGTATGTCACCACATACATGCTTGAGTCACATAGAGATAACCAGGGATTTTATGTTTATTGGTTTGTGGTAAAGCAAATAAAATAAATAACCGAGCAAAACAAAAAGATGTGAAGTAAATATCATATATTAACAATCACAGATGTTCGTATATACTGTTTACAAACTACAGGACACGCGACTTTAGGGCATCAACCCCAACAGTTATTGATACTCGATCATAGCTAAACGATTGTGTATACCCAATCGCGTTTACTAAACGATGGGAGCTTCGCCCGAGCGGTTCAAGATTCAGTTCACCTGTGAATCGGTTTGCTCGATGGAAAATGTAATAGATAGAATTTTTATTTCCGATTTTGAGGCGGTTCATCCCGGTCCATTAATCTTTGTCAATGTACATAGGATGTATGTTTATTTATATGCCATATAGAAGAAATCCCACCTTAGGTTATGCATTGTTCATGCATCATCTCTTTATTGTAAGTGTTATGATTTAGAGAAGCATGATTTAAATTACATAAGAGCATGCTCATGAATCATATAATATAAGAGTTATATTTATGCATGCATTAAGCATAGACATGCATCATCTTTATAGTATAAGTGTTATAGTATAAGGGTGTATGGAAGCATGTTTGCTTGGTTCATTACATGTATATAAAAGTTATGTATAGTAATGAACGGACATTGCATGAAGCATGACACATAGGTTAAATTTATAAGTAGCAATGTGTATGATTTTAGTTGTTTCTTTTATAAGAGTTATAAGGAAACTAGAATTAAAATCTATAAGAAAGACATGCATGCGAACTTAGGCTTGAATCATGGTTTTAAAAGTGTTTTAAAACTTGGTGGAGATAGATCTAAAATCACGGTTCTAATGAGATTAGCAACCTAGGGTTTAATCATTTAATCAGTTTAGTAGGATTAAATTGACTAATAAAAGGTTAAAGTGTAGCAAATCAATCTATAAAGGACCTTTTGTCTAAGGTGGGTTCTGTCTAGGCTGGGGTATTTAAGGTGATCGAAATGGAACACCCCTACCTGGGAGCCTACTTGGAAAGGTGAATTAGAGAGATTTGATGCATGCATGCAAATTTAAGGACAATCCATTAGAGAGTTTAATATGACTACTTAAACTTGTTTAATTTCAAAGACAGGAGTTGTTTTTGGGCAAATTAAACTAACTTAGATTAAAATCAGTAGCCGGATGGTCTAAGTTAATGAACCCCTAGGTAGAACATTCAATGAGAGGTACTTGAGGTATCTGATGCTTCATTTAAACCTCTCACATTTCTCCCTTTATTGTCCATACCGTGAGATCTATCCTCGACCTCGTGGTACCTTGGGAGTTCCTCCTAAAGGATGGTGTTTGGATAGGTCAATATCAAGGTGGATGGAGAGAATGTTCATAGTAAGTGGGAGTGGGACGTGTGACAACATATCCCACGGTCTTTCTCATTAGGTTGGTTAAAGTTTTTGTGCATCGTTTCGAGGCACCCTGGGAGTGTCCCTCTATAGGATGACAGTTTTGCATGTTTCTTTATCTGATTTACTGTATAGGATAAGGTCGCTTTAGTCTCTTGTCCTATTATACTTTTTCCCTACGATGGGTGCATTAGGGCGGGACTCTAAGGCTGAAAACGAAGGGTTACACTTACGCAGAATTATTAAGGGTTAACAGTTCTAGACTGAACGAATGATGACTATTAGGTGCAATTCCAAGAGTTGGTTCTGCCTAATGGTTGAGAGTGCCTCATCCAAGTGAAAGGGTATCTGATCACCTTACCGGTATCGTTTGTCCTGCCTCGTTGGGGCATCATTGCAAAATAGAAGTCTTTTTCACTTAGGGTACTTGGAAACTATTTTAATAAAACTAAGATTGGTGTTAAAATGTGTTTAAAACATAGACTTATTAAGTTTGTTCTTTTTCAGCAACGTTTTAATGGCCACCGCCACTTTAGCTCTACTTAGCACCGAAAAACTGACTGGCGAGAATTACGCTAGTTGGGAACACACGATCACAACAATTTTGATCATCAATGATCTCAGATTTGTCCTTACGGAGGAGTGTCCTCCTATTCCACCTCCTAACGCCGCTCAAAATGTTTAGAAGGCCTACGAGCATTGGACACTGGTGAATGAGAAGGCCAAAGCTTATATATTGGCCACTCTTAAGACGTTTTGGCCAAGAAGCATGAGCCCATGGTCTCAGCACGGGAGATCATGGAGTCCCTATGGGGGATGTCTAGACAATCGTCTGGACAGCTCAAGCATGAGGCTCTCAAATGCATTTTCAACACCAAAATGGAGGAAGGCACCTCTGTTCGTGAACACATGCTTAGCATGATGGTCTACTTCAAAGTGGTGGAGATGAATGGGTCTCGGATCGATGAAGGCAGCCAGATAAGCATTATCCTACATTCGTTGCCGGATAGCTTCCTGCACTTTGTTAGTAATGTAATTCTGAATAAATTGGACTATACCCTTACAACTCTCCTCAATGAGTTGCAGACTTTCCAATCCCTATTGAAAAGTAAGGAGAAGAGAGGAGGTGAGGCGAATGTTGCTTCATCTTCAAAGACGTTCCATAAAGGTTCGACCTTAGGAACAAAGTCTGCACTTTCTACTCCTTACACTGGAAAGTGGAAGAAGAAGAAGGGTAGTAAAGGAAAGGGGAAGACACTTGCTAACCCACAGTCTGTCACCCAGCAGGGTAGGCATCCAGTGCCGATTGACAAGAGAAAGTATTTCCACTGCAACCAGGATGGGCACTGGAAGAGGAATTGTCCTCGCTAGTTGAAGGAGAAGAATGCGGCCAAGGCTAAGACTAAGGCTAAAGCAAAACAAGGTAAATATGATTTACTAGTTTTGAAAACTTGTTTAATGGAGAATGATGATTCTGCTTGGATTATTGACTCGAGTGCCACTAATCATGTTTGTTCTTCCTTTCAGGGGATTAGATCCTCGCGGTAGCTAGATGCTGGTGAAATGAATATGCGAGTAGGCACCGGGGACGTCGTCTCAGCTGTAGTAGTAGGGGGAGTCCAATTGACTTTAAAGAAGAAATTTCTATTTTTACATGATGTATTTGTAGGAACTTAATTTCTGTAAAGTACTTGTTACAGTGTAAATATACTCTTGAATTTCAGTTGAATAAAATGTTTATTCATAAAGATGAGTTGAAATCTGTACAACATATCTGGAAAATAACTTGTATGTTCTAAGACCGCTAGCAACGAGTTCTCTCCATAACATAAAGATGTTTAAAACCGACTTAACTCAAAATAAACGTCAACAGGTTTCTCCAAAAGAAAATGCCCGACTTTGGCACCTTCGATTAGGGCACATCAATCTCAGTAGGATTGAGAGGTTGGTGAAGAATGACCTTCTAAATGAGTTAGAGGAAAATTCTTTACCGATGTGTGAATCTTGCCTTGAAGGTAAGATGACTAAAAGACCTTTTACTCGAAAAGGTTCTCAAGCCAAAGAGCCTCTAGAGTTAGTGCATTCTGACCTTTGTGGTCCGATGAATGTGCAAACCAAGGGAGGCTATGAGTATTTCATCACCTTTACTGATGATTACTCTAGGTATGAGTATGTTTATTTGATGCAACGGAAGTCCGAATCCTTTGAAAAGTTCAGAGTGAAGGTGTCCATATAACACATGTGGAAACAATTTTAGGATCGAAGGCACTTAACTACATCAATTTTAGAAAATGAAAGCATGATGTCCAAATACCGTAAACAGAGAGCAGAATTTGTACCAACCTTTTTGGAGACCAATTCAGCAACTCCCTTTGATTCCTTTGCTCATAAACGGTGTGTGAACCACCTATAGTGTCTTCCCTACTATTCTCCGGGCCAAGAACGACTTGTGGGAGTCTATAGAGATAGGAATGTGAAGGGAATGCTTGAAGGTTCAAGCTCTAGAGATATATGAAGGTAGGTGAGTTTGAGACCAAATTCCAGCAGCATAACAGTATGGAAATGGTTATGTTCAGCTCTCAATCTGATTCTACCTCTACTTATAGAGTGAATCCATGCATCAAGAAGCCTTAAGATGCAAGACACATGGTGGAGATGCAAGCAATAGTGGATTCTAGGTGTTCATGTAACATTACATGCAAGAGTGCATGGATGAGTTGTTTTTCCACTTTGAATCACCATGCATAAGTGGGATTCCAACAAAATCCATTATCCTTGATCCAAAATTTGATTTTAGCTTGCATTTTAATTTTAATTTCAATTCTAAATTGAAATTAATTTTTGGTAATTAATTTGAAACTTTTCTAATTAATTTCATATGATTAATCCAATTAATCATTCTAACATTGTGCAATCCATTATATATGAATCCTTATTCATGTATATAGTATTTAAAACACTTTTAAATACATTATCTCTCATTTAATAATTTATTCATAATTAAATTATTGTGTCAAACACAATTGACGATAATACCCTTTCCCGATTTTGAACGATTCAAAGTTTCCTATCTAATTGTTCTAGGCTTTATTCTGATATGAGCTAGTAGGGGACCTAATAGACCTACAGATCATGGGCTCCAACGATTCGAGGTTAACCGACTAATCTCATTAACCAAGCTAACCAACATTCGTTAATTACTGGGACACTCCACTATAGCCCAGTAGCTACACTCCCCTCACCGTAGATATATTTCCATCCACTTGATATAACCATGTTCAGTAAGTCGATCCTTCACATGATATTCGTAACTATAGCCGGGTCAAATGTCTGTTTTACTCCTATAGTACTTCTTGTTCCTTAAGTTCCACTAATTCTCTAATGAACAATCGGTTTGTGGTCCAACCATCAAACCTAAGTCCCTATCGGGCCAAGGAGAGAGTGGGACCCCTTGTTCAAGTCCTGAAGTTAGTACTTAAGGGAACAACCTTTTTACTATCGCTGAAATGGGTAGGAGAAAATTCTGTCTTGCGAGACTATGTCCCTAGCTATCTATCCGATCTTATCCCCAAAATGGTAGGCTTGTTGAGTCGGCGATGTCTGGCCACTCTCACCCATGCAGATCAAGGGATAATCTCGTACAAATAGAAGTTCGTAGTTAGCTCAGGATTAAGATTTAGTTACCTAGGTCATCTTGTGAAATAGTCAGTTTCTTCAGTAAACGGCGTTATAAAGAGAAAGTGACTAATTTTGCGGTCTTGTCTTATGCAAACTCATTGCATAGGACGCCCCCACTCACATGTCTCTACACGAACGATTTAGGATCTCATCGTTTGTACTTAATACAAAGTGGGTCGCGTCCATAGTGTCCCCAAGATAAGGTACCCAACCCTATCCTTATACTATGGACAGTTTTGGCTATATACTTGAACTTGATCCTATGATATGTCTCTACATATAGTTCGAGTATTCATGTTATAGCCAAGGATTTTAGTTTATTGGATTTAGGTTACAATTTCAATAACAACTTTATCGAAAAACAAAACAAAATATGTTTATTAATTTACAAACTACGAGTTTTAGGACATAAAATCCAACACAGAGAGCTCAAGGCTAAAGTTGAAAATGCATTGGATGGATACATTAAGACACTTCGATCGGATCGAGGTGTAGAGTTTTTGGATTCGGGGTTCCAAGACTATTTGATAGAACATAAAATTGTTTTCCAACTCTCAATGTCGGGTACACCTCAGTAGAATAGTGGAGCGGAGAGGAGAAACAAAACCTTGTTGGACATGGTTCGATCGATGATGAGTTACGCTTCCTTACCGAACTCGTTTTGGGGTTAGAGACTGGAGTATAAATACTCAATTGTGTTCCTTCCAAGAGTGTTACGTAAACACCTTTGGAGTTGTGGAACGGGCGTAAAGCTAGTTTACGTCACTTCCGCATATGGGGTTGCTCAGCACATGTGCTTGAGGCCAATCCAAAGAAATTGGAACCACGGTCGAAGTTGTGCCTCTTTGTTGGCTACCCCAAAGGTACACGAGGGGGTTACTTTTATGATCCAACGGAAAACGGAGTGTTTGTTTCTACGAATGCTACTTTTCTAGAGGAAGATCATATTAGGGAGCACAGTCTATGTAATAAGATCATGTTACATGAGTTTTCCAACGAAACTACTGAAACTTCAACAAGAGTTGTTGAAGGGCCTACTTCATCAACAAGAGTTATTGATGATAGTTCATCTGATAGATTGGTTCCACCTCAAGAGTTGAGGGAACCTCGATGCAGTGAGAGGGTTGCGAACCCACCTGTTCGCTATTTGAGTTTCATAGAAATCCTAGCTATGGTAGCCGATGGCAATGTTGAGGATCCATTGTCTTATCAGAAAGCAATGAAGGATGTTAACCGGGATGAATGGGTCAAAGCCATGGATCTCGAGATAGAGTCGATGTACTTCAACTCAGTGTGGGATCTTGTAGATCAGCCTAATGGGGTCAGACCTATAGGTTGCAAATGGATCTACAAGAGGAAATGGGGTGCCGATGGGAAGGTGCAAACTTTCAAGGCTCGACTTATGGTAAAGGGTTATACCCAAATGGAGGGAGTCGACTATGAGGAGACTTTCTCACTTGTTTCCATGTTGAAGTCGATCCGCACCCTCCTGTCTATTGCCGCTTATTATGATTATGAGATTTGGCAAATGGACGTCAAGACTACCTTTCTGAATGGCGATCTTGAGGAGATCATTTATATGATGCAGCCCGAAGGATTCATTGCCCAAGGTCAAGAGCAAAAAGTTTGCAAACTGAATGGTCCATTTATGAGCTGAAACAGGCGTCTCGATCTTGAAATATTTGATTTGATACTGCAATTAAATCATACGATTTTGACCAAAATGTTGATGAGTCTTGTGTTTACAATAAGATCATCAACAATTCAATAGTTTTCCTAGTGTTGTATGTAGACAATATCCTACTCATTGGGAATGATGTAGGACTACTAACTGCAGTTAAGAATTGGCTAACGACCCAATTCTAAATGAAAGATTTGGGAGAGGCTCAGTTTGTTCTTGGTATACAGATTTTCGAGATCGCAAGAACAAAGTGCTAGCGTATTCTTAGGCATTATACATTGACAAGATGTTGCTCAAGTACTCGATGCAAAACTCCAAAAGGGGCCTACTGCCATTCAGGCATGGAGTTACTTTGTCTAAGGAAATGTGTCCTAAGACACCTCAAGAGGTTGAGGAAATGAGACAGGTCCCATATGCATCTATCGTTGGCAGTTTGATGTATGCGATGCTCTGTACTCGACTAGACATTTTCTTTGTTGTGGGCATAGTCAGTAGATATCAGTCTAATTCAATAAAGGGTCACTGAACCGTAGTCAAGAATATCCTCAAGTATCTTCGGAGAATGAGGGACTACATGCTCGTGTATGGAACTAGGGATTTGATCCTTATTGAATACATGGATTTTGACTTTCAGACTGATAGGACTCTAGGAAGTCCACTTCAGGGTCAGTTTGTACTCTTAACGGAGGAGCAGTAGTGGAGCAAAGCACTAAGCAGGGGTGCATCGCCGACTCCACGATGGAGGCCGAGTACATAGCGATTTGTGAAGCTGCTAAGAAGGTCGTTTGACTTAGGAAGTTCCTGACATATCTGGAAGTTTTTCCAGACATGTCTAGGCTCATCACCCTCTATTGTGACAATGTGGTGTTGTGGCGAACTTCAAGGAGCCCAGGAGTCATAAGCGCGACAAATATATAGAGCGGAAGTATCATTTCATCTACGAGATAGTGCATCGAGGGGACGTGAAAGTTACGAAAATCGCTTTGGAGCACAACGTTGCTGACCCGTTTTCGAAGGCTCTCACGGCTATAGTTTTTTAGGGTCACCTTCAGAGCATGGGTCTACGGGACCACCTGCAGCTAGACTAAGGCAAGTGGGAGATATTTTGTATTGGGCCTTAGTGCCCTTGTTTATTGTTTTGTACTATTCGTTTGTACACCCACTCGCTTTAGAACAAGTGGGATTGTTGGGGATGATGCCCTAAACTCTCGTTGGGTCATGTAGTTTGTAAACACAGTTTTGAACAAACGTTTGTGATATAATATATATGATATTTTCTTCACTTTTGTCTATGGAACATTAGATGTTTTAATTGCTTTACGACAAACCAATAAACTAAGATCCTTGGTTGTCGTTTGTAACTTAGGTATGTATGTGGAGACATACAGGTGGATCATGCCTTAAGTGATAATCAAAATGGTCTGTAGTATATGGATATAGGAGGGAAACCTTATTATGGTAAACTACGGATGTGGCTCGCTTTGTAGAATAGTTACAAGTGTTGTGACTTGCTACAGATGGTATGATCTTGATCATTCATGTGGAGACATGCGAGTGGGGGCATCCTATACAAAGGAGTTTGTATAAGACCGGACCACATCGTTCATGACAGAGACTTCACTTCACTAGGATGACTATAGGTAACATGACCTCAATCCTGAGTGAGTTAGGAACTCCTACCTTTAAGGGTGGTTCTTTGATTTGCATGGGTGCGAGTGGCCAGATCGCCAACTCAAACCTATCACTTGGGGATTCGTCTGATTTGGGAGCTAGGAACTCAACTATACAATATGGAATTCACCCCTTCCCCAAAGCAGGGGTAAATAGATAGATTGCTCCCTTAAGGGCTGATTCCGGGGCTTGAACGATGTGGCACCACACACTTTCTCATGGCCCGAGAGGTATCCACACATAGTGGGACTATGTTGTATTGTTCATTAGAGGGATCAGTGGTAACTAAGGAGTTAGATGTAACTACAGGGGCAAAACGATAAATTGGCCCAATTGTACTTACGAGCATTTGTGAAGGGTTATCGTACTGTTGATTGATTATATCCGATGGACAAAGAAATACATCCGCAATGAGAAAAGTGCAGTTATCGGTCTTTAGTGGAATGCCTGGCAGTTAACGGATGGTGGATCTCAGCTAAAGAGTTTAATGAGATATTCACGTACCGTTGAAGCTTCGAGCCATAGGTCCATTAAGTCCCCTTGGTAGCTCAATGGATTCAATTTGAGAATAAGTTTTTGGGTAAATTTAAAGTGTTTAAATTGATAAGAGAGAGTTTGATTATATATGATATGATTGAACTGGTCAATTATATATGATATATGAGATACATTAATTGGAAGAAAAGGATATAAATATGATTTATATCTAGTGGATGAGAAAAGGGTTATGGTTAATGTATTGCATATGATGTGATATTAAACCATAGGTTATAAATATAATAAGATTATATTTTTTTTTATTTAACAATTATGGGATAATTGTGCCGACTTTTTCTTCGTAATTTAATGAGATAGTGGGAGGTTGCATTTAATTTTCGTAACTAAAGGATAAAATGAAAATTGTTTTCATTTTGCAAAGAATGAGACATTCGCTCACCAAATTATGTATACTGCCTATCGCACAGCAAACCGAGAGCATACACAACAGCTCAACATTTACTAAACGATCGTGTACACGCGCGCCTTTTTCTGAACGATCACATAGAATTTACTAAACGATCGTCTAGCGTTTTCTAAGCGATTGCGCGCCTGAGTGTTTTATTAAACGATCGTCTATACGATCTTGCCCCTTTTACCTCACGATCATCCACCTTTACCTAAACGATCAAGCATCCGTCTATACGATAGACACCCGACTCCCACTTGCTTAGTCGTGGTAAATGATCATTCTTTCCTCCTTCCCTCTACCAAATCCAACAGAGCCCACACCTTCTGGATTCTCACTTTAAGAATATCGAGGGTTTTGAGTGGTGAAGTCTTCCCTTGCTGCCTTGTTCGTGAGGAGTCTATTCGTGGGTAGACGACAGACGACACCATGATTTGGTGGACGATTGATTTGGATAATCTCAACAAGAGTGAGAGGTGTAGTCTGTTGGACGAGAATGAGATTTCTATGATGAAGGGTTCTTCAACTGATACGTATCTTGTTCTTTTTGTTGTTTAAGTTTCAAAACATGCCTGTAATTTATTATTAATGCAAGTCTGTTTGATTGTGAATGCAGTAATTCTGTCACAATGAGTTTAGAACGATCTTGCTTCCGCTCAGAGGTACTCTTTGATAAGAGTTCCTTCAATTGGTTTTCCAACTTCTTAATTCCTCCCCCCAATATTGGAAAATTCGTCTCATTAAAATGACAATAGCAAATCGACAGTGAATACGTCACCCATCAAGGGTTCAAGATATTTGATAATTGATGAGGAATCATATCCAATATATATTCCTAACCTCATTTGAGGACCTATCTTAGTACGTTGTGGTGGAGCAATTAGAACATATATTGTACAAAAAAATTCTCAAATGGAAAATATTTGGCTCATGACCATAAGCTAATTGTAATGGTGAGTACTTATGATAAGATGGCCTAATGCGTACAAGTGATGATGCATGCAAAATAGCATGTCCCCATATAAATGTAGGCAGTTTAGCTCTTATAAGCAATGATCTAGCAATTAACTGCAAACGTTTTATAAATGATTATGCCAAACCATTTTGTATATGACATGAGCCACAAGATGTTCAACAGTTATCCAAATTGATATACAATAATTATCAAAAGCTTGGGTTGTAAATTTATCAGCATTATCAAGACGAATGGTCTTAATTGTATAATCAAGAAATTGTGCTCTTAACTAAATTATTTGAGCAAGTAATCTTACAAAAGCTAGATTTCGACTTGATAATAAGCACATGTAAATCCATTTGTTGGATGCGTCCATTAATATCATAAAATATCTAAATGGTCCACTTAGTGGGTTAATAGATACACATATATCACCATGAATTCGTTCTAAAAATGCAGGTGATTCAGTTGCTATTTTGACTGTGATGGTCTAATAATTAATTTGCCTTGAGAGCAAGCATCACATGATAATTCATTATATTGAAGAATCTTCTGGCTCTTCAATGGACGTCTATTTGAATTCTCAATAATTCTTCTCATCATTACAGACCTTGGATGACCTAATATGTCATGCCAAATTGTAAATATGTCTAGATTCATTAACTTCAGGTTCATTGTCGCACATGTTTCAATTACTCATATATGAGTATAATATAATCCAAAAGATAAAGCAAACAATTTTTTCAGTATACGTTTTTCATATGAGACAGTAGATACGATATAAAGATACTCCATATTATTCTTTCTATCGGTCTCAATATGATAATCATTGCAACATATATCTTTAAAACTAAGTAATATGATGTAAAGATACTCCATATTATTCTTTATATCAATTTCAATATGATAACCATTGCAACATATATATTTAAAACCAAGTAGATTTCTCTTTGATTGACTAGAAGATATATTGCCAATTGTAAATTATGTTCCTCTAGGTAAAATAATATTTACTTTTCCAAACCCTTCAATTAGGTTTGCAGAACCTGATATTGTATTGACCTTTACTTCCAACTAGGGGTGGCCATTCAAACTGCAAAAACTGAACCCGTTCCTAAAAATTGAACCGAACTGAATCGAAAACTCAATGAAACCGAAAAATGTGGTTCGGTCCGATTTGAAGAAATTTAGAAATCGAATTAATTTGGTTCAGTTCAGTTTCAATTTCAAAAACTAAATTTGAAACCGAAGCAAACTGTTTTTAACTAATATATATATTTAAGAGTAAAACCGAATTTAAAATCGAACCATTTTTAATTTAAAGAACAAAACCAAATTTAAAATCGAATCGAATCGAATCGAACCGAACCGTTTTTTAATAAAAAAAAAATTAAACATAGATTTTTTAAAAATGCCAAAATCGAATTTGAAACCGAACCACATCGATTCGATTTGAACAAATAAATCGGTTCAGTTCGGTTTCACATATTAGAAAATCCAGTTCGGTTTGATTTGACCATCAAACCAAACCGAACTGAACCATTTCTACCCCTACTTCTAGCATTGTCAGTTTGAAAAAATATTTTCTACTTGTAAGTATTGTATGTATAGTTGTACTATCTGCTAGACATAGATCTTCTTTACTCATTTTTTTGTCAACCAACATATGAAAATGATCTAGGTCTTTTCATTAAAAGAAGATAATTACAATAAGAAAAATAATGTTTGGAATTTACAAAGGTTAACATCTACTAAGCGGGAAAAAAAACATGGAGATAAATAAAAAAACAACATTAAGTCTAAATATTTTCAAAATCAACAGAAACACTTGATGTTCCACCTTCTTTCGATTTTCTATTATGGAGATTCAAAGAAGTCCGCCACATCCAAATTTTTCATATGTGATGGGTCAAATAATCATTATTTTGGTATGCAAAATTTGCTTCCACATTTTTCTCTCTTTCTTTTAGGAATGCTTGATAGAGATTGACTAAGTGTTTTGACGTACGTCAGGTACATGGCCAATGCCCAGTCATTCGACATTGGAAGATTTATTTTCAACACTTTTTGAACTCTTATCTCGTGGAGCTTTTCCTTTGTGATCATCATTTTGTGTGGTTCTTTTGAAATTTGAATGATTAGAATGACCACCATGAAAATAATAGTTATTTCTTCATCTGCCATGGTCACAACCTCGACCACAACCACGATTATGATTAAAATTCACAGCATTCACTTCAAGGAATGGAGTTGTTCCAATTGGTTGAGATTCATGATTTTTCATTAATAACTTGTTATTTTGTTCGTTCACGAAAAGATATGAAATTAGTTCAGAATATTGTTTAAAACCTTTCTCTCGATATTGCTGCCGCAGGAGTATATTTGAGACATGAAACGTAGAAAATGTCTTCTTTAACATATCATCATCAGTAATTTTCTCTCTACATAACAATAGTTTCAAACTGATTTTAAATAATGCAAAGTTGTAATCACTTACTGATTTGAAATCTTGCAGCCTCGAGTGCATCCACTCATAACGAACTTTAGAAAAAATAACTGTTTTTTTTTTTTTTTTTTTATGATCATACATGTCTTTCCAAAATTTTCACAAGATATTGGGATATTTTATTATAAGATACTCCATTTTCAATCCATCGTGGAGATGATAACGAAGGAAAATCATAGCGTTTGTTTTGTCCTAATTGGATGTTGTATTTTCTTCTTTAATAGATTCATAGCATCCATCTGGATTTCGCCATCAAGTACACATGACAAACAATTACTGGCGTTAATATCAAGGGCAAAAATTCTAATTTTTTTAGATTTGTCATGGCAACACTATCATAAAATATTGTATTTATATTAGAAATCTAATAGATATTAAATATGCAAAATAATGTTAAATATATTAATTATAACAAAGAGGAAAAAATCGACATACCTTTAGAACTTACCTTTAGAGAGGAAAATGGTAGAAGCTCGTGCTGATAATATGTTGTGAGTTTGAGAAGCACAATGATGCATAACGAGAACACAAATATGGAGAAAATATAATATAACAACAATATATAATAAAATAAATAAATAACAAAAAGTAAATAAAATAACAAAAAATGAATTTCTCCCATTTCTCCAATCTTTTTGGATTGGTCACTAATATGTGTATCTTTCAAGACTCACAAAGAGGTGGATTACATGAACATTAATATTGTGTAATTTTAAGACACATTAATAACATATGGAATAATGAATAAGTGATACATGATCAATAGACACTAATAATGGACACATTACACCTAATTTAACATATTTATAATAATATCATTATTTGTTTAATATTTTGATAGGGCAGCCTAACATTTCAGGGTTATAAATTTTATAGGTTTCCCCAAAATAAAAAAGAAATTAAAGAGAATAATTAGTGAAGTTGTCTGTAATTTTGGCCCAAGGAGAATCCGACCTAGCAGAATAGTCTGTATATAAATAGCGTCGATAAAACGTGAAACCTTTTCCGCCTTTTGGCTGCCGCCTCCTCCAGTTTCCTCCGTTTCGACCCGACTGTACGAATTAGATCCGAGCAAAGAGCACTCACCAATGTTATCTCTCCACTCCATTTGATTTCTTGTATCAATTACTTGTAATCGAATTAGTCTGAGGGACGATACTGCGCTACCATGGGGGATTACAATGATGCCTTCATGCGAAACCAAAACGCGGCGGTTCAGGCTCGTACTAAGGCCCAGAATCGTGCCAATGTCCTTCAACTCAAACTGGTAGGTGGAATTTTTTCTATTATTATTATGATTTCTGTAGAAGCCTTCGATTGTTCTATGTTTTTTGTTTGATTGAAGTTAGCTAGGGTTCGAGAAGTCGTTTCGCATTCGTTAATTAGAAGAGATGCAGATTTGTTCTTTTTGTGTGGCAAAATTGTGCATATATGTTGTTGTAATGATTATTGCGTATTCATAATGATTGATTTTCGTTTTCTTGGTTAGAGATAATAAATTAAGTTCTCTCCGTCGAATGACTCATACGACTGTTAACAGCGTCTTGTCAATGAAATGTCTCGTTTCTCGTTAAAAGGAAAAAATTGTGTGATGCGACGACTTAATATTATCGTTGAGGGTCGAAATTTCAGATTATGGTTTTCAAAGAAGCTATATGGGTTTGTAGAAAATTCGATTGTGGAATGTATCGGGTTCTTAATTTTCCTTCTCGTGCAGATTGGGCAGAGTCATCCCACTGGTCTTACGGCCAATCTCCTGAAGCTCTTTGAGCCCCGACCGCCTTTGGAGTTCAAACCTCCACCGGAGAAAAGAAAATGTCCACCATTAACAGGTTTTTAGTACTTTTCAAAAGTTGTATGCTATTTATTTATTTTTTATGAGTTTATTACTTTATTGTTATTGCCGAGGGATAATTGTTTCTCATTTTGTTTTGAAGGGATGGCCCAGTTTGTGAGTAGTTTTGCAGAACCTGATGATCCGGAATATGCACCCCCTGTTCAAAAGGGTGAAACTCCGGTAAGATAATTTACTTCTTGATGATTGTCTGAACTACGTTCCCAACCCTTCTATGATTGAATTTCGAAGAGTTTGTACCCTCCTTCCCTGCATATTATAGGGAAAGTGAGCATTACGTATTGTTATAACTTAGAGGCTGTTTGGCAGCTTGCTGAGCAATATGGTTTGTTTTTAAACATAGTTTGAGGCATTTTAATTACGTAGCTTGTAAATTTTAAGGAGAGCATGTAACAATTCATTTTCCCATGATTGTTGAAGTGTGGCTAAAACTGTTTTAAACATAAAAAATATTAAATCAAGTATGGTTTAACTGAACTTTTGTTACTAAAATACAAGAAACAAATTTTGAAAATAACTTCTGTGCTGCCTCCTAGATAAGGTGTTATCTTTGTCGGTCTATGTTGCACGTTAGCAGTAAAAGTTCCTATCATTCCAAATGATCTTTACTAGTTTCTGAAGGCTGGATTTGTAAAATGATAGTGAATTGTGTATAAAGGCATGGGAATTGAGAAGTTACCACTTGAGATTCTGAGCAACCTGAAATCTTAACTTTTCAGGCAGAAAGGAGGGCCAGAATTCACTTGCTCAGAATTGAAAAGGGTGCAGAGAAAGCTGCTGAGGAGCTGCCAAAATGTGATACATCTCTTCAGTTCTTACCTTGAGTTTGTAGGTAAAAGTTTGTCAATGTCACGTGTCTTACATATGTACTTTTGTGCAGATCTTGAACGTGATGATCCAAATGTTACCGGAGATCCATACAAAACACTCTTTGTGGCTAGGCTGGTGTGTAAAATGTTCTGTACATGATTCTTTAACTTAAGTTTAATTTTTCACTGAAAATCATTGTTACCCATTGGCAGAATTATGAGACAACTGAGAGCAGAATCAAAAGAGAGTTCGAGTCTTATGGGCCAATCAAGCGGGTAGGTATTTGAGCATCCTCATGGGGCTCGGTAAGAGGTTAATATTATATGTGGTCAAATAAAGGCTTTATTTTTACAATCAGAAATATTTTTTTTGGTAGTTATCTTGTTTTTGGTCCATTTTCCTTTAAAATTATTTTCTAGAATCTATACCATAATACATTCTAAACCACCATGAATTGGTCTAATGGCATACCTAAACATGGATTTTCTTGGATCGGTTGTCTCAGGTAATAGATTTTCTTGTAATGTTTTGTGTTGTTGTAGTGACGATAAAATGGTTCATGCTTTTTCTTTAACTAACCCATCAGAAAATTCCACTGGCCTTCCAAACTACATATGGACATGCCAAACAGGTCATTTAATTGTTCCCCCCCCCTTCAACTTTCTTCCCCTTTAAAGTAGTCAAATTTCTGGGTAAGTTTTTATGGGAGTAATACATATTGCTACCTGACTGGATCCTTATAGTGCAACCAAGTTTGAAGAAAGATTAACGCCAAACACCTCCCTGGACTCATCATTGATAATTCAAGCTCCTAATAGTCTCTCAGGTAAAGCTGCTGGTATGCAGTCATGACTTTCATGTGTATTTCATTTTCCTCTTAGTGCCCGTGTCTTTGCCCAGATCTAGTTGGGCTAGAGAATTCTTGAGGCATGATGTTAATAGGAAACTCCTTAGTCAAATTCTATACATCAAGATTCCTGGTAAGGAGGCAGTTATTCTACATTCAGCCAAGTATTATTCATGATATCAGTATTTCTATGGTTCTGATTCCAAACACGGTGCACTTCACCATGCGTTGAAAGCTGGAAATTTTAGGTTGGGCAGTGGAGTGATTGACTTTGCTTTTTGGCCTTTGTATTGAAGCAACAAAGGAGATTGTCAACTTCCCTATTTTCCTGCCCTGGGTAAAACACATAGGGAGTATTAGCATCTCTTTCTCCTTTGAATTTTGTACTGCATAGATTTTCTGCTGCTAAAAGTTTTACTTTTGGCTTTAGAGGCATCAAAAAATCTCGCCGTTGAGAAGATTTCCTGGTATTTCCTGTATTACATATACCTTTTTTGATTATTTGAAAAATAATTTCCCTGGTAAGGGGAGTTTAGTATGTTCTGTTCAACAACTGGTAAAATGGCCACAAATACTTCAGTTTTTCCGACTCTAGCTGGTGGAGATGCATCTCGCGATGGAAGCTCTATGATTTAAAGGTGAGCACGGCTAATTAGGCATAGTGCCTGTCTGCCGTGCCATAGGATTAGCTTATAATGAACTTTCTTTCAGTACTTATCTAGATATAAACTAAGAAAATCTTTATGGAGAATCAAGAATGTATAATGGATAGAGATATTTAACTTTTCTTCTGCAATATGACTTCTTGTATTGTAATTTTCTGTGTTTTGCAGGTCCGATTGATTACGGATAAAGTGACAGGTAAACCTAAAGGCTACGCTTTCATTGAGTACATGCACAAAAGAGATATGAAAGGTTTGTTTCAATTAACTTGTATTTTGAACACTTTTCTATTTGTTTAATTTCTCTATTTGAAACTAATTAATCTAGTCACCTCCATTTGAAACTACTCAGCCGCATATAAGCAAGCTGATGGTAGGAAGATTGATGGTAGGAGGGTACTAGTGGATGTAGAACGAGGTAGAACAGTACCAAATTGGCGACCCCGCCGGCTGGGTGGTGGTCTTGGAACTACGAGAGTGGGAGGTGAAGAAAATAGCCAGAGGCACTCTGGAAGGTAGTTAATATGATGTCAACAACTCCTGCGCTTTCAAGTGCAAGCTATTGAGAAATATTGATGATTTATAGTAGTATGAAACAAAAATGAATGCGTGTTTATGATTCTTGATCTGATGTTTTTTTGTCTTCGGCAGTTTTAATTTTTTGTTGATTGCTGAAAATTTGTAAATATGAGATTGAATTTAATATATTACATAAGCTGAAAGCATCTGTAATTTGTTTAGGGAACAACAACAGGCTGGTGCACCATCTAGATCAGAGGAGCCTAGGGCTCGTGAAGATCGCCATGCAGAGCGGTATGATCCATATATTTTTCTTTTCATCTTGGTGGGTCTATTTATGCTTCTTTCAATTAATAGTTCAGCAAAGGTAACTTCATTTTATTTTTAATTCTAAGATGATATGTAATTGGGTTTCACTTCAATGTTTTCAGAGATAGGGAAAAGTCTTATGACAAGGGAAGAGACCGAGAAAGAGATAGAGAGAAGTCTCGTGAACGTTCCCATGAGAGATCTAAGGACCGTGACGTCAGAGAGGACAGGCATCACAGAGATCGTGATAGGACTAGGGATAGAGATAGGGATAGGGATAGAGAGAGAGATCGTGGCTATGACCGTGATAGAACACGTGATCGAGGAAGGGATCGAGGTCGTGACTATGATCGTGACAGAGATCGAGATCGGGATCGTCATCGGGATAGAGATAAGGAGAGGGATCGGGATCGGGATCATGAAGGGGGATATCCAGACCCTGATCGTGGTCGCTCCCATGATAGGGACGATTATGATCGGATTGAATCAAAATATGAAAAGGATAGACATGGTGATAGGGACAGGGATATTGATCGTGCTGAAACTGAGGATGGTCGTGGGTGGTATGATCAGCCTGAACATGGGCACAGACACCCAGATACTGATCATGATCCCCAGTACTATGATCACTTTGAACATAACCGAAGTCGAGGGCAATATGATCACTCAGAAGGCCATCGTGACCAAGATCGTTATGATCAGTATGATGATAGAATGGAGGATGATTACCCTTATGAACGTGGCACTTCTGAATCACATGATAGAGAGAGGTCTCGTGATTTGAATCATGAATATAAGCGCAGTGAGAGATCTCATTCGAGAGAGTACTAGTGGCGGTGCGTTCTGCTGGTAAGTATCTCTGCTCACTTGCTCCCTTTTTATAGTTTATAATATAACTCACGAACACCAGCCCTTCCCCATATGCATTCTTGAATGTTCTTTTTCAGGTTAAAGATGACATCAAAGTTCATGAAAATATTATGTTGCGGCTGTGTTCGGTGTGGGGATTGTGTCTTCTTTTAATTGACCTATAGTTGCTCAAACAAACATCTTGATATGCCTGATGCTGTATGTTGGAAGTTTCAGTTTCATCGTTGATGCTGTATGTTCTTGGAAGTTTCAATTGCAGATTTTTGCACAGTTTATTTATGTGCTAAAAACTCCTTTGACTTAATGACATGTGTATTAGTTTGGGACCGTGATTTTTAAGCGCCGAGAGTGGTTATAAAACGTTTTGTATGCTTCATTCGATTGATCGTTTTGGAAAAGGCTGTACGTTTGCTGTGAGAATTTTTTTATCAAATTGTTCGTTTTGAAAAAGTTTGATCAAATCGAACTGTCCAAACGTACAAAAATGATTGTTTTGAAACAAAGCAAAAATCTCCTTCGGTGGAAGGATTTGATTTACACATGGATCAGTATGCCATTTGACAACACAAATTCAGAAATCATATTTCATATTTCATTTTTATATATTTATAAATTATTCGCTAATATGAACATAAACCATGCTTAACTTATTCTGAACATTGATTATGTTAAAAATTTATATAATCATTATTGTGTTATATTAATGCTATAGTATGAATATTTTATATTAACAAAAAATGGATTGAGTTTATTGAATGAAATTCTATATCTATTAATGCTTTTATCTATTCTTATTGCAATTGTACATTCTATCAGCAAATCTAAATACATAAAATAAAATTCTTATCAATTATTTAAGCTTTATATATAATTTTTCTCAATTTCTCACGTTAATTTGCATCTTATTTAAAGAATTGAATTCTTAGTCCAACTCTAAGAATAAAAACAAATTAAGAAAATGCTTCGTTTTTAAAACTATTTGTAATAAGTAGATAATAAATAAAAAAAATTTAGGATGAAAGATGTATTTATAGATTTAATTTTTGAAATTTAAAAATTAAAAATTAAATAATTATCGAGCGACTTATTAATAAATTTGTTTTTTTTTTTTTCTAGTCATGAACCATATTTTGTTTGATAGATAAGAGACGTATAAATGACATATTTTAAGTCTTAATATTTTGGAAGTTACGACTTAAGGATGAACATTACAATGCATTTACAAATTACAAAAATACAATTGTTACAAAATAAAGATGAAAAGTGATTTTCACGATAGACACTAAGCTTGTTGCAAATTTCAAACTATAAGATCAAAAAGATTAAATATTAAAATTTATTAGAAGTGTTGTTTGGATAAATGGCCAAAACGTATTGGATTTTTTAAAAATTGGCCAACATGGTCAAAAGACCCCAACAATTCTAATGGTAACTTAAACTATTAAAGTAAATGACAAGTATACCCTTATTTGATCCCTACATTTTTTTTTTGGTATTTAAAAACAAAATCTTATTATCTAACCACCTAATTTTAAAAACAAGCTAGAAAATATTCCTTAAATCTACATTAATCACGAATCTCTCCAAATTTTAAAAAATATCATATTTATTTTTAAAATAGATATTTAGGTTTGTGAAAAGATCCAACATTCCGAAAATACAAAGTAATTAGATGAAAAACATGCCACAAATAATTTACACTAAAAGAACAACTAAATTTTTATGAGTTTTCTATACAAATATATTGTATTAAAACCAGTTAATTAACTCTTTATCAAACTTAACAATTTTATACTAAAAAGAAATATACCTATCAACTTCCTTGTAACAACTAAACTAACAATAAATCATTGTTGTAACGACCCGATCTTTTGAGTACTAGGGTCTTTACTCATAATTACACATTTACATTCAAAACATTTTGACCATTGAGGAAAATAAAATTTCATTAAAATAATAAAGACAGTTTTCCAAAATAAATAACAAATAAGAAAAACCTTTGTTCGGGGCCCCTAAAATAATGAAAAAAAATAACTTAAACAAATAAAATTTTGACCAACATTGAGTTTCAAATCAAAACTTTTAAATAGCTTGAAAACGTAAACTGAGCGGAAGCGATTTACATGTCCCATATGGCACGATCACAGATCCCTCTCGTCACCCGACAGTCCGTTCCGATTATTACCTGAAAAACATAAATTAAGAAAGGTTGAGTATAAAATACTAAGTAAGAGATCCCATTACCGGGATCAAGTTATGCATCCACGAGCAGAGAGTGATGGGCCCGTGGTTCAAACAACTACATCTGTCTTAGATGATGAAAAGAAACTAAAGGACGTACTGTCTTGCCTTGACATGTATGTCTAGCGGCCCGTAAACATACCGTCAAACATGAAAAATAACATGAGTGTGAACATGTCGATTCACGCATGTCTAGCGGCCCGTAGGCACACTGTCAAACATGGAAAAATAACATGAATGTAAACCCGTCAACTCACACATGTCTAGCGGCCCATAGGCATACTGTTAAATATGAAAAATAACATGAACGTGAACCTGTCAACTCACGCATGTCTAGTGGTCTGTAAGCACGCCGTCAAATATGAAAATAACATGAACGTGAACCTGTCGACTCACGCATGTCTAACGGCCCGTAGGCACACCGTTAAACATGAACGTGAACCTGTCGACTCACGCATGTCTAGCGGCTCGTAGGCACACCATCAAACATGAAACTAGACCCGTCGATCATCTGAAATAAAACATGCGTCAAGGCGAGACGATAAACTGCCCTATCATAATTTTAATACTGATTAGAAATTTGAACATGCTTATAATACTTATAACTGTCATGCAACAAGTATATCACAAAGACAAAATCATGTTTCTAAAGTCCATTAATTAACTTTGTAAATCTAATCTAGGCCGTCTGACATGAAGACACCGATAATAGTACCACTTACCTCAACTTGGTCACAAAAGTCCACGCAAATAATTCCTTAAAACATTTGGAAAACTTGAATCAAACCAAAGTTGTGGCTTGATCCAAGACAAATTCCAAAACTTGATTCAATTAGCCAATCTGATGAAGAATTAAATCCAAAAGCAATAACTTAATTTTTCCACTACTATTCTCAGTCCAAAAAAATAATAAACCAACAACTTACCTGATCTTTACCAATTTTCTGCAAAACAAAAAATGGTCTCTAGCTTAATGTCAATGCCTCAAAACTTTCAAATCTTGAATCTAAGTTTCACACCAAAGAGAGGTTACTAATTTAACCCAAAATCAAATGGGTGAATTTCACCTCCTAAATTATAAGAAAAATAAGTCTTACCCAAGGTTTTTCTCAAAATTCTAGCAAAGATCGGATAAGTGGTGGTTGATGGCACGTCGGCTCGTGGCTGCCATAGATAGGCAACGGGTGTTGCTGTTGGATGGAATAAATTGTTTAGGCTAGTGGCTGGTAGTGAGGGTCTTGTATGAGGAGGGTTTGCGAGAGTGAGAGAGAAGCAAATTTCTAGTTTTACATATTTTATTCAGCAGCAATTACGAACAAACCAGAGCTTAAAAAAATGATGCAACCGTTCAAAATGAAACTCAGTCTCGAACTGACCAAATTTGAGCACGATCCAACGGTTCAAACTTCGTAAATCAACAATTTTGTGGAAGTTGTCGCAGACTTTCTCCCAATTTTTGGTCTCTTTTCACTCTCATTTAATTTCGAAAGAATCTCAATTCTTTTATTTTTTAAAATTTTTAAAAGATAAATAAAATATTTTATCACAATATCTCCAAAATCTCCAAAGATTCTATTAAATCTATAAATCAATTAACTTTTCAAATTATCTCAAAACCACATGAAATTAATTATCTCTTAATTTTTTTTTTTATTAAGTTGACCCTAAAATTCAAAATTAAAGGGAAGCAAAATTCAATATTTTCAAGATAATCAGTTCGAATATCTAATCAATTAAATTCAATTTAACCAATAAAATTTCTTTCAATTATTTCAATTTAATTCCAATTTTCCAAATGAAAGGGAAATTTAAACTCAATAATTTTAGATAATTAACTTAAATTTTTCTAAAATTCGAGATGTTATAATTATAATCTTACAAATATCTTGTACTAAAAAGAACTAAGGTCTATGTCGTTTTGAATCACATAAATATATACGTGAAACAAAAATGTCAGTTTTTGATAAACCTAATCTTATACGAATATGATGTACTAAAAAGGTAAAATCTTCATCAGATTGAGCTCCATAATACAATGTACTTGAAAAAATTAGATTGTAACAATGAAATATGCGTATAATTTGATAACTTATTTGCAAAGATGTATTTTGTAACATCTCGAATTTTAGAAAAATTTAAGTTTATTATATAAAATTATTGAGTTTAAATTTTCCTTTCATTTGAAAAATTGGGGTTAAATTGAAAAACTTTTATTGGTTAAATTGAATTTAATTGATTAGATATTCGAACTAATATTCCTTTTGATTTTGGATTTTAGGATCAACTTAAAAAACAAAAATTAAAGAGATGATTAATTTCATGTGGTTAAATTGATTAAATTTTTGGAAGGATTTAATTTGTATCAAATTGATGGATATGATGCCTTTAATTTTGGTTTTTGAAGCCTAAATTAACATAATTTGAAAAGTTAATTGATTTATAAATTTAATAAAATCTTTGGAGATTTTGGAGATATTGTGATAAAATATTTTATTTATCTTTTCAAAATTGAAAAAAAAAAATTGAGATTTTTTTTTCGAAATAAGAGGTCAAAAATTGGAGAGAAAACAATTCGATTTTTCAGCGACAACTTTCAAAAAATTGTCGATTTCCAGAGTTTGAACCATTGGATCGTACTCAAATTTGGTCAAACTGTTCGAGACATATGGAATTTCATTTTGAACGGTTGGATCGTTGTTTGAAGTTATGGTTTGTTCGTAATTGTTGCTGAATAAAATCTGTAAAACTAGAAATTCTCTTTCTCTCCCGCTCTCGCAAACCCTCCTCATGCAAGACCCTCGCTACCAGCCGCTAGCCTAAATAATTTATGCCATCTGACAGCAACACCCGCTGCCTATCGATAGTATCCACGAGCCGACGTGCCATCTATCGCCACTACCCGATCTTTGTCGGAGTCTTGAGAAAAACCTTGGTAAGATTTATTTTTCCTTATAATTTGGGAGGTGAAATTCACCTATTTAATTTGGGTTAGATTAGTAACCTCTCTTAGATTCAAGATTTGGAAGTTTTGAGGCATTGACCATCAAGCTAGAGACCATTTTGTTTTGCAGAAAAGTAAATTTTGTAAGTTGTTGGATGGTTATTCTTTTGGATTGAGAGTAATAGTGGAAAATTAAGTTATTGATTTTGGATCTAATTCTTGATCAGATTGGCTAATTGAATCAAGTTTTGGAATTTGTCTTGAACAAAGCCACAACTTTAGGTTGATTCAAGTGTGCTAAAGAAGTTCTAAGGAGATTTTGTTTTGCGTTTTTTACCAAGTTGAGATAAGTGATACTATTACCGATGTCTTCGTGCCAGGCCACCTAGATTAGACCTATCAAGTTACTTGGTGGACTTTAGAGCATGATTTTGTTTCAAGTATTATGAGCATGTTAAAATTTCTAATCAGTACTGATATTATGTATGTGATGCATGAATAGACTAGTAGAGCGGTTTATTGTCTCGCCTTGACGCATGTTATTATTATGTTTGACGGTGTGCCTACGGTTCGCTAGACATGCATGAACTGACAGGTTTATGTTCATGTTATTATCATGTTTGACGATGTGCCTACGGGCTAATAGACATGCGTGAGCCGACAGGTTTATGTTCATGTTACTTTTATTTTCATGTTTCATGTTTTGACAGTATGCTGGGCCGCTAGACATGTGTGAACCGACAGGTTAACGTTCATGTTATTATCATATTTGACGGTGTGCCTACAGGCCGCTAGACATGCATGAGTTGATTGGTTTACATTCATGTTATTATTATGTTTGACGGTGTGCCTACTGACCGTTAGACATGCGTGGGTTGACGGGTTCACGTTCATGTTATTATCATGTTTGACGGTGTGCCTGCGGGCCGCTAGACATGTGTTTCAAGGCAAGATAGTACGTCTTTTGGTTTTCCTTTCATCATAAAAAAAATCGATGTAGCTGTATGAGCCACGAGCTATTTTTCTTTGCTTGTGGATGCATAGCTTGATCCCAGTAATGGGATCACTTACTGAGTATTTTATACTAAACATTTCCTAATTTATGTTTTTCAGGTAATGATGCGGGTGACGAGAGGGACTTGTGATGTACCATATAGGACATGTAAATCGCTTCCGCTCAGTTTACGTTTTCAAGCTATTTAAAAGTTTTGATTTGAAACTTAATGTTGGTCAAAATTTTATTTGCTTAAGTTATTTTTTTTTCCTTTATTATTTTAGGGGCTCCGAATAAAGGTTTTACTTATTTGTTATTTATTTTAGAAAACTGTCTTTATTATTTTAATAAAATTTATTTTCCTCAATGGTCGAAATATTTTGAATGTAAATATATAGTTATAAGTAACGACCCTTGTTAGAGTACCAAAAAAGATCTTACATATTTTGATTTTGATTTTCACATCTTCCATATATATCTCATCATCTTATAAAAAGAAGTATATATACTTCATCAAACTGAAGGTTTTTTTTTCTTATTAAACAAGAGGGGAGGAAAAACACATAAATAATGAATAAAAAAAGTTCCGTTGCCGGGAATCGAACCCGGGTCTCCTGGGTGAAAGCCAGATATCCTAACCGCTGGACGACAACGGATTGTTGAGAACTCTTCGAACTAAATTTTACCTAACATATATTTTGTTACTATTTTCAGCCTCTACTAAATGGAAATTCATTGTTGTTTTGTTGAATGTACGGAGGCTAAATTTTAAAATTTTGAAGGTTTAAAAATGACAAATTAATATAAACTTTATTTTTATCTATTTCATTTTAGTATCAAGTTCAAATATGAGATGCATGTTTGAAAATTGAACGGACATATGATACTTTTTTCTATTATTGTTGTTTAAACTTTCAAATGATGTATAGTTAAAAAGAAAAAAAAAACATATGAAAACATTACGCTATTGGATTATGTCTATGAGGTTTGAGTTTGGTTGTATTTTGGTTATTGAATTTTCAAATTCTACGTTTTAATCTTTGAAGTCCGAATTTGGTTAAATAATAAAGCTAGTTATTTCAAAGTTAAAGATTATTTGAGATCATAATTGGGTAAATAATTAAAATAATTTTCATGAAAGAATACAAACTAAAAATAAAGAGTATTCTTAGTAGTTAGTGAATATGTATACCAGGTAAATTTGGATAATTAATAGTACATGGAACAAAATTCAAGACAGAAAGACCAGAGAGATTTTTAACAAGTTATAGAAATATTATTGAAAAATTACATGTTTGGTCCATCATATTTGGGGTTGATAGTATTTTGGTCCATGAGTCAGTTTTTTGTTAGTGATTTTTACATAAATAATCATCTTTGGATCATAATTTTCAAAAATATCTTTTCTTTTATATTTTGTTAATGAAGGCTTTTTGTAATTATTGTGGATAGATTCATTCTTTTTTTTAAAAATAATTTTCATGCATAATTGTTTTTTTTTATAATTTTTTTTTTATTAATTTTTGTTTTTTCCTCATTGGATAATGATGGAGAGAGAAACTGCATTTATATGAGAGAGAAAATGTATTTAATATGATTTTATAATATTTTCAAATGAAGAGAGAAAATTTGAAAAATTTTCCTTTATTTAATATAATTGGAGAGAAAAAATGCATTTAATGATGTTTTATTTTCTATTTTCATTGGTTTCACATATTTTTTTTTCCGGATTCATGGACATTTAAAATATACCTCAAATATTTTCAAATATTCTAACAAATATATGAAATATACCACAATATATAAATAGAGATTGATTTAGTTTTGACATAAATCACCATTTCGTTTTCTATGTTGATCTTTTATATTATGTGATTGATTCATGTTTGTTCACTTGTATATGTAATATATTCGTTTGTTTATTTGGAAACATTCTAAAAAAATTATGAAATATATCGGTAAATATATTTTATATCTACTCAAATATTAATGGTTTTTTTAAATATATCTTAGAATTCAAATACTTTTTGATATGCATGTCAACATATTTTATTGTTTATTTGACGTATATATCTCAAATAGATATATATGCACTTCTAATTAGGTATCAATATTTTGTTGCTTTGATATATGAAATATACTAGTAAAATGGTAAACCATTTTTCAATATTATTTTTAGATATACTAGTAAAATTATTTTTTTTATATATACCATAGTTTAGATTCATGGTTATTTTGAAATATATGTTAGAACATTTGTCTTAGATGTTTGCTAAACAATATATGAAATATAGTAAGATTGGAAACAAATATATATATATATCACAAATGAACTTAATGTTCAATATATATTAGTATATATATCATAACAAAGAAAATCTCAATAAAAAACTAAAGATATATATCACAATATATATCGAAAAAGAATATATCACAATACATATAAAAAAACCACCCTAAATATTAAAAACGAAAAATCACCATATGACAGTATATATATAAAAAAAACTATCCTATATACCACCGTCGACCGTCTTCATCCAGAACCTTATGCAAACGATTCATCCCGTGTTGGATCTATTCGCCCCATGCCGGAAAAATAACCCCACGCCGGATCTGTTTGCTTAGGCCGGAAAAATCATCCCACGTCAAATCTCCTAGCCTGACGTTGTAAAAAACGTCCCGCGCCAGATCTGCTCGCCACATATCGAAGATGTGTCGGATCTACTCACCCGCATCGAAAGATTTGCTCTACCCGCCGGATCGGAGGAAGAGGCGACGACTAGATCTTGGTAGGCGCATCGTTGACGATGGCAAGGTGGACGGATGGAGGGAGATGACAATGATGTCAAGGTGGATCGATGGAGGGAGGTGGCGACGGTGGCAAGGTAGACGGAGAGAGAAAGGCAGCGACGAAAAGATGAAGGAGTGAGTTTTGAGAGAGAAATTGAAGAAGATGAAGTGTGAGTTGAATATGAAAAGATGAGAGAGAAATAAAATTATTAAAAAGAAATCATAGAAGTGCATGAGATATGAAAAGTTTTTCTACTTTTGCATGAGAGAGAAATGAAATTATTAAAAAGAAATCATTAATGGAGGTAGATGGGATATGAAAAATTTTCCACTTTTGCATTTTATATATATATATTTTTAATGCTGGGAAGGTTATATAGTAAAATATCACTTATTTTCTTGAAAATATGAAGTTCACTCTGACATTTATAAAAAAAAAATGAAAAGTTCAAGATATAAGTGTAGTATTAGGTTATAATTAAGCTATATGTATAGAAATTCCTTTTTATTAATTGACTAACAGAAAGTTAGGGTGATAGTTTTTATTATTAAAAGCTATTTAGTGCTTACTAATAAGGATATTGTCTCCGACCTTTGACTTTTTTTTGGGACATTTTTATAATTCTACAAAAAAATAAGTTGTGGAAAAATTTATAGTACTATCATAAAATATATTTTTGGTCATTAAGATTTGATTTTGGTGTCAATTTGATCCATAAAGTTTCAAAACAAAAACTTTATTCTCCAATATTTGGTAAATGATTCTAAATGGTCCCTGTCAGTCGACTAACAGAAAATAATGTGAAGTTAAGTTGCTGATTGTATATGATCGAGTCGGCAAATAAATTAATTTAATAATATTATTATTGTTGTTGAGTTGGCTATTCTTCTTCATTTCTCTTCTCATTTTCCTCTTCTTCTTCCTTAGTTTGTCACGCCCATTCGTCGTCGTTCTGTCTGCCTGCCACTTGCCACCTCCCTTCTCTTATCTCATCACTCCTTTGAAGTCATCCACACATCCTTCCTCGCTCTCGTTCGTGATGGAAGATTCCATCTTTAAACAGCCAAATCTTAGTTTCCTGGTGATCTCAAAGTTGAAATCAAATCAAAATCAAGTTGGTTTGGTTGAAACCCTATACGAAAAGCATACATTGGGAGAAGGGTTTATTTTGGATGTAGTGCTGTACACATAGAAAACATTTGAGATTTTGGTTTTTTTTTTTTTTTTTGTACTGCCCAAACATAAACAAATCCCCCATTTTTAATTTTGGCAATGGAGCACTTCTTCACTGGTTTTTGGTTGAAATATGTGATGAACAAAAATGACATTATTACCTTTTTGATCTGGTATAAGAGGTCAAACCGAGGCGTATTACAGTGAAACACTTGATCCCTCTCCAGTTAGGGTTTTGTTTCTTTTTTTCAACGATGGGTTGTGATCGCATAGAGTAAAATGACTACTAAAGTAGATTGAGAATAATAATAATGAAGAAGAAGAAATGAGAGAATAACAACCGTGATTTTACGTGTAAAACTCCTAAATAAATTAGGGTAAAAACAGATAGAAGAATTCTACTATATGTAAATAGGAGTTCACCAAACTCCCTTACAGAAGAAACTCTCTATTTTATCTCATTCATTTGTTGTAGATTGGTCCAGTGACTCCAACTGTCTTAGAGATGTGGAAGATCTAATGACCATGAATTGATCTTAGACAACGTGTAAGATCTAATGGTCCAAAATTGTCTTCAAGAAACTTCTTAATAATAAATAAGCTTCTTGAAAAATCTTGATAATTATCCAACATGGTTTTGGTTTGGATTTGAATTAGTTTAGGTTTTGGTTTGCAGTTTCAAACATCACTTTCATTTTTTTAGACTTCGGATCACAAAAAAATTCAAGATCTGTTGTGAGTAATCTTCCATCATAGTGATGGCGATGGTAATGAGGAAGGCAGATGGATCAATGATATGCAAAGAGATGAGTGGCGAAAGATGGCGACGGATGATCGTGGCGACAGACGATCGTGGAAAGCGTTGTCAAATGTAAAGAAGAAGACAAATGGGGAAAGAGGAGAAAATGATAGAAAATAGCCATTGTTAGAGAAGAAATGAGAAATGAAAAAGGAAAGGCCAAGGTGGAGGAAGAAGGGATGACTCACTAAGGTAGTTAAAAATTGGTTTACCACTCTCCTATCATAGTGTGCCACTTGTAATATTCTTATTCCTCTTTGTATCATTACTATTGTAAGAATTAGGGCAAATTTGTATAAAGAAACGACTGTAGCATTCATTTATGATTAAGAAAATAATATAGAGAAAAGAAGAAAATATAGCAAGGGAAGTCCAAAGGACAAAGTTCATTCCCAGCCAAATTCAATCTTCAACTTGGTATCAGAGCCAAAAATGGCCGATGCCACCTTCACCGGAAATAACACCTCCGTAGGACCTGTTAAATTCACCACACCGATGCTCAATCAACTGCTGAATCAACTCACCACCACAAAGATTGAACGAAGGAACTTCATGCTGTGGAAGACCTTCGCGTTTCCGATCCTTAGGAGTTACAAACTTGAAGGTTACCTCTCCAGTCAGATACCCTGCCCACCAATGTTCATTCCGACCACCTCTGAAGTGACTTCAAGCTCTCAAATGACCAACGATGACAGAGTGAGTTCATCAGAGGAACGATCACTCAACCCACAGTATGAAGCATGGATTACAGTCAACTAACTCTTGTTGGGATGGCTATACAATTCGATGGCACCGGATGTGACTGTTCAACTCATGGGATATGAAACTGCCAAGGAATTATGGCAAGCTATTCAGAAGTTGTTCGGAGTTCAATCAAGAACAGAAGAAGATTACTTAAGACAACTCTTTCAACAGACAAGAAAAGGAGGCCAAAAGATGAGTGAGTATCTCAAACTGATGAAGCTTCATTCCGACAATCTAGCACAAGCCGGTAGCCCTGTGTCGACAAGAGCCCTCATCTCACAAGTCCTTCTCGGTCTAGATGAAGAATACAACCCAGTGGTAGTAGGCATCCAAGGTAAACCAGGTATATCATGGCTAGATATGCAATATGAGTTACTGTCTTATGAAAAAAGATTAGAGCATCAAAACTCTATCAAAATACATAGTTCTTTTGCAGAACAACCCTCTGTCAATGTAGCATTCAGTAGGAATCCAAATTGTGGTAAACCCAATCTCTCATATAATGGAAGTCGACAGCAGGGAAATAACTCCAAAGGTAGTAACAACAGTCACAATCCATTTAATGGACAAGAAGGTGATCGTGGTCGAGGAAGAGGCCACAACCATAATTCAAACAGACCAACATGTCAAGTGTGCGGGAAGAATGGTCACTCAGCCCTGGTGTGGTATCATCGATATGACAAAGAATACTCACATACGACTAGACAAGGCAGAGGAAACCAAGGGTCAGTCGGCCCCAACAACAACACTACTGCCCTGTTCACGGCAGCTCAACCCTTTAACCCCTTCATGGCCATACTAGAAACAGTAACTGATCCATGTCACTCCAGACTACAACCATGTCACTCCAGACTACAACAATATCAATAATTCAACCGAATATGGAGGTAATGAATTGGTAACTGTAGGTAATGGTGAACAACTACACATATCTCACATTGGTCAATCTTGCTTGTCTAATGGAAAGAATGAATTTATCTTGCATGATGTCTTGTGTGTGCCTAACATAGCCAAGAATCTCATTAGTATATCAAAGTTAGCACATGACAGTGTTGTGATAGTTGAATTTCACACTGATTGTTGTGTCATTAAGGACAAGGATACAGGCAGAATATTGCTGAAAGGGGAGCTTGACTGAGGGTTATACAGACTTCGAGGGGCTAGAGTGATACATGAGACTACAGAGGACTGAAGATTAGCTCAGTACAAAAATAACCGATCAACTGCTTTAATTCTATCAAGAGTGAGGATTAATGTAGTTGAGTCAAGAGCTGTTTGGCATAAGAGACTAGGACATCCATCTGTAAAAACTTTAGAATATGTGATTAGAGAATGTAAACTGCCTGTTAAATCAAATGAAGGAAATGAGTTTTGTCAATCTTGTCAATTGGGAAAGTTATCTGCCTTACCGTTTCCAAATTCTCAGTCTCAAGCTCTTAACATACTTGAATTAATACATACTGATGTATGGGGGCCTGCTCCTATTGAATTTACTGATGGATATTGATATTATATTTCCTTCTTAGATGATCACAATAGATATGTGTGGCTATATCCTCTGAAACAAAAAAGTGAAACACTGGCAGCATTTCAACACTTCCTACAACTAATACAAACTCAATTCAACACCGGAAAAAAGAAATTACAGTCAGATAATGGGAAAGAATATGACAAAATACACCATCTTGTCAGTCCAAAGGAATTTCAATTCAAAAGTCATGTTTGTATACCTCAACACAAAATGGCAGGGCCGAGCGCAAGCATAAACACATCATAGAAACAGGGCTCACGCTGCTTGCACAGGCATCCATGCCCTTAAGCTTTTGGTGGGAGGCATTCTCCATTGCTGCCTATCTCATTAATGGCATGCCTACCTCAATCTTGCAAGGTAAATAACCCGCTGCTGTCTTATTTGGGTCTAATATTGATTTTCTTAATCTCAGGACTTTCAGGTGTGCCTGCTACCCATATCTACGGCCTTATCACAGTAAAAAAAAATCCAATTACACTCGGAGAAATATGTGTATATTGGTCCCAGCCCACTCCACAAAGGATATAGATGCCTCAGTCCATCTGGCAGGATCTATACAAGCAAACATGTGAAGTTTGATGAAAAAAAGTTTCCATTTGTAAATCAATCGTGCACCACGATCATCCAGACGACTCGGCCAACAATCGCTAAATAACCATCGTTTAGTCCGATCACCCAGACGATCAACCCTATCAGAGACACAACAATCGCTGAGACAACACGATCGCAGAGAACGATCGCCCAGATGACAGATAGTGCAGTCGCTCAGCCTCTATTGTTTAACACGATTGCTCAGACGACAAACAACACGATCGTTCAGGTCCCATCGTGTAGAACGATCACCCAGATGCAAGACGATACGATCGTTCAGGTTCTATTATGTAGAACGATCGCCCAGATGCAAGATGATACGATTGTTCAGGTCCCATCGTGTAGAACGATCGCCCAGATGCCAAGCAATACGATCATTCAGTCTCTATCGTTTAGAATGATCGCCCAGCCGAAAGACAACACAATCATTCAGAACTCATCGGTAGAATGTTCGCACAAGTAAAAGACAAGATGATCGCCCAGTCCTCATCGTGTAGACCGATTGTATATAACAAAGACAAGAAAATTGCAGTAAGTCCATCGATCGTGGACCATCCATCATCCAACACGATCGTCCAGGCGACAACCCCAACCATACCTATACACCTCAATGAATCAATAGTCCTGAGCCTTCAAACAATCCTCAATACTCTACCTCAGTCACTGACTATCCCTCAAACCTTACCCTCCATAAACCAGACACCCTCACAACAGTATGCATCACACCAACACCCATCCGAGACCCTACCTCAAACATCCTCTGAAGACCATATCAGCCCAACCCTGCTTTAGACATTACATCCTCACTCTACCTCAGCTCTTGCAGATTCATCCCAGCCAACCATCACCACCCACCGCCCACTTACTCTGACTTATCCTATGATCACTCGAGCAAAAGCTGGCATCTTTAAACCAAAGGTCTGGTTCACAAGCAAAGCAACTAATTGGTCTCAAATAGAGCCCACCAGAATCAATACAACACTTGCGACCCCTCAATGGAAAAAGGCGATGGATGAAGAATACATGGCACTGATGAGAAATAAAACACGGACACTCGTTCCTCCATCTCCATCTCAGAATGTTGTTGGAAACAAGTGGATATTTCGCCTCAAAAGGAACATGGATGGAACAATACAAAGGTATAAGGCCTGACTGGTAGCAAAAGGGTTTCATCAACATCATGGAGTCGATTTCTTTGAAACATTCAGCCCTGTGGTAAAGTCATCAACGATCAGAGTAGTCATCAGTACTGCTATAACACATGGGTGGATGCTGAGGCAACTTGATTTCAATAATGCATTCCTAAATGGACGATTAACTGAGGAAGTGTATATGAGCCAACCACCATGCTATGTAAGCACTCAGTATCCACAACATGTCTGCAAGCTGGACAAGGCAATATATGGTCTGAAACAAGCTCCACGAACCTGGAATACAACCCTCAGCTCTGTTCTCAAACAGTGGGGATTCTATCAGTCAAGATCTGACACTTCTCTATTCATCTACCACAAGGAAGGCTTGGTAATATATCTTCTTGTCTATGTAGATGATATCAGTCACAGGTAACAACACTAAACTTACAGAATATCTCATACAAACACTGGACATACGTTTTGCACTTAAAGACCTCGGCCAACTTCGATACTTTCTGGGAATTCAAATACACTATCTTGAATTTGGCCTTTTGATAAATCAGTCGAAGTATGTTGATGATTTACTACAAAAGCTTAACATGTCTGATGTGAAACCAGTTCTCTTGCCAACAGTTCAAGGTTGTAAACTGTATAAAGTGGCTGGCCAACCTCTGTCTGAACCATTTATATATCGAAGCACCATAGGAGCCCTTTAATACTTAACGCACACAAGGCTCAACATCATGTATGCTGTCAATCAACTCAGTCAGTTCATGCAATCCCCAACTGATGTTCATTGGCAAGCGACAAAAGGGAGCTTCGATATATCAGTGGCACCAAACATTATGGAATATACTTTCAACTGAGATGGGATTAAAGTCTAACACTAGATCTACTATATGGTGTGACAACCTAGGAGCAGGTGCATTAACAGCAAATTCGGGGTTTCATTCTCGAACTAAACATATCGAAGTTGATCTTCACTTCATCTAAGACCATGTTCTCAAAGGCCATATCAATATTCGCTATGTACCGTCGACTAATCAAATTACTGACTGTCTCACAAAGCCACTCAACAACACACACTTCTATACATTACGAACCAAACTAGGAGTACTTGAAGTACCCTCTAGTTTGAGGGGGGATGTTAGAGAAGAAATGAGAAATGAAAAAAGAAAGGCCAAGGTGGAGGAAGAAGGGATGACTCACCAAGGTAGTTAAAAATTGGTTTACCACTCTCCTATCATAGTGTGCCACTTGTAATATTCTTATTCCTCTTTATATCATTACCATTGTAAGAATTAGGGCAAACTTGTATAAAGAAACGGTTGTAGCATTCATTTGTGATTAAGAAAATAATATAGAGAAAAGAAGAAAACAGAGCAAGGGAAGTTCAAAGGACAAAGTTCATTCTCAGCCAAATTCAATCTTCAACTGCCATCTTAGCAACAATAATAATATTAAATTAACTTATTTGCCTACTCAACCATGCACAGTCAACAACTTAATCTCTACTCGTGTTTTGTTCATCAACTAACGATCTAAGGACCATTCAGAATCATTAACCAAATGTTGGAACTACAATATTCATATTAAAATCTTAGGAACCAAATTGATACTAAGTCCAAATCTTAGGGACCAAAAGTGCATTTTACCCTAATATCTATTATTCACATCTATTATTTGACATGTTACTAAATGATTTAGGGCTTTTTTGGATTGACTTGAGAAAAAAAAGTTAAAAAAAAAAAACCTCATCTTTATTTAAACACTTTTGATAAAAATAGATTAAAAAACACTTGAAAAGCTATTTTGAGCGGTTGCCAAACACTTTAATTTATTTCAAAATGACTTATTTTTTATAGGGGTGTTCAAAAAACCCGATGACCCGAAAAAACCGATCAACTTAACCCAACTCGTGAGGTTTGGGTTGGGTTGGATTCAAATAAATGAAAATTTTATGGGTTGGGTTGGTTCATAGGTTCATCTAATATAACCCAAACCAACACGGATTTATTATTAACTTTAAAATATATTTTTTTCTTACTTATAACACAATTATTTATACATGTATTGATTTTAATTTTATCTAATTCTAATATTTTTTGAATAATTTATTCTTCAACAACTCTTAGAAGTAGTTTCTTTACATTTTAAAAAGAAATTTTTCACTATATAAATTGAAATTGCTTCTTTTTAGAATAAAATTTTAAATAAATGACCCGACTAACCCGAACCAACCCAACCCAAATACAACATGGTTGGGTTGGGTTGGGCATTTTTTTAATAAAGGTTATTTGGGTTGAAAACATTTATAACCCGAACAATTGGATTTGGTTTAAAAAGTCTTTCAACCCAACTCATGAGCACCCCTAGTAGACATTATAGTCTTACTTTTTGATTTTGTAGACATTTGAAAATATTGTTGCCTATATTTTCAATTTTGTAGATATTATGAGCTTTTTTGTGAATTTTGGAGACTTGTTTTGTTATAATAGATTTTCGATATCGTTCTTGTGGATTATGGAATCTTATGTATTTTTTATTGTGTTGGATTTTCTGTCCTAAAACTCATAGTTTGTAAATTAATAAACATATTCTGTTTTGTTTTTCAATAAAATTGTTATTGAAATTGTAATCTTGAATCCAATAAACTAAGGTCCTGAGGCTATTTAATGTAGTTTGAACTTTATGTAGTGACATAAATGTGAATCAAGTTCAAATATATAGCCAAAATGGTCTATGGTATATGAATAAGGTTGGATGCCTTATTTTGGGGACACTATGGATGCGACCCACTTTGTAGTTAGTACAAAAGATGTGATCTTGAATCGTTTATATAGAGATATGTGAGTGGGGGCATCCTATGCAATGAGTTTGCATAAGACTGAACCATGAAACAGTCACTTTTTACGTTCTAAATGCCGTTTTATGTATAAAACTGACTATTTCGTTAATTAATGACCTAGGTAACTTAATCTTAATCCTGAGCTAACTATGAACTCCTGTTCACTCGAAATTATCCTTAGATCTGCATAGGTGCGGGCAGCTCATTATCGCTGGCCCAATAAACCTCCCATTTCAGGGGTAAGATCAGGTGGATAGCTGGGAACATAGGGTGCAAGATGAAATTCATTCCTACCTGTTATAGGGATAGTAGATAAGTTGTTCCCTTTAGTAGTACTTAATCCAGGTCTTGAACAAGGGGCCCCACCCTCTCCTTGGCCCGAGAGGGGTTCAGTTTATAGGTTGGACCTTAAACCAATCGTTCATTAGAGGATCTGTGGAACTTAAAGAACAAGATGTAGTCTTGGGGGTAAAACGGTTTTTTGACCCAGCCGAGATTACGAACAACCTGTGAAGGATTAGCTTACTAATCATGATTATATCAAATGGACACAAATATATCTATAGTGAGGGGAGTGCAACTACGGGACTATAGTGGAATGACCCGTTAGTTAACGAATGTTGATTAGCTCCGTCTAAAAAGTTTAGCTAGCTAATCTCGGATTGTTGGATCCCATGATCTATAGGTTCATTAGGTTCCCCTTCTAGCTCATATGGAATAAACTTAGAATAGTATGATAGAATAATTCGAATTGTTCGAATTAGGTGAAGAGAGAGAAACTGACAAGTATATGTGATACAGTGGTCGGGTTTTTCAGTTTAGAGATAAAAATTTAATATTTAAATGTGATTTAAATATCAAGAATATGAATACGTTCATGTTCGGAAGCTCGAAAATAATGGAAATGGTCAAAGATGTAAAAAGTCAAAGAGTTGACTTTTGACTTTGAAAAGTCAAAATTTGACCAACCTTATATTCAAATGTGATTTGAATTTCGATAAAATGAATACGGATTCATGCTCGGGAGGTCAAAATTAGTCAACTGGGAAAAATTATAAAAAGTCAAAATGTTGACTTTTTGGTCAAAGTTTGACTTTGACAAAATGACTATTTTGCCCTTTGACTAAAGTTAATGGGAAAATCCAAACTTTTGTTGGATAATTCCACTAACAAAATAATGAGCTAGGTATTGGCTTATAGTGGAGACATTAAACCCACTTAGATAGTAGATTCTAGGTGTTTAGTTTTTATGAATTGATTTCATGCAATTTTTGCATGACTCTTTTCTATAAATATGGGCTTTAAATTTGGATTAAAGACTTTTGGCCTTTTTGGCAAAATTATTTTCTAAACTTTTGCTGGAAAAATAAAAATCCAAACCTAAATTCATTCTTATTTTCCATCTCTTTCTCTCTCTCGGTTTTCTTCATCCATTGGGTCCCACAACCCGATTCTGAGTCTAGAGGATAGTAGGTCAACTCTAGTGGTGGTCCGGAAGAGTTCCGGTCAAGATTCAACAAGGAGAAACGGTTTTCGAGAGCTACAAAGGTTGTATTCCATCCATTTTATTTACTATTTTTTCCTTCAATTGCATGTTTTTTTTCTTTTAAATTTAAAACAATTAGAGTGTAATTAGATCTTTATTCCACTGCGTATGTCTTGTGTTCCATCATATTGGTGATTCCAAGTTTTTTTTTAAGAGAACCAATGGAACCAAACCAATCCAACCCATTTTTTTGGGTTGATTTGATTCAGGTTCATAATTTAACAAGGGTTAGTTTGGGTTAGAAAGATACAAAAACCGAACCATGGGGTTGGGCCTAAAATATCCCAAAACCTAACCCAACCCAACCCATGAACACCCCACACACATTTATTCATTTGTGGTAAGCAGTGAAGGAAGGTAATATGATTTTTTTTTTTATACTACAAATGTATTAGAAATTTTCTCAAGTTATTGTCCACCTATCCTTTTCCCTTTTTCTTCCCTTCTTTTTTTGTTTTCTTTTTCCTACTGAAATCAAAGGATTGTATTTTACTTATATGGGCCGATTCTAGATTTTGGGCTTGGGCTCGAGCTTGAGTAAATGCCCCATCCAAAGTTTTTTTTTTCTTTTTTTTTTTCCGAGAAACAAAAAATTGTGAATCTGTGATATAGGTTTGAATCCGAACAAATAAATATTTATTTTTTTTACAAAAATTATTCAACAGGGTAATATTAAATAAACAGAGAGAGTTATTCACAATGTCTCAAAGGATAAAAAAATAATAATAATAATAAATAAAAATAAAAATTTCCCCCACCATTGATGCTTTTTGCCACCATGATACTATGATTGAATAAATTGACTATGGTTATAATATCTTCCCAAAATGAATATTATTGTATAATGCATTTGTACGTTCGTTAATTTTTTATGCCTATAAATATTAAGATAAACTATTATGTAATCATTTCCAAATAATTGAGTGACCTTATTTTTCTAGCACCAATTTATTTAATTGAATAAGAAATTTAAAATGAATCAAGAAAAGTATGTTTGACATCATTTTTAAGTGGGTAAAAATCATATCTAATTTTAATTTTATTAATTCAACAACGTATGGACATGAAAAATTCGATGGTAAAAGAATAACCATAATCAATCTATCTATATTCAAGTTGGCAAATTATATTTAACTTGTTAATTAAATCTCTTAAAAGCCACTTAATTTTGTGTGTTTTTTTAATTGTTGGTGGGAACTAATATATTTAATAACTTAATTGGCAAAAAAAAAAAAAAAACTATTGGAAATTATTTTTAAAAAAAACCATTTGAAGAACGTGGGGTGGGTTTTAGATGTTTCGAAGCGTCCAATAATTGATGGATGCAAAGATACAACGAGCATTTCTGAGTAAATTATTTTATATTTTTGGAAGTGATTAATCAATCAGCTAATTTTGTTTAAATTTATGTTATGCACCCAATTGTCATCACACATACATGAATTAATTTTCATTTTACTTGTGTAATCTTACCAAACCACTCTTAATATAAACTATTCATATTTCGACTGGCATAAAGATTATACGATCAACTTTAAAATTATAGCTTCGACTACTCCATATTGTTCGAAGAAAAAAAAACTTTTCATCATTAAATATGATTCATATGATTTAAACGACCTTCATAAATTTTTATAAAATTATTTTGAAAAAAAATATCTTTTTAGTTCCTAAATTTTCAAAAATAGGTGCATTTGGTTTAAGTCTCAAATTAGCCAATTTTAGTTCATGAATTTATAAGAATATATTTAAAAGGTCTCTAGTTGAAGATGAAGAGATTCTGTTTTTGGAGAGTGCCTTTTTGACTTCCTTCTTTTCTTCTATATTCAATCAATGCCATAGTAGCTACAGTCGGTTACTTTTTATACACTCATTGTCCTACGATGTGGTTACATAATAATACAAAAGAATAAAGAATATTACACTTGGCTTGGTTTGGTGGGTGGAGAGAAACTCATTTCTATTTTTCTTCCACCTTTATTTTGTATTATTATGTAACCACATTGTAGGACAATGGAGTATAAAAAGTAATAGGTTGTAGCAACTATTGCATTGATTGAATATAGAAGAAAAGAAGGAAGTCAAAAAGACATTATCCAAAAACAAAATCTCTTCATCTTCAACTTCTCTAAATGTACTTAAAAGGTCCCTATCACTAATAGAGTAGTTAAACTAAACGGATTATCTAGATGAAATTTTGCAGTGATGATGTGACTTGTTGACTAGGTTTGATGATCAGGTTTTTTTGTTTAAATTAATAAATACAAAAAAATATTTTGTAACATACATAATTTTAAGCCCTAATTGCACAACAAAATCTTCAGTATTTTTAACCCATGAGCCATCTCCGTTCACATCCGTTCCCAACGAAGCTTCAACCTTGGGCAAGGCAAGATCCCAACAAAGGCTACCAAAGATGTAGTGACCTGTGCACCTGCAACGGGGCTACTAGAGACTAGAGTTATGTGAAATTGATTCCAGAGGAATGACATCGATTCCTCCATCAACGACATCAAATTCAGTGGAAGTTGTGCTTCTAACCAGACATGTTTCACGTAGCTTGCTCATATTTTGAGACAAAGATAAATACAGTTATTTTTTAATAGTTTTCTATGATGTTACTTTGTTGATTTTACAGATTTTATGGTGAATCTCGACGTTTGCCAAGAAGATCAAAGATAACGATTGTAGTGGGAGTTGAGTCTTGAAATTTATTAAAATAATAAGTTTCATTGCAGTAAGAGGCAAGTTCGTCTTTTTATCTCAAGTAAGAGAATGTTTGAATTGTGGAGATAAAACTCTATGGAAAAATACAATATATAAAATTTTGACTTTGAAGATTTTTCAAAGATATTGTCGTGGAGTGAAATTGGACTTGGCCTATTTTGGTTTTTTTTTTTCTTCATCTTTTAGGTCTGTGCAATTATATATGTATGTTTTTTTGAGTTGGCAGAAGGGGTAGGCGGTAAGTTTTGAAGTGCAGGCAGCAATTGCAGTGACTGTCGGCAACCTGGGTTTTAACCTTTAGTGATTTCTTTTTGGTGTGGCAGTAATTAATTGAGATGATTTAGTATGTATTCTCTCGGATTTCAGACGTTTTTCTTTTGTTGTTAATCCCAAGATGCTGAGTTGTGGTATTAGGATAAAATAGTTTGCATTGGACTATTTGGAAAGAAATTTGTAACGCGAGTTTGGAACTCTTTGAAATCTCTATCATAATAAAATCTGTAATTGCAGAAAACTGAATGTAGTCCCAAGTTTGGGGCAAACCAATATGCTTTTCAATTTCTTCTCTTTTATTCCTATTTTTTATTATTTGTTATTTTATGATAGATTACTTATTTGGCTATAACATATGGAAGTGAGAATTTTAGATATAATTTTGTTTTCGCATTTTTTTTACATCTTAGTTTAAATTCACAACAAGTGGTATTAGAGTTTTTTGGTTCAGGAGCCATAGGATCGACAGAACCAAGAGATTTCAAGGGAATCATGAAATTTTATGAGAAAAATTTTGGGTATTAAAAGATGTAAGTTAAAAACTTCTTAACTTACAAGAAATTGCATATGACATTGAAGGAGAGATCGAAAGGGATGTCAGATGAAGATTGAGAGAACTTGAATGAAAAAGCAGTTGCAAACATCGAGATGTGTTTGTCAATGAATGTTGCTAGTCTTGTAGCCGATGAGACTAATGCAGTGAAATTGGTGGAAACACTTACAAATAGGTATGAGAAACTATATGCCAATAATAAGGCTTATCTTCTTAAGATGTATTTCAACATACAAATACCTGAGAATGCTTATGTTAGTTTCTATATTAATGAGGTTACCATTTTAATTAATTAGTTAAAATCTATTAAGATAGAATTTATTGCTGAGGTGTATGCCATTCAGTTATTAATGTTCTTACCTGATAATTGGAAAACCATGAAAACTGCAGTGTCTAGTTCAATTAGGGATAACACTTTAAAGTTTTCAGAGATTTGTTATTTAGCTATATCTAAAGAAATTTGTAAGAAAGATAGTAGTAAAGAATCTATTGTATGTTCAACTTTAGCGATGACTAAAGGTAAAGGCAAGGTGGACTCTAAAAATGATGGGTCGAGAAGCAGTAATAAAAAATGGAAGAATAGGGATAAGGAGATAAAGTGATCTTACCATCGCAAGAAATGTCACTTCAAAAATTAGTGTAGGAAACTAGAAGAGGATAAAAAAAAAAAAAAGAAAAGGTAAATTAGGTTGAAACTGAAGAAGTAACAATAATTATGGTTGAAACTGATGAAGAATTAATCAGTGATGTCTATACATATGTTGAGAGTAACACACAAAATAGTAGCCACTCATTTGAATGAATAATTAATAGTGCAATTTTCTTACATATAACTTCAGATAGGAGTCTATTAATATCTTTAACATCAGGACATCATGGTCTAGTGAGGATGGGGAATGGTAGAGTTTCCAAGATTGCTGGAATTGGGAACATTAATCTGAAGACAGAGTTTGGAGAAAAGTTAGTACTAAGAAATGTCAGGTTTGTGCTTAGGATGAAGATAAATCTAATCTATACTTGAAAGTTAGATGACGAGGGTTACAATTGTGAGTTTGGCCGTCGTCAGTGTAAACTCAAGTTAGGATCCCAGATAGTGGCAGTTAGCCATAGAAATTCCACACTGTACAGATGTCAGTTTAGTGTTGTCATAGAACCAAAGAGACAGTGGATGCCAATTAAAGCTACAGATGGCAGGTGTAGAGGTACAATTGAGCCAACGTCAATGACAGCCCGTGTTGATCAGTCAGATCAAGGTCTATCAGTTCAGAAGAAATTGGGAAGTCCAAGAGAGAAAGTTGATGGCTATTACGTACCCACAATCGTCAGACAATCGAATGAATTGATGAAGTCGAAGCGAATAAGGACATCAAAATGGAAGACCAAAGTAGTTGCTAAGGTAAAAAAATAATGTCTCCAACTTGGTAGCAAGGTTGAAGGAAGGAGTCAAACCATTTGCAAAATGTATCTTCTTCATAGGTGTTTAGGATTGAAGAAGATGTTAGCTGATACCTCTTAGCTGAAGTGGGAGTAGGTGACCGTCTTTTATGTTTGGGGATAGTTCCATGTAATTTGCCCATACTTGAGGCAAACATAGATGAACTATAGTTATTTTATGATAGTTTCCTGATTTGTTACTTTATTGATTTTATAGTTTTTATGTTGAACCTTAGAGTTTGCAAAGAAGATAAGAAATAACATTTGTAGTGGGAGTTTAGTCTTGAAGTTTGTCAAGATGATAAATTTCGTTGCGGTGTGAGGCAAGATCATTGTTTTGTCTCTAAGTGCGAGAATGTTTTGTTTCATAAAGATGATGAAATATATATAATTTTGACCAAAGTCAAAATTGAAGATTTTTTTTTTTCTTTCAATATTACCGTGGAGTGAAATTGGGCTTGGCCCATTTTGGTTTTTTTTTTTCTCTTTATGTCTGCGCAACATACAATTATATGTGTATGTTTCTTTGAGCTGGTAGAAGAAGTAGCGGCAAGTTTTGAAGTGCAGCGGCAATCGCAGTAACTGTTTGGCCTCCAAGTTGGGTTGGATTGGATGGATAAAAAATGCCCATCTATTATTTAGTTCACCAATTATTAAAAAAGTTTATTACCTCTTGTTCGTGTTAACTCACATTTCTCACCTCGTTATTCGCATCAACTCTCCCAATTACTCTCCTCCTATAATAATTACCAACACAACTCAACTCAACTAAACACTGCGCGACAAACACCTCCCTGTTCTTGGCTTGTTTGTAGGGATCCGATAGTTGTGGAGGTTTAAAGGGTGTTTATGTATTTGTTTAAGTGGATTTACGACATGCTCGTAGGGTGGGAGAGGAGTTCACGTCTTAATTTTAACCATTTTAATCACTTTTTAGATAGTAAAATGATTGTTTGTAGAGTCCATGTTTTAGTTCTAAATATTGACGACATGTTTGTAGCTTGAGATGATAATCATTCCTCATGACCATTTTAAACATTTTGTTTAAGTCTTTGTGTGGTTGTTAAGATCTTTTTATACATTTTTCTTTGTTGATTTTAATAAATCTTTCATAATATTTGTTTTTCCTATTTCAAGTTGTTCGTGTAAATTCTTAAAGATCATTTTTTGGAGAGTACGAAAAGATTTTGAGATGATTACTTAGTTTGATTTAGTATCTCATTTATTTGGGCTTAGAGTATTTTGGCTTAGGGAAGATTACATTTTTTTGTGTAGAAAATTTGTAAGAAGCTAGAAAAGCTCAAATTTAATCATGTACACAGTTTTTTATCGTAGAATTTTATAGTTTGTGTATTGAATATTAGTCTTATTTTTATATATAAGCTTATTTTTGTTATTTCGTCCCCAAATGATTTGTTTGAAGATTAATTTTTGTTTGTGCATAATTAGGTATTAAGGAAATAAAAATTTGGTTATTTAATTGTAACAAAACATATATAAAATTATAAACAACTTATGCCGATGCAAATAAAGGTTGGCAGAAATCTGTTTATTGAACTGAAAATTTTTGTTGGGTTAGAAATATGCTTTTACCGTTGTAAAGTGTATTTTGTTGGAAAAACACATATACCGACGCAAAAAAATGTGTTGACAAAAATAGTATTTATGCCAACGAAAATAGTTTTTGATGGAAGGCACTTCTCTCGAATGGATACAATGACGATTATGCCGTTACAAAAAAATGCATTGGGGTATAACCTATCCCAACGTTTTTTTGCATGGGGAAAGATGAAAATTCTTGTAGTGAGATTTTAGTCATTCACTCTGCCTTCTAGATTTTAGTTGTTCATTGAGGTATTTTTCTATGTTCCTCTCAATCCCTTCTTCCTCCTCTTCTTTAGTTATGTGATTCATTGAGGTAATATTTATTTGCAACTTCTTAGAGTCTTATTTTCCATATGGGTTACATTTATTTACATTTTCTTAGTTTATTTTACTTTGCCATGGGATGTTTTATTCGTGTGTTTAAAAGTTGTCATAACAGAGTGAAGAATTTGTTATATTTTGATTCTCCTTTATTTTTTTTTTTATTTGCTTGGAGATTCCAATTGGAAAAAAAAAGTAGGACTTATAGTTTTTTTTTTTTTTTTTTTTTTTTGTTGACATAAAAAACAATAAGACTTAAATCACTAATAGCAAAAAATAGAGAAATTATTTTAAATGACAAAACTGTTGAAAATATTTACAAATAATAGCAAAATATCATAATCTATCTGTGATATACCGTGATAGACAATGAAATTTTGCTATATTTATAAATATTTTGGTTTATTTTCTAGTATTTGAAAACAAGTATAAAAATATATATGAAAAATATACGTTTTCTTTACCTATAAACTATAAAAAAATATAAGTCACCTCAACTTTCGCTTAAAGGGTTGATGGAATTCTAACATAGAGACCAAAATAAATATTTTTTAAAAATTCAATAACTAAAATAAATATTTTTGAAAATTTAGATATCAAAATAGAATAAAAAATAAAAGTTGATGAATCAAAATAGGATTAAATCTTAAAATTATATACACTCAAACTCAACAACTTGCAAAATATAATGACTAAAATGGTAACTTGACCCATAAATAATTATGGCCCAAACAGGTGGTGTGCGTTGAACTTACATCGGCTCTCTACACCATCCGATTCCAAATAGGGAAAATTAAATGGATATTGTACTTTTAGAAACTATTCAGGAAAATATTGTTGTTTTCAAACTATTTGTAAAAATATTTTTGTTTTAAATAAGTCGAGGGTTGAAAATTCGACCTAGATACGTCGAATTTTAAACCCTCGACCTTCTTTTTTTTTTTTTTAGAAAAAGATTGTTGTTTTCAAACGGATTCTGTCATCTCAGCAAGTCACTAAATAACGAGCTAATGAATCGAGATTATGAGAGACAGCGAGAGTTTGAGAGAGCGAGATTTTGATAAAAAATGAAAATACCGTACAAATTTCCCTTTTTTTCCCTTTTTAATGATTATACATTCCACCTTCTTCTTTCTAATCCTTTCTCTTTTTTTTTTTAATCTTCCATTTTATAAAAAAAAAAATTCTAAAAAAAATTATTATTTTATTTAAACTCTAAAAAGCATAAATTTAAAAAAAATAATTAGTCATAAAAATAAAAAAATGTAAATTAAATATCTCATTTATATAAAAATAATTACAAAAATCAATGTGTCCCACAAGGCGGATGTCGTCGATTTCGAGCTGGTTGTCGTCGTCGACTTCGAACTTGAGGTTGCTCGGGTTCTTCTTGATGTTGCTCTGGTAGCTCTGCAGGCGCTTCATAATATAAATCTTCATTATGCTCTCCACGACCCCGACCATGTCCATGCACGTATGAAGACGAAGGACCAGCCTCTAAGTCATAATGTCCTGAACCAAATGTTGGCATCATCATTATCGGACTAACATAATCAGTTTGACTCTGCGTCAGCGTCATAGGGGGCAACTCTTCCACATTATGTGCAACCTCATCAAACTCATCCTCTTCCCGAACAGGTCCTCTACATCTAGGAGCCGGTGGAGGAACAATAGGTATATCGTACATCTAATGAATTTCCTCCATATAGCTTTGGTTGTCATTACATATAGCAAGAACCTGGTTCAGATCATTCGCAACCTCACGGAGTCTACTGTTGTTCGATCTCTGTGAATTATAAAATAATTAGACAATATTTAAAATAAATTTAAATTAAAAAATTAGATAATATTCATTCATTTACCAGATGACCCACAGCTGCTCCCGGATGAGTGACGTAGCGCTTTGTGATATTATTATACCAATGAATATATTCTGGAGTGACATCTGTGTCAAACTGTTCAAGAGAAACCCCCACTGCAATAAACCTTGCACGATAGTGCCATCGCACTACCAAATGTGCAACTTTTTCGGACCAATCTCCAGTCCTTAGGTCAATATCATGTAGTACGGGTTCAGTATTATAAGGCGATGGGATATCCTGTTGAAAACCGAATTGTCTCATCACCCTGTCAGGAAAATGCCACTCACCAATGTGAAAACGTATGAGATGACTCATCGTCCGCCATATGTTTTGACCATTCGTACAAAAATTAGGCAAAGTATACACAATAATTTTATATGGCTCCCTAACTAAGCATACAAAATACCGAGAACCATAGACTCGTCCAACTAACTGAGCGTCATTAACATGATGTAGCTGTGGAGCCATTGTTGGAAATCGCTCCCAAGCCCATAGTTGCAAAAATATGAGAGGCCTAACTATCTCTCGAACCTCAGGTCTTGTTGCTTTGCATAGTTGTCTATACAACCATGCCAAGCATGCTCCACCCCACAAATACTACCCTGCATCATGGAGGTTAACTAATAGTGGCAGGAACATCAAGTGAACAAAATGACTTGATTTATCTGAAAACAGACTTCCACCCATCATTTGTAGTTTATATGATCGCGCATATCTTATGACGGTTTTCTCGTCTGCATCATCTGTGAGCTCACGAAATTGTGTTCCTAACCATATTAAACTTAACCTCGATCCTTTAATCTTGTTGGCAGGTGGGGTCGCACCGAGGTACAGTTGAAAAAATTTTAACTAGTCATCGTACATCACTCCGGTGACGGGCTCACCGTCAACAAGTAACCCCAACAACACTTCTATGTCTTGTAGAGTGATAGTGCACTCTCCAACAGACATATGGAATGTATGCGTCTCGGGCCTCTGTCTCTCGACCAAGGCTGTGATCAGATGCCAGTCCAACTGAATAAATCATGCCTCTCGACATCTGCAAGATATTTCTCCAGTAGTACGATCTCGCCATACATCTGATTGATGAATGGACTGGTCGTACAAAACATCGGGATCAACAGGTCCTGGGTTTATCTTGACGCTCCAATGCATCCCTTATTTCTGCTCTTCTTTTCTCGAAATAGTTCACGCATTTGAAGAATGTTATCTGAGCAAGAGCATTTATAGGCAACAGTCGAGCTTCTTTGAGGACTCCATTTATGCACTCTGATAGATTTGTCGTCATCCATCCATGTTTGAATCCTCCATCATGTGCAAGTCCATTGCTCTAAACTAATGTTGTAAAAAAAAACTTAGACAACTCTGATTTATTCCTTTAATATCTTCAATTGCTTTGTTGAACTTTTGAATTTGAAACTGACACCCGACACGATAACATAAACTGACACCCAAAAAGTTCACGTTATCATAACGAGATGGATTGGACAGAACCAGCTAATCGATAACGATGTGGATTTTGTAATCAGTTAGGACATAATCGAAGGAAGTGTCCTTCGTTACTAATACGGGCTCCAGATAGTTAGGGATAGAATAATAAATAAATTTTTTTATTATATATTCATTTTATTGTATATTCAATTTTTTTTATTATAATTTATTGTATATTCAATTTTTTTATAATAATCTACTGTATATTCAATTTTTTTTTGTAATCAATAAATTTTTACATTATAATAATCTAATATATTCAATTTATAGTATAATAATCTAATATATTTGATTTATTCAATTTATTATCTAATGATTATTCAATTATAGTATAATAATCTAATATATTCAATTTGTTGTCTAATGATTATTCAATTGTAGTATAATAATCTAATATATTCAATTTGTTGTCTAATGATTATTCAATTATAGTATAATAATCTAATATATTCAATTTATAGTCTAATGATTATTCAATTATAGTATGATTATTAGCTTTTTTTTTTATATATATATACATTTCTATGGAAAGTTCAAATAAAGTGAAGACTCTCGCTCTCTCCTAAGATCTTGCTCTTTCACTCTTGCTCTCTCCTAAGATCTCGTTCTCTCCTAAGATCTCGCTCTCTCGATCTCGCTCTCGCTCTCTCGATCTCGCTCTCGCTCTCTCCTAAGATCTCACTCTCTCACTCTCGCTCTCTCTCAATATCTCGCTCTCTCTGTTATTGTTGTTATTTTTCAATTAATGATTACTAGCTTTCATTTCTTCTGGAACAATCACAAACACTTTTTTTTATTATGGATCTACTTTTTTGTTCGTAGACAAAGCTAATTTGGAATTGTCTTTCATTCCAAGACATAACTTTTATCCATGCGCTTCATATTCGCCTGGAGTTCGCTCACAGAAATATAGCCATCCTCACCCCCTCACGTCAATCCCACAAGCCTCCGTCTAATTTGAAATGATAACAAAATGCATAGGTTGTTAGAAGCAATTCGAGTACACAGATACATATAGTATACCATCTCATTACTTTATTTCCTCTATGAGGGAAAAAGAAAAGTAATAAACCTGCAATCTCGAGGGTGGATGTGTGTCGAAACTTCAACCTTTGACAACCTAAGCGAGATTCGCGAGATTTTCCTTGTCGAGGGTTGAAGTTTCGGCTTATGTATTGTTTCCAAGTTTTTCTTTGTTCGTCGAGTTCTCAATGTTCGACCTCCACACTAGTTGAGTTCTCAACGTTCGACCTCTAGCCTCGAATTCCCAAAACAACAATATTTCTCTAATAAGTTTCAAAACAACAATATTTCTCTAATAAGTTTTGAAAACAACAATATTAATATTAAAGGTCCTTTCAAATACGTCCTAACAAATCGATCTGAAAAATAAAAGAAAAGCGAAAAGAAAAGGTAAATTTTGAGATTTAAAGAAAAAAAGAAAAAGAATAATAATGCAATTACAGTCCTGTCCTTTTCACCTCGACACGACAACAAACATCGCTATCCTGGGACACGCAATCCGTACACTACGTAACATATGTGTCCTCTCCCAATTCGGTCCTTTTCTCTTCTTTTTCTTTCTTTACTCGACAAATTTTTAAAAGAAAAATGTGGTTTTCAAAAATAGAAAAATAAAGAAAATTATTTATAACAAACATCCAAATTTTAATTTTATTTGATAGAGGTTAATAGAGACCTATAAAAGTATATTAGTGTCTATCAATGATAAAAAATTTTAGAAGTCTCAATATTTTTTTTTTATTTCTATAAATAATTTGACATTTTTTTTTCTACTTTTGATAAATTTTTAAAAAAATTACTCCTAAAATTACAACATTTAATCAATTATTAATTTAGATTTAAATACTACTTTGGTCATTATATTTTTTTTTTTGCTTTTGTTCATTTTGATTATTGTACTCTTAAAATGTTCATTTTGGTTTTTATATTTTCAATTTTGGTTCATTTTAGTCCTTAAACTTTCAAAATGTTCATTTTAGCCATCGTATTTTCAACTTTTGTTTATTTTGATCATTGAACTTTTAAAAAGTTACTATCTTAATCTCTTAAAATTGAAGTAAAATAAAAATGATGGGACCAAAATAGTTACTTCTTGAAACTCTAAGAACCAAAATGACCATTTTGAAAGTAAAAGAATCAAAATGAATCAAAATCGAAAATACAGGGACTAAAATGAATTAAAATTGAAATTATAGGACCAAAGTATTTAAACCATTAATTTGTTACTTTTAATTTTGATTTTTCAAGTCAAATAAATTATTTTTTAACTATTTTTTATACTTTTCATCATTATTTTTTAAATCCACTTAAAACACTTGGTTTCTAGATTGATAGTATGTTACTTGATCAGAAGAAAAAAAGGGCAATGCCTTAAAAGTGGCTTATTTTATATTTTTAATTCCAATTAATACGATGTACTAATTTTACATTTATCAAATGATTTTAGGTTTAAATATCTCACCCATGGAATATAGTATTCTAAAATAAGAAATAAATTCTTTATCATTATTTATGTAGTCACATATTTTTTAATCTCTCTAAAACAATTATAAAAACATGAGGTAAACGATAAGTATCAATTCCAAAATGATCATAGATCGATTGACATAAGATTTGTATCTTTGACTCATATTTTTATAAACAAGGTTTCATAATCTCTTGCTATCGTCAACGACACATGTAAATATAATAAAGGCCTTTGTTAATTCACGTTTTCCCAATTTCGCTCTCGTGCTTCGTCAACCTCCCTATCACTTCCAATCTTGTCTGCACTAGCGTTCTAAATCGCAAAGCTATCCAGTAGTAACACTCATAATTATAAATTTGCTCTCAATCTCGTTCGAGCTCTCACTCTTGTTTGGACTATGGTTTTTAAAGTTAAAAAGAAAACAAAAGTAGAGATGACATATAACATAGATGGAGTGGGGAAAAAAGGAGAGCATGATGGAGGAATAATGAGAGAAGAGAGAAGAGATAGGGAGGCAATTTGTTTTTGTTTTAACAAAGGGAAAGTAATGTAGTAGTTTTTCCCTATATTATGATACAAGCAAAACATTAGAGACCATTAATTTTAAAAAACGGGTCATATTCTGTTTGAGCCCAACATTTTGGATCATTAGTTAAATTATATATTTATTTTAACATAGAAATTATGGTCTTTTTATATTAGTATTTAAATAGATAATTATATATTAAAAAAATATATGATTAAAGTTTATAGTTATGTGTTTGACACATGTCACCACTAGAATGAGCCAAGTATCTGGTCTGTAGGAGCGGGATGAAGAGACGTTCTACAGGTAGGTTTTACTCTTTATTCAATAAATACATTCATGCTATTCTAACTTTGGTATCCTTTCAAGTGCTATTTTTTTTTAGATGTGCATCTTCTTCCCCTTCGTCTCATTTAAAAATTTTGGGAGACGGTCGTGGTTGTATTTCTATTGTCAACATACACATATATATAGATTTAAATATCATTTTGGTTATTATAGTATGTATTTCATTTTATTTTAGTTCATGCTGTTGGAGATTTGTTGATTGTCTCTATATTTTTCTAAGGTAGTTTCTGGTGGTTTTGCAATTGTCACAAATGAAGTCTTAACATTTATATCAGACATGACTAATTCCTGCAGAATATTTTATTTTTCTAATTTGGAATTTATATGTAGAATATTTTTATTTATGAATTTGGAAATTCTCAACAAATGTATATGGTTCGATATTTCCTTTTTTATAGCACAACCTTATTTTGAAAAAAAGAGAAATATTTTTAAAAAATTCTTTCCTTAATTGGACACGGTTTTTAAAAAGAGAATAATGACTCTCATTTAGGGTTTCCACATTTGTTCATCGTGAGAGAGTGTCTTTATTCTTGGTGGTCGATTTGTGGAACATGGTGTTGTGATCTTTGCTCACTTTATTCCCCTGGCATCCATTAGTTGAATCGTTCAAGAACTTGAAGATTGTTGGGATTTATATCCTAAATCTTGTAGTCTATAATCCATAAACATATTATTTATTAACAAAACAACAAGTTATTTTATTCATGTCTTAGACTTGCTTTACTCAATCCAATAAATCCGAGGTTATTTTATATAGCTTGAACAGTATCATATAGTTGCACTGTGTTCAATTAATAACCTAAAAGGTCTATAGTATATAGATAAGGTTGGATACTTTATCCTGGTAATACTATGGATATGATCTACTTTGTAATTATTACAAATGCTTTAAGCGTTACAAACGATTTGATTCAAGTCGTTCATGTGCATACAAGTGAGTGAAGGTATCCTATACAATGAGTTTGTATAAGACCAGACAACGAAATAGTTAATCTTTCTTGGTAACACTGTTAACTGAAAAGATTAGGGTGACCATAGGTAACTCGATCTCAATCCTGAGTGAGTTATAGACTCCTATATATGAAGACAGTCTTTGATTTGTATGGATGAGAATGGCTCGTGTCGCCGATTCAATATGCCTACCATTTTGAGCACTTATCCAATGTAAGCCCTTGTCCTTTTTCCTATTGTTTATGCTTAGGGTTAACTTAAATACATGAGTATAGAATTGGGCTAAATGAATCACTTTGGTTATATGACCTAAGCATGTTTTATTGCTAAGTGTTGAAGTTAGTGGTTGAAAATTACTTTTCAAGTGCAAGTTCGTTTTTATTTATTCAGTAATTTAGTAACATTATTGATTTTTGCAGCAATTGAATATGAGTGGTGATTGGCTAAGTGAAAGAAAGACAAAAGGAATAAAAACTTGATAGGAGACACAAGTAGGTTGAGGGTGAGGAAGATGAATGTTAGGGTTGGATTTTTAAAAAAAAATTAATTTCCTACATTTTAAAGTCTTAGCACCTACGCCCATAACCAACACCTAACCCCATTTTTGGTGCCCAATTGCTTGTTTTTGAGCATTTTGGGTGTTGGTGAGCATTTTTTAAGCCCAATTAGGATTTCTGGATATTGTTAGAATATAAAGAACACATACAAAAGCGGAAGTTAAGATCGATAACGTTCTAATTACATAAAAACAAGAATAAACATGCATAAAGGGTTAGAAATTACAACCTTTATAGAATCCACCGCAATCTTCCTCTCCCGAGCTCGATCGACACCACCAACGTTAAATCTTCGCTATTCTCTAGTTGAAGAACATGGTGGTGGGACCATTTTATTAGTGAACTAAAGGAAAATTCACTTTAGAAAGATGGAGAGTGAAGGAGATTTTGTGGACGAATTTAGGTCAAAGGTCAAAGAAGCATTAGTTCTTAAAAAATTCAAAAACCAAACTATTTATAGAGAAATTACATGCAAAATCCTATCTTGACCTCAAACTTCACTAGCATGTAATCTTTAGGTGTCAAGCTTTGAAAGTGCCACTTCAAAATCCACTTAGTTAGTGGGAAAATCCAACAATTGATAATTCCATTAACTAATTTAAAAAATAAATAAATCAATTTTTATGAAAAAACATTTTCATAATTTAGAAAATATTTTAAAAAATAAATTTAATATCACATATTAAATTATTTTTTACACCTAACTTTGATTAATCATATTAATCAAGTTTAAAAAATACATTCATACTAGTGTTCAAGAATACTATAAAACATATCTAATTTATCTTATACAAAATATAATTTTCCCTAAAGCTCGTATTTGAACATTTCAAATTCTTACTTTACCTAATTCTTCAATTTTGTCCGTAGTGAGCTAGCAAGGAGACCCGATAGATCTACAGATCATCGGCTCCAACGATCCAAGAGTAATCGGTAAACTCTTTAACCCAGTTAATCAACATTCGTTAACTAATAGGACTGTCCACTATAATCTGTAGTTGCACTCCCCTCACTGTAGATATATTATGTGTCCATTTGATATAATTGTAATCGATAAGTTGATCCTTCATAGGTTGTTCGTGACCTCAGCTAGGTTAATTACCGTTTTACCCCGAGTTACATCTTTTCTCCTTAAGTACCACTGTCCCTCTAATGAACAATTGATTTATGATCTTAATCACTAAATCCATTCCTTCTCATTCCAACGAGAGGATGGGGCCCCTAAATCAAGACCTGAGATCAGCCCTTAATGGAACAATCTTTCTACTATCGCTAAAATGGGTAGGAGTGAATTCTATCTTGCAAATTCTATGTCCCCAGCCATCTACCCAATCTTATCCTTGAAATGGGAGGCATATTGAGTAGCAATGTTGAGCTTACCCTCACCTATATAGATCAAGGGACAATTTTGAATAAACAGGAGTTAATAGACAGCTCAGGATTCAAATCAAGTTATCTAGGTCATCAATAAGTGAAATCAATCAGTGTTAACAGTAAACGGTGTTAATATGTAACAATGATTACTTCGTGATTTGTCTTACACAATCTCATTGTGTAGAACACTCCCGCTCACATGTTTTTACATGAGCGAACTGATCACATCGTTTATGACACTTTCCAACATTTGTAACAATCATAAAACGGGCCGTATTCAATAGTATCTCCAGAAATAGGTACCCAATCTAATCCAAGTATTATAGACGGTTTAGGCTATTTTACTTGAACTTGATCTAGTTTATGTCTCCATATAAAGTCCAAGTATTCATAACAATAGCCAAGGGTTTGAAGTTTATTGGATTTAGAGTTAATAACAATCAACAACATTTGTTTAAATAAACTTCATATATGTTTACTGTTTACAAACTACGAGTTTTAGGACATATAACCCAACAAACTCCCATTTGGACTAAAACTCCTATTGGGTTACAACAAAGTTAAGTGCTGTGAGAGAACACTAAATACAATAAACTAGGGCATCTCTTACCCATAATTTCTCCCACTTGCCCTATTTATTCTACCCATAGTCCTAAACTTTTCAGGTGACCCTCGAAAATCTTAGCCGAGAGGGCCTTTGTAAACGGATTAGCAATATTGCCCATACTACTGCTCTTCCATTTAAAGTGAACATTGATCCCAAAGTAGATCTCCTGGAGTCTATATCAGTATGAAAATTGGAGTCAGTATATCCCGTAAAGATCAAATCCTTATTTCCATATACAAGCACGTAATTCCTAATTCTCCTAAGATACTTGAGGATATTCTTAACAATAGTCCAATGTTCATAACCAGGATTGGACTGATACCTACTAACAATCCCTACTGTAAAGCATATGTCTGGACGAGTACATAGCATTGTATACATCAGACTTCTGATTACTGATGCATATGTTGGGAATGTCCTAGAATTCGCAGTTTGTAAATTTTGTATTAAACATTCTATTTATCGATAAAATATTATTGAGTATCTTATTCAATAAAATTGTTGATTTTGCATTCTATTATGAAATCCAATAAACATATCCATAGCTATAGTATGAATCCTTTAACTTTATGTGGTAACATAAATAGGATCAAGTTAATAGTATATAACCTAAATGATCTATAAGTATATGGATGAAATTGGGTATCTCATCCTAGTAACACTATTGGATGCGACTCATTTTGTATAAGTAATACAAATGATGTGATCCACAGATCATGCATGTAGAGACATGTGAGTGGGGGCATCCTATGTAATGAGTTTGCATATAGACTGGACCATGAAATAATCACTTTTCTTTATAACGACCTGACTATTTCATATTAAAGTAATCTAGGATAACTCGATCTTAATCCTAAGCTAGCTATGAACTTTTGTTTATTCGGGATTATCATTTGATCTGCATGGGTGAGAGTAGTCCAATTACACTGCTCAATAAGCCTTCCATTTTGGGGATAAGACCGGATGGATAGTTGGGGACATAGTCCTGCAAGATGGAATTCACTCCTACCCATTTTAGAGTTAGAAGATAGGTTGTTCTCTTAAGTGCTGATTTCAGGTCTTAAACAATCGGGGCCCCCTCTTCTCATGATAGAGAGGGACATGATTCATAAGTAGTATTAAGAATAAAATTGTTCATTAGATGGTCAAGGGGAACTTAAGGAACAAGATGTATTTACAGAGGTAAAATGGTAATTTTGACCTAGCTGTAATTATGAGTCAAGCCGCGGGAGCAAATGTTTCATCAAAGTCTACTTCTTCATCTCAATATACCTTTGAACAACTAAATGAGCTTTAGTTATGGTTACGTTTCCACTTTCATTAGATTCGTTCTTAAAATTCTACTTTGTCCCTATAACATTCACATTTTCTGAATAAGGAACAAGAGTCTAGACATCATTTTCACAAACTAACTGAGCTCCTCTTGCATTGCATTCACCCAACACTCATCAACAAAAGCTTCATTGACATTCTTTGGCTCAATAGGGGAAGTAAAATAGATGTTACTTATCATCTCAAGATAGTTGACTTTATCTTTTCTCCTGGTAGAGATCCCTTCTTCTAAACTTCTGATAATGTTAAAGGCAGGATGATAATTATGAAACCTGCTTGAGGATTACTTCTTACTAACTCTATGTTCTTTAGTTACATCCTCACTATTCTTACTATGGCTTTCAGTGCACTTGTCAGATAATTTATCTTAAACATTTGAACTGTCCAAAAATAACATGTTATTTTCTTCTTCCTTAGAGACAATATCAAAACTATTCACAACACCATCAATTACAACATTTATAGATTCCATGACACACCGTGTATGTTTGTTGTACACGCAATAGGCCCTACTATTTATTGAATAACCCAAAAATATGCCTTCTTTGGATTTAGAATCCCATTTTCACTTGGTATCTATGTCAACCAAGATATAACACCTGCTGCTAAATATATGAAAATATTTTATATTAATTTTCCTCTTTCTCCATATTTCATAATTCGTGCCAGAGGAACCTAGACGTAGAGCTACTCGGTTATGGATGTGACACACAGTATTCAAAGCTTCAGCCCATAAGTGGAAAGGCAAATTTTGGCATGAAGCATGATTATGGCCATCTCTTGAAGAGTCTGATTCTTTCATTCAACAACCCATTTTACTGAGGAGTAATAAGGGTGGAGAACTCATGATGAATACCAACATATGAGCAAAATTCAATCAATTGAGAATTCTCAAATTCATGGTCAATACGAATGACATTCAGGTTATTTTCTCTGAACTTGAAGACATAGTGCTTGAAAAGCAGTACAAGTTTCTGATTTATCATGAAGAAAGCATACCCAAGTGTATCTTAAGTAGTCATAAACATATACAAGTGTTACGGTTGATGCCCTAAATTCTCGTGTCCTGTAGTTTGTAAACAGTTTGTACGAACGCTTGTGTTGTATATTATATGATATTTACTTCACATCTTGATTTTGCTCAGTTGTATATTTTATTTGCTTTACCACAAACCAATAAACATAAAATCCCTAGTTATATGTATGTAACTTAAGCATGTATGTGGTCACATACAAGTGGATCATGTCTTAAGTGATAACCAAAATGGTCTGTAATATATAGATATAGGAGGGAAACTTTATCCTGGTAGAGCTACGGATGCGGCCCACTTTGTGAAATGGTCACAAATGTTGTGACTTATCACAGATGGTCTGATCCTGATTATTCGTGTAGGGGACATGCGAGCGGGGGCATCCTATACAAAGAGTTTGTATAAGACCTGACCACAAGGTGTTAACGTCTCGTTATATAACACCATTCATGACTCATTTCACTAGGATGACCATATGTAACATGATCTCAATCTTGAGTGAGTTGGGAACTCCTGCCATTGAGGGCGGTCCTTTGATTTATATGGGTGCGAGTGGCCAGGTTACCGATTCAAGCCTACCATTTTGAGGATTCGTCTGATTTGGGAGCTGAAAACTCAACTACACAAGATGGAATTCACTCCTTCCCCGAAGCAGGGGCAAGTAGATAGATAGCTCCCTTAAGGGCTGATTCCAAGGCTTGAGCGATGTGGCACCACACACCTTCTCTTGGCCTGAGAGGTGTTCACACATAATTGAACTATGTTGTATTGTTCATTATAGATGAATCAGTGGTACTTAAGGAGTGAGATGTAACTATAGGGGAAAAACGGTAAATTAAGCCCAACTGTACTTACGAGTATCTATGAAGGGTCATTGTACTCATGATTGATTATATCCGATGGACACAGAAATATATCTGTGGTAAAAATAGTTCAGCTGTTGGTCTTTATTGGAATGTTTGGCAGTTAACAGATTGTGGATCTCGTGGCTAAAGAGTTTAGTCAACTATTCACATACCATTGGAGCTTCAAGCCACAGGTTCATAAGGTTCGTTGGGTAGCTTGGATAAAGTCGAGAATAAATTTTTAGGTCAGTTTGAAATGTTCAAATTGACAAGAGGGAGTTCGATTATACATGATATAATTGAATTGGTTAATTATATATGATATAATTGACTAAATGTATGAGATACATTATTTTGGAGAAAATTAGATATAAATATGATTTATATCAAGTAGAGGAAAAATTACTGTAGTAGATATATGATATCAAACTATACTGTAAGAATATAATATGATTATATTCATTTATTAATTAATTGGTTAATTCTGTGATAATTGGTTGGAAACTTCTCCTCGATTGTGCGTTAGTGGGAAAATCAGTATTTGGTTATTGTAACTGAAGAATAAAATGAAAATTTGTTTCATTTTGCAAAGAGTTCGAAAAAAATCGTAAAAGGTGTGAAAACGTATTGATCGCTTAACTGAGAGCCTATACTGTTCGAAATGTCCTATAACTTGCAATTCGTGTTAAACATTATATTTTATCAATAATAATGACTTGTTGATTTTGCATCTTATTATGGAAATCCAATAAATGCATCCTTGGCTATAGTCTGAATGCTGTAACTTTATGTACTGACATAAACAGGATCAAGTTGACAGTATATAGCCTAAATGGTCTAATAAGTATATGGATGAAATTGGGTATCTCATCCTGATAACACTATTGGATGTGACCCACTCTGTAGTTGTTACAAGAAGTTGTAAGGTGCTACAAACGATGTGATCCACAAATCGTTCATGTTGAGACATGAGAGTGAGGGCATCCTATGCAATGAGTTTGCATATAGACTGGACCACGAAAATAGTCACTTTTCTTTATAACGACCGTTTACTGTTAAAACTGACTATTTCATTTATCATATAACCTAGGTTAACTCGATCTTAATCCTAACTCCTGTTTTTTCGGGATTATCCTTTGATCCAGAAATGGTGAGAGTAGTCCAACAACACTGCTCAATAAGCTTACAATTTTGGTGATAAGATCGGATGAATAGCTGGGGACATAGCCTTGCAAGATGGAATTCATTCCTACCTTATTTAGGGTTAGCAAATAGGTTGTTCCCTTAAGTACTGATTCCAGGTCTTGAACAATCGATGCCCTGCCTTCTCATGATAGAGAAAGGATTTGATTCATAGAGATTATGAATCAAAATTGTTCATTAAAAGATCAGTAGAAACTTAAGGAACAAGATTTATTCACAAGGGTAAAACAGTATTTTTGACCTAGCTGTGATTATGAATAACCTGTGAAGGATCGACTTACTGATTAGGTTATTAAGTGGACATAATATATCTACAGCGAGAGGAGTTCAACTATGGGCTATAGTGGAGTGTCCCATTAGTTAACGAATGGGGTTTAGATCAGGACTAATGAGTTTAGCCGATTAATCTCGAATCGTTGGAGCCCATAATCTGTAGGTCCGCGAGGCTCCCCTACTAGCTTGTAAATGGATAAGCTTTAGAGTAGCTTGAGAAATTAATTTGAAACATTCAAATTAAATGGAACAGGAGAATAAATATATATTTAAATATGATTTAAATATATGAAGATGATTATTGTGCAAAAATTAATTTAATATTTGATATTATATTAATTATTATTTTAAATTAATTTATGAAATTAATTTTAGAAAATATTTTTTCAGTTTTATTAATCAAAATAGTTTTGGAAATAAAAAATTTTGATTTTAAAAGGAAATTGAAAATCGGTTTTTGCATGCTATAAAAAATGGAAAATGTTGTTTTTCCATTATCATCTTCATCACGCTCACACAAACCCCATCTCCTTCTCTTCATTAATACTCCAAACATGAGCTGCAAGCCATGCAATTCACTTCTTTTCATGTTCATCTGCAATAAATAAAGAAGTTTGGAGTGATTTGAGAAGGGCTAATACATAAACTTTGAGAGAAAATCTCTGTGAGAAGAAAGAGTTCTTCCTTTTGGGCTGCTATGTGTTCTTCACTGTTCTTTACTAATTCAAGCTATTCTTGATTCCCACAACTCTGTTTAAACTCCAAAAGGATAGTGGAGAAAATCTTAAGGTGGTTCATGGTGATCTTTGGTGAAGACTGCTGTTGTACAATCAAGTTCTTGGAGAGTTCTTCAAAGGTATGATCTTAAAACCCTATTTTTTAAGAAAAAATGCTTTAGCTTCTGCCAAAATTAGTGAATTTGAATGCTGATGAATCCTTAATATTTTTGCTGCACGTTTTTTTAACTCTTTCATATATGATAGTGCCTTATCGTTTAAACGATTGCACACCCCGCATATAAACGATCCCATGCAATCTCTAAACGATCGCTTAGATTTTCTAAACGATCGTTTAACGTGTTGAGTTTTCTAAATGATCGCTTACTAAATACTATACGATCGCTTCGTAAAACCTTCATGATCATGTAGCTTTCTCTAAACGATAAGCATCCGCTATACGATAGCCTTCTTCCACCTGCTTATCGTTCTACACGATCAACCCTTTCCTTCTTCCTCTACTAAATTCAATAAAGACCATGTTTTGGATTCTCACTCCGAGAATACCAAGGGCTCTAAGTGGTGGTGTCGTCCACGCTCCTGCTTACTTGTGCTTGTTCATTTTTTGCCATTTGTGTAGACGATCGTGCTATCGTAGCCAACTGTTTTTCTGGGCGATAAAGATTGTAGAAGGTTGCTTCCGCTGGGTTGAGTTCGTTGTGCAGACAGTCTTCAACTGGTATGTGAACTCAATCTCTTATATTTTATTTGTGAAAGCATGCCATTATTTAGTCTTAAATTCCATAACTGTTTATTAGAATGGTATTTCGGTCACAATGAAATAGGAAAGATCTGAACGCGCTCATGGATGCTCTTTATATAAGAGTTCCTTCAATTGCATACCCTTTTCCTCCAAGACTTTCTATTTGCATAGAACCCATAAGATCTAGATGAAGTAATTCCAGAATACGATTAGAAACAGTATGAGGAACCTATTTATGAGACACATGAATCTGTTTACCAACTTAACAGTAACCACAAATTGTTTCATTTACGACTTGCAAAGGGGGAAGGCCAACAATGGCATTTTTTTACACATCTTTCTGAATAGACTTCATACTCATGTTATCGAAGCATTTGTGCCACAAATTTTCCCCTTTTTAACGAGATAGGTGATAAATCTGAGAAGATTCATTAAAAGACGTTAAGTAACAGTTATTTGAGGAAGGTGTACCTGTCATGACAAGTGCTTTGGCATCATTTGTAAAAATGCACCTATCTTTAGTAAAATTGACATTCAGCCCTTGATCACACAATTGACTGATATTGATAAGATTAGCAGTAAGTCCTTCAATTAACAGTACATCACTGAGAGAGGGAAGACCCAGAAAGGTCAGTTTGCCCTTTCCAACAATTTTTCCATTAGCTCCATCTCCAAAGGTAACACACTTGAAACTCATAGGCTTTAGGTTAGAAATAAAGCTCTTTTCTCCTGTCATGTGCTTAGAATTGTCATTGTCAAAGAACCAATCTTTCTTTGCTAAATACCTGAGGGAAGCTAACACAACATTACATTTATGTTGTACATCTTTTATTCTCCATACCTGTTTCATTAGAGGATTATGTGGAAGTCTATTTCTGAAGGGAGGAGACATGTTAAGTTATATTGAGAGATTTATACGGAGTTCCATGTAATTGAAAATAGAAAGGTCTTTTATGACCTCTTTTTCCACAATGGTGACATATCCACGTCTATTTAAACTGATAATTGAGCCTTTTGTTTACACTGCTAGACGAAACTTCTGGCAAGCCATATGATTCAGGATATGCTTTTACAAACTCAATATTCTGATCCCCTTTGAGTTTGGATGATTGTTTGTCCCTAATACCCTTTTTTTAGAAGCTATCTTTACATTGTCAATGGTTGTTTTCCCTTCTGACAAAATTCTGTTAAGAGTTTCAGTGCCTGAGTCCAGCTTTTTAACTAACTTACTCATGGAATATTTTTCTACTTTATCAAGATTCAGTTCACGTTTTAAATATGCAATTGTAGACGTACGTCTATGATTGTTTGCCATTAAAGATTCAATCCTCTCTTTTTTAACATCAAGAACCTTCAAGTCATCCTGCCACTTGTTGAACAGTGTTTGATAAGTGGGATAAAAAAAACAAGGTTGTTCTCACTGTTTTCACTTTCCATGAACACATCAAGTTCAGGATTCTCATAGGACAAAGTGTCGGATGAGTTGTTACTAACAAGTGCCTTAACATAAACTTCAGAGTTGCTAATGCTATTAGGTTCATCATCAAACCAGGTTAGGACGTAACTTTTATTCTACTATTTCAGAAAATTTGGACATTCAGCTTGAAAATGACCATAGTCTTCACATTCTCTGCGCTTGAAGGTCTTTTCTCTGTTTTAATAGCTGGTGGAACCAGTTTTGTCAGCTTTCATTAAAAAATTTTGAGGTTTAACTGTTTAGGAGTGGGAGTTTCTCCAGATTTAGAACTCTGAGCACTTAGATTTCCCGTTTTCTTCTCAAATAGTTTGAGAACACGATTGAGTTGTTTGAACATGTAAGATATAGAGTCGGCAAGAGAATCATCAGACTTCTTATTAGGATCAACATGCTCTTTTTCAACTGAAGATTGCAAATTCATCCCTTTATTTTGCTTTTCTGGTTTTCCATCCAAAAACATCTCAAAAGTTAACAGAGAGCCAAATAATTCATCAACTTTCATAATGGAAATGTTGTGAGCTTCCTCGATGGCTATAACTTTCATATCAATTCATCGTCTTGCAGTTTAAGATTTTCAAATTTTGATGTCAGCAGTTGCAGTCTAGACAACTTGACTTTTGATGTTCCCTCATGAGCAACTAATAGGAATCCTAAGCTTCTTTAGTTGAGGTGCACGTTTAATTAAACACAATATATTGCAATCAACACCATTAAATATAGTACTTAATGCTTATGAGTTCCCAAAAGAAGCTCAATCTTCATCTTCAGACCACTGAATCTTCGGTTTCAAGATTTATTTGTTATTAGCACTCTTCGCAGTTGGATGAACCATTCTATGACTCTTGTCTTTCAGGTTTTATTGTCGATTGATTTCAAAAAGGCTGTCATCTTGGCTTTTCAGTAGGACTAGTTTGTTCCATTAAGAATAGAAAGATGCGTAGTGGAACTACCTTCCTTAATGTTATCCATGATTAAAGCATCTGAGATAAAGGTGACTTGCTCTGATACCAACTGAAATTTGAAAAGTGGCTATTTGTACTCAATACGCTTGTCTACAATGTGCTAACAATTTTGGAAACAGTAGTAAAAGAACAAAAGAGAATCAAAATAAACATATCAAGTTTGGTAACATAGTTTGGTGATAAACCACTTATGTTTGGGAGATAGTGTGCTCGGGAAAGATACTCCACCGATAAATAAAAGTCAAGCAATTACAACGTGGTACTTATCTGTAAATAACAATAATTACAATGATGCATAACCCAACTTAACTGATTACCTAGGCTCCCCTAGATGTGAGACTCTCTCTCTCTTGAACTTAGGTTCCCCTAAGTATGTGAATATTAATGTTGAAACACTTAGGCTTCTCCTAAATGTGTGAGACCCCCTCTAATTTGATGATATCTTTCCTCCAATTTGGGAACTCCCTTTACATAAGAACTTAGGCTCCTCTAAGTATTAAGAACTCCCATATCGATGAATAACATCTTAGGCTCCTCCTAAGGCTTGAGAAATCCTTCTCGATGGACAAAATCTTAGGCTCCCCTTAAGACCAATCAACCTTCATGAATTGAAGCAAAAACAAGTGAAGAACACACCTCCACAAGTAGCTCAAAGAACTTCTACTTGAAAAAATGTAGTGATGTAAGAATTCTGTAAAGCTCTCATGATAATCTCACAAACAACTAATGTGACAACCCTAACATGAGTACTTCTTGAACTTAAATAGCACAACGATATAATTGAAAATATCCTCATATAAAATTGTCAGCTCACCAAAAAGGAAAATGTCCCAAAAAAATTATTCTACAGAATAAGTTAAATAAAGAAATAAATATTCTGCAGATTTTGCATCTAGAAGAATATCCTCTGAGACAAGATCCACCAAAGACAAAAAACCAAGACAACTCCTCAAAATCCAAGGAGTCAACACCAACAATCTAAGACAAATATATTTAGACAATATCACATTTCTAATATATATAATTAATTACATGATTTATTATAAAGTTTATTTGAATAAGATTCAAATTATAACTTTATAATTTGGAGAATTAATTTGTTTAAATATGATTCAAATGATTAATTATTTATTTAAATTAAATCCATATTAATAAGTAAATTATTTAATTTGAATAAGATTCAAATTAAATAGATGTTGGGAGGATTAATTTATTTGAATGTGATTCAAATAGTTAATTATTTAATTTAAATGAGATTCGAATTAAAGACATAATGCAAAGAATAAATATTTAAATTCATTTAATATGAGATATTAAATGAATAATTATCTTTTCATATTGGATATTAGTAGATAATAAAATCCTACAGAGAATAGATATTTAAATATGATTTAAATATTTTAAACCATTTAATATGAGATATTATTTGGCTAGATATTTATTCATATTGGATAATATTAAATATTTAATTAAAAAACTCTGCAGAAGGTTATCTCAATACGATTCAGAGTAATTCATAGAATTCTATATTAGGGCCCAGGGAGTCTTCATAGAAAATACTCTCTATAAGAATAATCTTTACAATTACTCTGAAACTCTCCCTCTAGAAATTCTCTCAATTATCTTCGAAAAATTCTAAGAAAATTCTTCTTCCCTGTTTCCTCTATTCTTTCAAAATTGGTTTACACAAGTTAAATCCTTGTCAGAGTCTTAGCAAGGAAGACCTCGTGGAATTTGAAAAATCTAAGATGGAGACTACCAGTTTCAAGAGAAGATTTTGCTACAGTCACGTGTCGGCAATGGTATGGTCTATAACCTTTTTTCTTGTTTACTTATTATTTCAAGAAATCAAAAAAACCGATCTCATGCTTCTGCTGGAATTCAATTCCCTTCATATTGTTTGATATTTTCTTTATTTATGACGCAACCTTATTTTGACAAAGAGGAAAATATTTTCTAGAAATTCTTTCCTTAATTGGACATGATTTCTAAAAGGAGAATAATGACTTTCATTTAGGGCAGTCGCATTTGTTCATCGTGAGAGAGTATCTTTATTCTTGGTAGTTGATTAATACAACATGGTGTTTTGATCTTTGCTCATTTTATTTCGCTGTGTGTATCTATTAGTTGAAACGTTCAATAACTTGAAGATAACTTCTATCTTAAGGGGAGCCTAAGACATCGTTGAAGAGATAGGATTCTCGAACTTAAAGGGAGCTTAAGACTTCATTTTTAAGAAGGATTTCTCCATCTTGTCCTAAGATTCATCAGTAAAGGGAGTTCAAAGAGTTACAAGGAAGATAATCAAGCGGAGAAGAGTCTCACACACATTCGAAAATCGAAGTGTTCAACATTAATATTATCACACTCAAGAGGAACCTAAAGTACAATTGAGAAGGAGTCTCACATCTAGAAGGAGCTTAAGTGACTTATGAGTTTGGCTCTATGTGAGTTACTGTAGTAGTCGGTATATTACAGATAAGTATTACATTGTAATTGCTTAACTCTTTATAATAATGCATTATTTTTCCTGCCCCTCCCTCCCTCCCCCCTCCCACATATGTAGGTGGTTTATCGTCGAATTGGATAACCAACTCCTGGGTGCCTTTACTTATTTTCTTGTTGTTAGTATTTTTTTGTTACAATACTTGTCGGTGTTTTTTGTTTAACATTCGTATTTCGAGTGACGAGTCATCCCATCATTTTTTTCACATACGCTTTCAATAAATTTTAAAAATAGTCCACATTATTAGTTTATCATCGATTTTATTTCCATTAAGTTAATTAGTCTCTATTAGATTTTTTTATAGAAATTTTGAAAATATATTTTATATAATATATTTTTTTATTAAGATTATTAAATTTCAATAAAAATCAACTCTAAATTATTGTATTTAAATTTTGTTGAAAGTATACAAACTAAATGTAAAGTTTACTAAAAGTACATAAACTAAAATTCGGACAATTAAAACTACAAAGAACAAAATAATATAAAACATAATAATCATCCTTTTATAGCTAATGATTGTACAAACTCGTGCTCATGAAGTTTAAGCGTTGTTTTAGTTTCATCTGGCCCTACATTTCTGGAACTAAAGAACGCAAAAAAGAATTTTTTTAAAAAAGAAAAACATTGATAATACTACCTAATCCATACCGTAATGATTGGGTTGGATTAAATATTTATAGAGAGAGTCAAGGGGCTTCCGTGGGTGATTCTGTGACCGCAAGCTGGGTTGGGTTGGATTAAAAAAATCTAAAAATTTAAGAGTTTATAGAATTAGGATTCGTGTGTGTGCGTGTGCGCGTGTGTGTGTTATATCTAGAGTGTTTCTCTTCCTTTTCTTACTCCTGGATTGATAGGTTCATCAATCTCGTTTGTATGGTTAGTTCAATCGCGCGTCACAATATTTTTCTCCATCTCCAATAATGTAATTGTCGGGTTCAATTTTAGTCCCTTGGTAATTTCATCGAATACCTTCTCTGCACTCCATTCCTACGAAGTATTGTTTTTATCAATCATCTTTTTTTCCAGTTGGGGATGGTTAGTACTTTAGAGACGTTGTGTGGGCAAGCTTCTGGAGCTATATTTCACATTTTAGGGATATACGTGCAAGTTTTATAAAACGTTCTTGATGGAAAAAAATGTGAATGAAAGATCCCACTGAATTGAATTGGGTCCATGAATCTAAGAAATAGTGAGAATTCTTGATCTCTCTCAATTCGAAAATCCAGGATTTGAATTGATGTCCTTTCATTGAGTCCTCCTAAATTGCGTTGATTTATCCTAAAGATTGGATTGTTCTGTTCATTTGTTATAATTTGACTTTGCCGATTTATGTGTTATCAACCCTAGTTTTGAAGCTTACGAGCAGCTGTCATATTTGGTAGAGATTGCAGGAGAAGTGGCGGTGCGATTTTCAACATCTTCTCTTCTTATTCTTTTTAGTTCGATGTTTCTTCTTTTCAAATTTGATATTTTGTGTTATATTTGTGTTGAACTTATGTTTAGTTTCTTCAATTCTCTTCTAAGGTTCTTTCATTTCAAAGGATCTTTGATTCTCTTTGGTGACTTTGTGGGATGTGTTCACTTTCTTAAGTTTTAGATTGTCAAAGAATGAAATTAAAATGATTTTGTTGGAATTTGAAGAGAATAAGGAGTGTAGATTCACTCATAGAGGTTTGATTTGGATTTCTTTAGTTCATATTTTTGCTGAAGATTGAGAAGTGTTACATACTTTGTGATAATTTGATACTAAGTAGTTTTTTTTAAAAAAAAATTTATATATGATTGTCATCTAATTGCCCTTTGATGTATACTTTGTGATTTTCATATGATTTCTATTAAATATCCTGCTAAAGTATATCAACACTACATTATAGGGGTGTTCACCGGTAACTCGACCAACCCGGAATACCCAACCCAAATTGCAAGGGTTAAGTTGGGTTAGATTTTATTTTGGGTTGGGTTGGGTTGGATTAAAAATGTTAAAAATATTAAATTCGGGTTGGGTCTAGGGTTACCTCATTTCAGGGTCGGGTTAACCCGACTCGAATATATATGTGTGTATATATATATAAATAAATAAATAAATAAAAGTTAAAAAAAAATCAAATTTAAAAAAAAAAAAAAAAAAAAAGAACTGGTGACCCAACCCAACACAACCCAAAAATTTTGGGTTGGGTTGGGTTGGGTTGACCTTCCAAAAAAGAACTAATAGGATTCATTATTAGTCAACTCGAATTTTTGGGTTGGTCCACAAAAATCTTCAAACCCAGCCCAACCCGGACTATGTACACCCTACTACATTATATTTAAGAAATGAGTGTATTAGACATCAATCACTAAATACATGAGTTAAAACATAAGTGAATCAATAGTCAATCTAACTGTAATTGACATTCAATTAGTAAATTCATGAGTGTTTCACACATGAATCACTAAATACATGAACTAAAACATGACTGGATCAAAAGTCAATCTAACAATAATCAACATGGAGTCAAATACAATATTTCTTGTGTTTCTTGTTATTTCTTTCTCTTTTTTTTCCTTTTTTTTTTTGTTGAACTTTCTCCTTTCTCAAATTTTGTCGGTCCCTTTTTTTTCTTTTTGTTTTATTCTTTCTACTTTCACAAATTAGCAATAAGTATAAGATAACAATCACAAACTATTTAGTATAAAATAGATGGAATTCAAATGGTAATCGGAAATTACTTAGACCCTATTTGGTAACCATTTCATTTTTTGTTTTTGATTTTTGAAAATTAAACGTATTTCCTCTATATTTCTTACAATGATTTGCATCTTTTTAAGTATGATGATTTAAGTATTAGCCAAATTTCAAAAACAAAAACTATTTTTTTTAAGAAAATAAAAATGAAAACAAGTTTTTTAAACTTAGTTTTTTTTAGTTTTTAAATTTTGCTAGGTTTTATAAATTATTGGTAAAAAGTAGATAACAAAAGAAGAAATTTGGAGGTGAAGTATTGTCTATAGACTTATTTTTCAAAAACAAAAATAAAAAATAAAATGGTTATCAAACAGATCTTTAGTAATTGACAAAAAACGAAATATAATTAGATGAGAATAAGAAATTAGTAATTAAAAAATTGTAAGGTAGAAAGACGACAATCAGATTGCAATTAGAAACAACTTAGCAATTGACAAAAAGAAAAAGTAAGATAATCAGATGACAATCAGATTGCAGCCAAAAACTATTTTGTAATTAACCAAAAATTAAGATAATCGAAAGGCCGTCAGAATATACTAGTAATTAACAAAAAATGAAAGATAATTATATGAAAATTAGATAAAAAAAAAATAGAAATTACATAGTAATTGACAATCAAATGAAAGATAATCATATGTCAATCAGATGACTATCAGATGATCGGATAACATAATATTGATTTATGTCAAAAACCATAATCACAATCACGAACTACTTAGTATCACATAGAAATTAAATGACCATCACAAACTACTTAGTATCAAATAGCAATCAGATAATAATCTGAACAGTAATCAGACATAAATTATATAACAATCAGATAACAATGGATATTATTGATATTTACATGGAAATCAAATGTCAATTAGATGCAATCACGCATTTTTAACTGAGGATATTTCGGTCATCCAAGTATTTGGGCTTGATAAAAGCATTGACATGCTCCCTTCTCTTTTTTGCCAAATCTGCTAGTGTCCTATATAAATTTGTTTCTTTTAGTTTTAAGTCTTCTGTTGCTTCCCTTCTCACGTCCCAATCTCAGATCCTTAACCTCATTCTTTAGATCTTCACCTTGCTTCTCTCCATCTACTTGTGATCTCAACTTTGTCTCCTTCAATCCCTCACGCTCGTCTATTTTCTTAGTCCCTCATGATCTTTGTTAATTCATGATCTCAGATTCTCAGTTTGCTCATGATTTCACTCTCGCTCAATCTCATCTCAAGCTCGTCTATTCTTAGTTTGCTCATAGTCTCCTCTTATCTTCTCGATTTTAGATCGATTTCATCTCAAATTCACAATCGCTCGTTCAATCCCGTCTCACCGTCTTTTTTCTCTGTCTCCCCTATTGAATGGAAATATGGATGATATGCGTTGATGAAATTGCATTGTACACTCAAGTTTCCTTAGCGAAATCTAAGTATAAATTCCACTGAGTTTTCTGGTAAGTCCAGAGTCGAACACAGGGACTTGTGAAAACAGGTTGCTTCGGTAATTTTTATGAAAACTTTGCAGTGGCCAAATAAATAAATTGTTGGTTTGTTGTTGATTGCATTAATGAAAAAGTAAACAAATGCGGCGGATTTGAGAAAAGTCAGTTGTGTGATAGATGCACTGAGTATGCGATGAACGGGTTGAGAAGATCTTTAGCTAACGTTACTTGGAAATGCGTCAGACTATGCGATCATGCTACCACCATGTACAGTAAGTCATTTCCAATGCAAATGCGATGCTCCTAAGTCTAGGACGCATGTGTTGAATGCAAAAGTGTCCATAGAGCTTATCCCTAAGTCTCTACTCTTGTCCTATGCGATGATGCAAAATGCATAAAAGCAAGGTGACCGCATACAATCATATCCTATCTCTAGGATGCATGTGATGTGTTAATAGCAAACAATGCTTATTCCTAAGCTCCTATCTCTTGTTTATGCATTCTAATCTAACTCTCCCGAGTCTAGATTCTAATCTGACCTTCCCAAGCTTAGATACTGTCCTTAGACTATCCTCTCGAGTATCTCTAATGGATGAATGAAGCACTCATAATACAAGATAACCGCGTAGAGTGAAGATTCCCTAGTTGTGCTAGCTAAATGCTTCTCAACCCATTCAACTAATTTAGCTACCAATATGTAACAAAGAGTGAATAGATATAGAGAAGTAGAATCCATTTCAATAAATGAATGGAGTACAAAATAACAATGGAAGTTAAAGGTAGAGAGTCTGGTAGCAATTCCTTACTGATCGAGGCTTTTACACTTTAATCTCTATTCGGTTATAAAGATGTTCCTGTTTCTGCAGGCGTCGGCCCTCTCTCTATCCTTGAAGCTTCCGACACTCTCTCAAGCTTACTGAAACGATCTATCGGCACAACCTTCTCTCTCGCGTCCTCCATAAACGAAAAAAAAAAACTATGTACAAAGACGTGTGAACTGATTAACTTGTGGAACCCCTTTTCTGAAGGTTACCCTTGATATTTATAGAACATCCAGGGTGAACGGTAACTTCTCTCTCATGATTGCACGGATGGGACAACTTTAATTCTCCTGACTGATGCATCGAATATTTGTCACCAAAAAGCTTAATGTACTTGTGATCGTTATTGGCTGTCAACTTAATTTAGATTTGACTGTCTTCAACTTTCTGTCCCATCACGATTAATTAACCTTTCACCCAGATGCGGCCACCATGTTGCGCTGATCAAGTTATGGCGATCCTTCTCGGATGAATGTTTGCAAACAGAATCGTCGCAAAGTCTTGCGATTAAGTTGTGCTCGACCAATGATTTCCTATGATCGCAATTCTGGCATTGCGTCAATGCATATTCTGCATAAAAACACTAAATCAACTGTTCCTATGCGATGAACGCATGAGACCACAATATTATGAAAACGATGCTTGATGGACGCAATTTAACATGTTTTATCAACACAATCCAACATTGTTTAAGAACTTAGCACTATGATAACGTGTATTTCTGCCCGTTATCAATAGTTCATCAGCTGGTCGTAGCTAAATGATCGCGTGGCATTGTCTATACGATAGGCTGTCATCTTCTACACGATTAAGCATTCGTCTATACGATAGATTGTGTCATCTCACATCTGCTCAATCGTTTACACGATTTTTGTTCTCAGTCTCTTCATCTAACCATGTCTATATAGAGCCCACAACTCTTGGATTCTCACACCGAGAACCAAAGTAACCCTTGTTGTGATGTCCTCACTCAACTTGATTAATATCAAGGTTCTAGAGGTCGTTCATTGAGTTCGTGATCAATTTGTTTGTGCTGGTGATCATGTTTCACAGGTCACTGTGTTCGAGGGTTGTGTTACTAAGGATGCTGATAGATTGTTCATGGGAGTTTAAAGAATGAGTCTTCAAATGTATGTATATTCTATCCCTTGATTATCTTGTCAGCATGCTGTAATTTTTAGTTATTACATGACCTGTTAGTTTCTGTTTCTTGTACTGTAATTGTGTATATTCAATGTCGAATGGAATTTGAAACGATCATTTCGCTACTCATGGAAATCCTCATGTCTGATTTTCTTCAGCAACCCGGAAATATTGGGTTGGGTTGGGTTGGATTGGGTTGAAGATTCAAAATGGAACCGATATGGTTGAGTTAAAGCCAACCCGAAATTTCGAATTGGCCCAAAAAAAGTCTTTAACCTGATCCAACCTAGATCTTGTTCATCCTACCTAATGTGAGACTTCACCAAATGATTTATTATTTATTTATTTTATAAATTTCATATAATTTTTAATTATGCATACTGACGAAACGATGAATTGATGTAGGACATTTTTTTAAAATATTGTGTTTGGAAAACTATTTAGTGAAATAGAGTTGTTTTTAAACTATTTAGAGATTTGTGGTTGTTTTGAAGATTTTGAGGTTGGGAAAAAGTTTAAAATATTATGTCGAGGGTTGAACCCTCGAATTAAAAATAATTAAAGAACAAGTCGAGGGTTCAACCCTCAACCTAATTGAAGTACATGTCGAGGGTTCAACCCTGACATAAACGTAACCATCCGTCAGCGGTGCCAGTAGCTTTAAACCTTCCCAACGCTCTCTAATTCCCTCTTTACTTCCCAACGTCAAAATTAATTACTCGACCTGCAACCTTTTAAACCCCATCTTCAACTTCTCAAATCACAATTTTGCCTTATTCATTACTCCGATTGCTCCCTGCCTTCTTTGAACTGCCCATCTTCTTCTCCTTCAAAAACTTCTAAAAGATTTTGTTCTCTGCCGGTTTCTTTTCTCTTTCGAAAACTTATAAAAATTCACTCCCTTTCTAGTTCTAAATTTTCATCTTCCCCCACATTCATCCATCGAATTATGAGGTTTGTACATTTACTATACAAAATATCATTTTTTTAAAATAATTGTAAATTTTTGTTTCTATTCTCATACTATTATATTCTTTTTATAGTTTTTGTTGCTGTTTGGGAAACAAGGAACATAAAAAAGGTAACGTTCACAAAATTCTTATATTCTAAATATAATTAAAAATAAATTATATATCCATATTCTCATAATATTTTGTTTTTTTTCATAGTTTTTGTTGCTGGATAACAAATAGAAAAGAAAAGAGAGACCATTGTCACTTTGAGGAAAAAAAAAAAAACCGTTATTAAATTTGTGAGTCTACTGTTTATTTATTACTATTTTTTTTTTATATATTTAGTAGATCTATCATGTTAATTTTTTTAGTAGTTTTTGAATTCAATAATGTTTACATATTGATGTTAGTAGTTCTTTCTCTATATATTTTACTAATCTTATTTATATTATGTTATACATACCATGTTAATGTTTTTTTTTTTTTTTTGCATTTTAAATAATATTTGTAACCTCACTTCTTAGGACAACTAAAAGGGGGGGATCGTTACTACATGCATGCGTAAATGTTAACATTGAGGGAAAAATAAAATAAAATAAAATAATAGGAATTTGGACTGCTTAAGTGTATAAAGAAACTATTTTGACTTTAACTCAAGATTTCAAATTGTTTGACCCGAGGTACCCCTTAACATGTAATAAATTAATAAAAAAAATAAAATCATAAGAAGACATAAAGGTTCAAATGCGGAAGTGTTTTTAGTTCCTTCGGCACTGTCACGGATTCCTTTTGTCAGTCGCCCAAGTATCCTTGCCCTTACTTGAAAAACATGTAAAGATAAAGGTTGAGTATAAAATACTCAGTAAGTGATCCCATTACCGAGATCAGGCTATGCATCCACAAGCAGAGAATGATGGGCTCGTGGCTCAAACAACTACAACTATCTCAAATAATGAAAAGAAACCAAATGACATACTGCCTTGCCTTGACTTGCATGTCTAGTGGCTTGATGGCACACCGTCAAACAAGGAAAAATAACATGAATGTGAACCTGTTGATTCACGCATGTCTAGCGGCCCGAAAGCACACCGTTAAACATGGAAAAATTAACATGAACGTGAACCTGTCGATGCACACATGTCTAGCGGCTCGAAGGCACACCGTCAAACATAAAACTAGACCCGTCGGTCCTCTAAAATATAACATGCATCAAGGAGAGACGGTAAACTGCCCTATTGATCTAATCATGCATCACATACTCATAATTGTCATGCAACAAGTATATCACAAAGACAAAATAATGCTTCTAAAGTCCATTAATTAACTTGTATATTGAATCTAGGCCACCTGGCACGAAGGCACCGGTAATGGTACCACTTACCTCAACTTGGTCATAAAAGTCCACACAAATAATGAAGAAAATTGGATTCGAGATTTCCATGAGCAGCGGAAACAAGATTATTCCAAATCACAATCATGAATGAACATAACATTTATAGTTGACTTCAAACAAGCGGTTATACAATTCATACAAAAATTATAGCATGAATAACTACAAATGCACAAAGGGAAAAACTGTACGAATAATTGAAGATGCATCTTCACGCTCCTTTGCGCACGACCGCTCGAAGAACAAAAGCCTCGAACACTCGATCTACACGACCACAACACAGCATGAACACTTCGCACTCATCCTCAAAAATCGCTTTGGCCACGAACTCTTCGGCAACAACATGAACGACCTCTAGAAAACCTCGACGATCTCGAGTTGATCTGACACCACCAACAAGGCTACCTTGGTATTCTCGTTTGAGAATCCAGGGTGGGCTCTATTCGGACTTGGTATTAAGCAGACGAAGGAGAAACACCGATCACGTACACGACCAGGCAAGTGGGAGATGACAAAGAACTATCGTATTGGTCGATGCCTAATCGTTTAGATAAAGCTATACGATCGTCTAGCAAAAGCTATACGATTGTTTAGCTCGGTTTGTTGCCTACAGACATTACACGATCGTTTACTTTGAGCAAACGATCATCTAGCATAACTATGCAATCGTTTTGTAAATACTATGCGATCGTTGATAACGGGCAGAAATGCACGTTATCATAGTGCTAAGTTCTTAAACAATGTTGGCTTGTGTTGATAAAATATGTTAAGTTGCATCCAAAAAGTATTAAGTTTATTATATTGCAGCCGCATGCGTTCAGCGCATAGGAACAATTGATTTTTATGTTTTTATGAAAAATATGCGTTGACGCAAGGCGGAAATTGCAATCATAGGAAATCATTGATCGAGCGCAACATTACCGTAAGGCTTTGATTGTGTTCGCAAACATTTGCCCAAGAAGGATTGCAGCAACTTGGTCAGCACAACATGGTGGGCGCATCTGGGTGAAAGACATAATTAATCACGATGCGACAGAAAGTTGATGACAGTCGAATCCGAATTAAGTTAACAGCAGCTAACGAACAAGTACATTAAGCTTTTTGGTGACAATTATTCGGCGCATCAGTCAGGAATTAAAGCCGTCCCATCTGCGCAATCATGAGAGAGAAGCCGCCTTTCACCCTGGAAGTTCTATAAATACCAGAGGCATCCTTCAGAAAAAGGGTTCAGCTATTAACGAGTTCACCTGTTTACGAATTTAAGAGCTCAGCTCATCTTTGTCCATAGTTTTTCCTTTTTATTTTAAGGAGGAGCAAGGGAAGAGTAAAGACACCAGAAATTGCTCAGGGAAACTCGAGAGAGAACCTGGAGGCGTAAAATCAGAGAGCGGGCCGACTCTCGCGAGAGCGAGTTTATCTTTTGAACATGTGTAGACAAACAGTGTAAAAGCCTGGGCAGCAAGAGATAGCTACCAGGCCCTTTATTCTATACTTGCATTGTTATTTTGAACTTCATCGTTATATTTATACAATGGAAGTTCTTATTCTACATATGTTCACTCTCTTAGCACACATGAGTAGCTAAACTAGTCGAATGGGTTAAAAAGAACTAAGCTAACATGACTTAGGAAGTTCATTGCTTGCGATTATCTTGTTTTATGTTGTGCCCAACACCCTTTTAGAGCTACTTGAGAGAGAGTCTAAAGAAGGAACCTAATGACTCGAGATAGCTAGGTTAGAATCTGGACTTGAAAGAGCAAGATTAGAATTGCATAAACAAGAGATAGGGACTTAGAGATAAGCTCTGTTTGTCAACCTGCATCGCATGCATCCTAGAGATGGTAATGATATTATGTGGTCGCCTTATTTGTGTGTGTGTCATTTTTTCATCGCATAAATAAGAATAGAGGCTTATGTGTAGGTCCTATAGACTTATCGCATATATCGCATGCGTTCTAGCCTTAGAAGCCATGGCATTTGCACCGAGAGCTGGTTTACTGTTGTATGCATGTTGCATGATCGCATATCATGAACGCATCCTAGAAAGTGTTAGCCGAAACTTTTCTCCACCCGTTCACCATATACTTATCGCGTTTCTCGTTTAATAAACTCTTTTCAAACTCCACTGCATTTATTTATTTTTCATCACCACAAAAACAACATCAACAACTATTGATTTATTTGGTTACCGTAAAGTTTTCATAAAAATTACCACCACAACCTGTTTTCACAAGTCCCTGAGTTCGACCCTGGACTTACCAGGAAACTCAGTGGAATTTAACTTAGATTTCGCTAAGGAAACTTGAGTGCTCAACGCAATTTCACCATTGCATATCATCCATAATTTCACTTCATAAAATAACGCATCAATCGTTTAGCTTGCCACTGCACGATCGTTTAGCTCACCCTAGCCGTCATTTAGTAAATCCGTATTTACTTGACGACTACGTGAGTTTCTTTTACGTGAGAGAGAAAACTCAAAAAAGTTTTTACGAAAACTCTTCAACAATTTGTAAAAAATCATACTAAAATTAGAAAAACCATTTTCCTTTTAAACTCATGGTTACCATGAATCCAATAACCACCCACTCAATTGGTTATTAAAGAAAAAAATTAATTATCCAATTATTAATATTATTATAAATATAAAATATAACCAACTTATCATACTATATTTATAATCTATAGTTTTAATATTTCATCTCATGAAACATATAAACCATAGGTCTACGGTGTTTCTAAACTAGGACAAGTGGGAGATTATGTTGGGTGTAAATACCCTAGTTTATTGTATTCATATGCTTATTGTACTCATATGTAATATTAATTTCTCACAGTTAAATTCAACATCATTTGATTCTACTAGGAGTTTTAGTCCAAGTGGGAGTTTGTTTGATTTTATGTCCTAAAACTCGTAGTTTGTAATATCATATTCTTGTTCAATAAAGTTGTTATTGAAAATCTTTAGTAAATTTAAATTCTATATTCATGAATCCAATAAACTGAGGTTCCGAGGTTATTAAGTTTAGTTTGAATTTATGTAGTGACATAAATGTGGATCAAGTTCAAATATATATAGCCAAAATGGTCTATTGTATATGAATAAGGTTGGACGCCTTATTCTGGGGACACTATAGATGCGGCCCATTTTCTTAGTTAGTACAAACGATGTGATCCTAAACCATTCATGTGGAGACATGAAAATGGGGGCATCCTATGTAAAGAGTTTACATAAGACTGAACCATGAAATAGTCACTTTTTATGTTCTAAATGTCGTTTAATGTATAAAACTGACTATTTCGTTAATTGATGACCTAGGTAAGTTAATCTTAATCCTGAGCTAACTATGAACTCTTATTCACCTGGAATTATCATTAGATTTGCATAGGTGAGGGCAACTCATTATCGCTGGTCCAATAATCCCATTTCAAGGGTAAGATCAGGTGGATAGCTGGGGACATAGGGTGTAAAATGGAATTCACTCCTACCCGTTATAAGGATAGTAGATAGGTTGTTCCCTTTAGTACTAAATCCAGGTCTTGAACAAGGGGCCCCACCCTCTCATTGGCCCGAGAGGGGTTCAGTTTATAGGTTAGACCTTAAACCAATTAACTAATTTAGGGTTTTATATTTAATTTATGCGATTAGAGTAAAATTGATCCTCAATTTCGCTGCGCATGCCTACTTTTCCATCACTTAGGACATTGATTCCTAGACAAAACGATTCCATGCCTGAAAGATAACAAACCCCTCTTGGAATCCTACATCATGTACTTGATCAACATTGATCAATGTATGATGCCTGAGATAGGACTAATCGTTTATTCTTGCGATCCCGAATAATCTAGATCCCGAGAACATACTTTGTCTCACCCAAATCTTTCATTTGGAACAAAGCAGCTAGCCAAACCATTAATGTCAGTCAGATACCTTAAATCATTCCCAATAAGTAGGATATCATCCACTAAAGTACCAGGAAAGCTAATGAGTTGTTGATGATCTTCTTATAAAAACAAGGCTCATCAACGTTCTGGTCAAAGCCAAATGACTTGACAGCAATGTCAAATCTGATGATCCAAGATCTAGATGCTTGTTTCAGCCCATAAATGGACCTATTAAGCTCTCAAACTCTTTGCTCTTAATCTGGAACTACGAACCCCTCTAGTTGAGTCATATAGATGGCCTCCTCAAGATTACCATTCAGAAAGGCAGTCTTAACGTCAATTTTCCATATTTCATAATCATAAAATGTGGCTATGGACAAGAGAACCCGGATAGACTTCAGTATGACAACAGGTGAAAAAGTTTCCTCATAGTCAACTCCCTCAACCTGGGTATAACCCTTTGCCACGAGCCTAGCTTTAAAGGTTTGCACCTTTCCATCTACACCTCTCTTTCGTTTATAGATCCACTTACACCCAATAGGTCTTACCCCATCAGGTGGATCAACAAGTTCCCAGACGTTATTGAAGTACATAGACTCCATTTCCTGGTTCATGGCTTTAACCCATTCATCTTTGTCAACATCCTCCATTGCTTTCTTAAAAGACAACTGATCCTCGACCCCATCATTCGTAATGACGTTTTGGGCTTCAGTCACACCCATTTAGCAATCCGGTCTGTTCATAACCCTCCCACTATGTCGAGGCAGTCTCAACTTTTAAGCTGGTTGTCTAGACATTCCGACTTCAACAACTCTTGTTGATTTGTCGGCCTGTTCAAAAACTCTTGTTAAACCCTCAGCAGTCTCAGTCTCAATAGAGATCTCACGTAAAAGGAGCTTACTTCATGGCTTATTATCTCTCATGTGATCTTCTTCCAAGAATATAGCATTTGTGGAAATAAACACTTTGTTCTCACTCGAATTATGGAAGTATCCACCTCTCGTTTCCTTAGGGTAGTATACAAAGAGGCAAACCTTCGAACGCGGTTCCAACATTTTTGGGTTAGTCGCTAGCACACGTGCCGAACAACCCCAAATCCTGAAGTGGCATAAACTACCTTTACGGCCTCTCCACAACTTAAAAGGTGTTTCAGAAACACTTTTTGAGGGAACATTGTTCAAGATATAACATGCAGTCTACACTGCATAACCCCAAAACGAGTCTGGAAGATGAGCATAACTCATCATAGACCGAACCATGTCCAACAAGGTTCTGTTTCTCCTTTCTGATACACCATTCTGTTGAGGTGTACTAGGGGTCGAGAGTTGTGATGCAATCCCATGTTCTTACCTAACATGTTTTCAACTTCAGCCTTATACTCCTTGAACTTTTCAAGGGCTTCAGACTTACATTGCATTAAGATGAGATACCCAAACCTTGAATAATCATTTATAAAAGAGATGAAATATTCATACCCACCTCGAGCTTTAACATTCATCAGACCACAGAGGTTTGAATGTACAAGCTTTAAAGCTTCCTTGGCTCTGTAACCATTTCCAGTAAAAGATCGTTTGGTCATCTTGCCTTCGAGGCATGATTCACATACTAGCAATGGTTTTCTTCTAAACTCTTTAGAAGTCCACTTTGTACCAACTTTTTAATCCTATTGAGCTTGATGTGACCTAACCTTAGATGCCAAAGATGGGTGTTTTCTTTTGGGGAAACCTTTGGTCTTTTAGCTGTTGTTGCCGTACTGAACATTTCAGTGTTAAACAAGGCTTTTATGACTAACGACCTTAGTACATATAAGTTATTTCCCATTGAACCATAACCAATCTCCATTCAATTCTTGAAAGTAAACACTTTATTTTCAAAAAAAGGAGATGGTATAGCCTTGTTCAATGAGACAAGAAACCGAGATCAAGTTCCTCTGAATATGAGGAACTACAAAAACATTATCCAGTAACAGATAGCGTTTCTTGTCAATAAATAACTTCAACCTGCCTACATCAACAGCTGAAACAACCTCACCAGTTCCGACTCGAAGAATCATCTCTCCCTGTGGCAATGTTTGCCAAGAATTGAATCCTTGATAAGAGAAACTGACATGATTGGTAGCACTTGAATCGAGGATCCAGGAAGAATCATCATTCTCTACTAGACATGTCTCCAAGACCAATAAATCATATTTACTGTCTTGTCTCCTCTTTTGGAGAGTAGTGGAATGGAGGTCATTTGCCACGAAATTCATTTCACACGATTCTTTCCACTGTAAATAATCAGTCATTATTAAAAGCTATAAACGAAAATACTAACGAGTTGCTTAAAAGAAAAACACATTGACCTACGTTAGGTTTTAAGCAAATACCTGTTGTAAAAAAAAACAACATCCCATAATGTTTTAACAAAACTAACATGAAACCCATGTGACATCTAGTTTTGCAATAATGTTTCAAAGGTTTAGGACAAAAGCTGCCAAAGGGAGGTCAGTTATCCCTCATCTGAATTGAAAAGTTCTCAACTAGTCATTAATACCAGAAGAACTCTTGCTCCTATAACGACTAGCCATCATTGATTTGGCCAAGAGATCATTAACTTACTTAACAATCTCCCATAAGTGTGACCCGCCATTTTAAGCCCTAGAGGTCTATCTCAAAAGGCCAATACAAAGGGAAAAAATTCGATTGGGGCAAAACCTTAAGCGACCCTATCCATTTCTGGAGTTCACCTTGATATTGACCAACTGCAAAAAACCCATCTGAAGGGGGACGCTCCGAAGGCAACACAAGGGAGTACAGAATGATCTCACGGTGTGAACCAATGACAAAGAGCATAGGACATGTTGACACACACCCTTCACCCACTTACTATAAACACTCTCTCCGTTCACTTTGATATTGACTAATGCAAACACCATCCGAATGGGGATGCATCTTGGGCACCACGAGGCCAAGAATGAATCTCACGGCATGAACATACGGAAGAAACGTGAGTGAAATCATAGACATATCTGATATGCCTTTTCCTCCCACTGAGTATTTTATAACCTAGGGTTTAGCTTACTTAGAAAAAACACGGCTAAGGATTTTAACTAAGTGACTTTTAGGTTTGCCTAAGAGTAACATTTACCTTGGATAGTAACTTTTAGGTTTGCCCAAGAGTAACTTTTGATCATTATCCATCAAACTCTTTAACAGAATCTTTGACCAAAACGTCGCATGCTTGTTGAAAATCTATCTAATTCACCTTTCTAGGTAGGTTCCCAAGTAGGGGTGTTACGTTTCCGTCAACTTAAGAACCCGAGCCTAGCCAGAACCCACCTTAGACAAAAGATCCCTTATAGATAGGTTTACAACAAATTTAATCTTTTATTCAACCAATTTAATCCTATTAAACTGATTTTAAAAGATTAATCTAGGTTACTAAACTCTTTAGAACCATTTGAACTTAGGTCTATCTCAATCTAATTTTAAAACCCTTTTAAAAACTTGAGTTCACCCTAAGTCTACATGCAACTCTAAATTATTGATTTTAGGTCTAATTTCCTTTATAACACTTATAAACGGAAACAATCATCACAATTCAAAGCTAACACATGCAAGGCATTCATAACGCTTATAAACAACCAAAGTGTCATGCTCAATGCATTGTTCATTCATTCTACTTCTTTTATATAACACTTATACAAAACAACAATGAAACAAGCAAAACATGCTTCCATTCACCCTTAGACTATAACATTTATAAGAAAAGGATGATGCACGAGAATGCTCAATGCATGCAAAATATAACTCTTATAATTCATGATGCATGTGCATGCTGTCAAGTGCCTTCTTCATGCAATATTATAACATTTATAATACATGATGCGTGAATAATTGCACAACCTAAGGTGGGTTTTAACTATATGACAAACACTTTGACATATAAGTACCATACATCACGTGTATAAACAATAAAAGTTGATGAACTGGGTGAAATTGCTCGTAAGTACAGCTGGGCCAATAACTGTTATGCCCCTGTAGTTACATCTGTCTCCTTAAGTACCACTGATCCCTTTAATAAACATAAGTCATAGTTCTACTATGACTGAGTCTTCTCTTCTAAAGAGAAGTTGTAGCCACTATGTTCAAGCCTCGAATTCAGCCCTTAAGGGAGCAATCTCTCTACTTATCCCTGCTTGGGGAAAGGAGTGAATTCGATCTTGTGGATTGAGTTCCCAGCTCCCCGATCAGACAAGTCCCCAAAAAGGTAGGTATGTTAAGTTGGAAATCTGGCCACTCTCACCTATACTAATCAAAGGACCGCCCTCAAAGGCAGAAGTTTCAAAAATACACAGAATTGAGGTCGTGTTACCTATGATCATTTTGGTGAGATGTACGTCTTTAGGATCAACAACATTATATACAGAGTCTAGTCTTCTCGTGGTCCAGATCTTATACAAACTCTTTGTATAGGACACCCCCGCTTGCATGTCTCCAAATGAATGGTCAGGATCTATCATTTGTAGTAGTTTACAACATTTGCAAATCTCTACAAAGCAGGTCGTACCCGTAGTGTCACCAAGATCAGGTATCCCACCTTAATCCTTATACTATAGACCTATTTAGGTTATCACTAAAGGCATGATCCACTTGTATATCACATATACATGCTTAAGTTCACATAAGATAACCAATGAGTTTTGTCTATTGGATATGAGTAAATGCATGAATTAAATAACACTTATTTTATTCATTAAACAATGTGTATCTTTACAAAACAATGAGACTATGGGAGAATTAAGACACCAATCCCAACAACTAATTCCTTAAAAACCCTTGGATAAAACTCGAATTAGTTCTATGACATTAACCACAAGTTTAGTTTAGCAACTATGGCTTAAAAAATGAGTCCAAGATTAAATAAATCCTCGGGGTCTAAGTCCAAAGGATAACCAACCACAACTTATACAAAACTTACCCAACTCCAAAAATTTTTCGAGAATGGTATCTTCCTTGATAGGAACGCCCCAAAATCTTCCAAAATCCTAATCCTGAAAGTCCACACAATGGGTATTAACCAAAATTGTTTCCAAAACAAAGTGACACCCTAAAATCTTGAAAAACCCAAATCTTGCCCAAAATAAACCAACTCTTACCCAAACTCAAAATTTCAACAAGAATAAGCAGTGGCATTCGGCGAACTCAATAGTGGCTGATCGTAACAACGACAGAACTCAGGCCAGTGTCGACTGAAACGAGCGGCTGCTTTACAAACAGATCTAGAGGTTAGGTGGCACGCAGGCTGCTTTCATCGAAGCTAGGGCAGTTGGGGAGGGCACGGTCAGATCTCTAGTGTCTGAAGTCAACAACGAAGGAAAGAGCCCGACGACTTCGACGTTGATTGGTGAACGGCATCTGGGGCGAGGAAGTGGCAGCTAGTGGAAAGAGCCCGACGACTTCGATATTGATCGGCGAATGGCGTCTGACGCGAGGAAGCGACAGCTGGCGGCTAAATCAACGGCGACGTTGGCTTTGATGGCGGCGATGAGACAAGGTAGCGGCTAGGGCTGCGGCTCTTGAAGGAAAACGAAAGGGGCAGGGGGGGTCTGCGCGTTGCTGAGGATAGAAAAAGGGAAATTCTAATTTCTTTTCTCTTTTTTCTTCTGCCCACATGTAGATATATAAATACAACGTAAAACCCCTTTCGTTTCCCTTTTAATGCATGTCTAGCGGCCCGTAGGCATACCGTCAAACATGAAAAATAACATGAATGTGAACCTATTGACTCACTCATGTCTAGCGGCCTGTAGGCACACCGTCAAACATGAAAAATAACAGAACGTGAACTTGTCGATTCACGCATGTCTAGCAGCCCGTAGGCACACTGTCAAACATGAAACTAGACTCGTTGGTCCCCTGATATAAAACATGCATCAAGGCGACACGGTATACTGCCCTATTGGTTTACTCGTGCATCACATACATAATTTTAGTACTGATTAGAAATTTGAACATGCTCATAATACTTATAAGTGTCATGCGACAAATATATCACAAAGACAAAATCATGTTTCTAAAGTCCATTAATTAACTTTGTAAATCTAATCTAGGTCGTCTAGCACGAAGGCACCGGTAATAGTACCACTTACCTCAACTTGGTCACAAAAGTCCACACAAATAATCCTTAAAAACTTGAATCAACCCAAAGTTATGGCTTGGTCCAAGACAAATTCTAAAACTTGATTCAATTAGCCAATCTGATCAAGAATTAAATCTAAATTCAATAACTTAATTTTCCCACTATTACTCTCAATCCAAAAGAATAACCAACCAACAACTTATCCAAAACTTACCGATCTTTACCAATTTTCTACAAAACGAAAAATGGTCTCTAGCTTGATGGTCAATGCCTCAAAACTTCCAAATCTTGAATCTAAGTTTCACACCAAAAAGAGGTTACTAATTTAACCAAAAATCAAATGGGTGAATTTCACTTCCCAAATTATAAGGAAAATAAATCTTACCCAAAGTTTTTCCCAAGATTCCGGCAAAGATCGGACAGTGACGGCTGATAGCACGTCGGCTTGTGGCTACCATAGATAGGCAGCGGGTGTTGCTGTCGGACGACATAAATTGTTTAGGCTAGCCGTTGGTAGTGAGGTCTTGCATGAGGAGGGTTTGCAAGAGTGAAAGAGAAGGAGAATTTCTAGTTTTGTAGATTTTATTCAGCAGCGATTACGAACAAATCGGAGTTTCAAACAACGACCAACCGTTCAAAATGAAAATCTATATGTCTCAAACATACTGACCAAATTTGAGCACGATCCAACGGTTCAAACTCTAGAAATCGAACATTTTGTGAAAGCTGTCGCTGGAACATCGAATTGCTTTCTGCCCAATTTTTGGCCTCTTTTTACTCTTATTTAATTTCGAAAAAAATCTCAATTCTTTTATTTTTTTTTTCAATTTTTGAAAAGATAAACAAAATATTTTATCACAATATCTCCAAAATCTCCAAAGATTCTATTAAATTTATAAATCAATTAACTTTTCAAATTATCTTAATTTAGACTTCAAAAACCAAAATTAAAGGGCATAAGATCCAACAATTTGATACAAATTAAATTCTTCCAAATATTTAAATCAATTCAAAATCCCATGAAATTAATTATCTCTTTAAAAAAAAGTTTTTTAAGTTGGCCCTAAAATCCAAAATCAAAGGGAAGAATAATTCAATATTTTCAAGATAATCGGTCCGATATCTAATCAATTAAATTCAATTTAACTAATAAAAGTTTTTCAATTATTTCAATTTAATCCCAATTTTCCAAATGAAAGGGAAATTTAAACTCAATAATTTTAGATAATTAACTTAAATTTTCCTGAAATTCGGGACGTTACCGTTACAATATTAGATTTGGTTAGTATTAGTGTTATTTTTTTAGTATTATTGCATTTTAAAAAAATTTAGTAGTTGTTTTTGTTATTTAATGCAAAAAGTTTTTTTTTTTTTGTTATTTAATATATATTTTTATAATGTTTGATTGTTTTAGTATTTAAGTTTGTTGTTTAAAGTTTTGTTTATATTTTTGTTTGTTTTTGTTTGTATTTAAGTATAGTTTATTGTTATATTTAAAAAGTTGACGTTTATAGTTTAATATTTTTAGTTTAACACAAAATTATTGTGATTTTTTTAAATATATATCTTATGAAATTTGATTTTTTTAGTATTAACTTTGAAAAAATAGTTTAAAATAATTTTAAAAAGTTTAATTTATTGTTACATTTAAAAAGTTGATGTTTATAGTTTAAAAACCGTAATAGTTTTAGTTTAATACAAAATTATTATGATTTTTTTAAATATATTTCTTATGATCTTTGATTTTTTTAGGATTAAATCTGAAAAAATAGTTTTAAAAAGTTTATTTTATTGTTATGTTTAAAAAGTTGATGTTTATAGTTTAAAAACTTTAATATTTTTAGTTTAATACAAAATTATTGTGATTTTTTTAAATATATTTTTTATGATATTTAATTTTTTTACTATTAACTGTGAAAAAATAGTTTTAAAAAGTCTTAAAAAGTTTAATTTTTTGTTATGTTTGAAAATGTGATGTTTATAGTTTAAAAACCTTAATATTTTTTTAGTATTAACTTTAAAAAATAGTTTAAAAAAGTTTACCTTATTGTGATTTTTTTAATATATTTCTTATATATATTCCTTATTGTGATTTTTATTGTGATTTATTTTTATTTAAGTTTGATAATTAGTAGAACAATTAGTAATGTATTGTTTGCTTTTTTTCCTTAGAAAATGGCGGACAAATGTTTGGAATTTATGTTATTTACAAATGGTAATATGATTTATGGTATTGATGGAGTTGATTATGACCAACCACCATGTGGGGGTTTTAGCATAAATGTGAACAATGGAATTGTATTTGAACAATTCATTGAAATTGTTGGGATGTCACTTAGTGTAGATATGAGAACAAATCAATTAGAAATAATATATAGACATCCTAATCTAAAACCATCAGGATCAGTAAGGTTAATGTCATTCCCTATTCCGAATGAACAAGTTATAAACTTGATGTTCTCAATCATGATGCCACTCCCGAATTTAGTGCATTTGTATGTAAATGTAAATAAGATAGGGTTGGATATAAACTTGAATGCACCCTTTAGTCAATTTGAAGATCCAACTCAGTGTATTGATCCTGATCCAGAATCAGTTGCATCGTCATGTGATGATGAAGATATGGCGACTAATAATCAGTACAGAGATTTTAGAACAGAAACGCTCCATAGAAAGCTGTACAAGAAAGAGTTATCAACCGAAATGGGCCAACCACATCCTCCACGGAAGACCATCGGAAAGAGTTTTACTGAACAACGACTTAGATCGTCGATTGATTTGGATGCAATGGAATGTTCGCATTACTCCAAAAAAAAAAAGCCAGCTTTCACCTTGATGTGTTGGTATTATGCAGCCACCTTCTTAAGTAGATTTTCACGAACGCATATGATCGCATAGTCTTGCGGTCACAATCCTTTGATGCGCTCGGACGTTAATTTCCTTGGATCGCAAGTCCGCCTTGCGCCAACGCATTTTCTACACAAAATACATAAGTTAGTTGTTTTTAATACGATGGACGCATGCGATTGCAATGTTATAAACTTAATGCTTTTGGATTCAATTTAATATATTTTTACCGTCGCAATCCTTCATTGTTTTATTTCTTTGCTGTGTAATAACGTGCATTTCTGCCTGTTATCACACCCTCAAATTTAAAACAATGCTTGTCCTCAAGCATAGACTAAAGATTTTATTTAGAAAGTTGACCGTCTTTTACTTTCCTAGATTTCTCAAGGTTGCCTTATTCAAATCTTATGTACCAAAATCTCCTTAATTCTTATTTGGGTCTCTTCTTAAAATATTTCTAACATTTAGGAACCGCAAGTTTAACCTTCAAAAAGACTTTACTTGTTTCCAGGGCATCACATGGTTTATTTCATATATAAAAAAAAACTTTTTCAACTGGGGTATTTTCAAATGATTTTTATCCTTGCGTATTTTAGACATATATATTTTTTTATATGACCTTGCACTGATCTGAGTGCCTAGCCTTTGTTTTGGCTTGCCTCTACGTGTGTCATGCGGACATCCAACACGAGCAAGGCGTTCTTTCTCAGTCGAAGCTTATCCTCATTTGGCAGCGGAGTTGCAATCATTTTATTTATGTGTTGATCACGATTCCTACCTTCGTTTTGGCTTGCCCCCACATGTTTCATGTGGACATCCAACTAGAGTAGGATCCGATCACAATGTTATGATTTTTTTTTTTGTAGAGCCTAAAAATAGTAAGGTTGAAAATGAATACCGTACCCCCAAATTTAAATGCAGCAATGTCTTCATTGCTGAAAGATTTAAGGAAGTCATGCAATGCTCTTAGGAAGTTTCGTAAAAAGTCAGTTTGAAAGAAAGCTGGCAGACCACTAACTTCTAGAAATATTTCATGAGTTGATTTTCCTAAAATTAAGTTGACTTTAGTATATACGAAAAAATAGAGGTATGTGTTTCATCATTGAAATCATAATTGGTAAAGAGAAATAATGTGGTGACTTACTAAATTAATCAATATGTAATGATTGCGTCGACTAAAGAGGATCCGATGATAAAATTATCAAAGTTAAAATGATATGCGATAGAGCAAAATTTGGAATAAACAAAGTCAAGGAAAGATACAGCCCCCAAATTTGCTCTGTCACCCGCATTGGGTGTGAACGCATCCTTCTTTTTGGCGAACTGCTTTTCTTCGATTGCGGTGGTGGAGTAAACTAGTTGCTTCTTTCGTATAGCTCCTTGATAACAGGCAGAAATGAAGATTATTACAGTGCAAAATTATTAAATAATGCAGGTTTGCGTTGATAAAAATATACAAGATTGCGTTCAAAAGCATTAAGTTCACAATATTACGATCGCATGCGTCAATCGCATTAAAACAGTTAACTTATGTATTTTTGTGCAGAATATGCGTTGACGCAAGGCGATAGATCACAAGAAATCAACGGCCGAGTGCATCAAGAAATTGCGTTAACGCAAGACCGCATCAAAATATTGCGTCACTGTAAGGCTATGCGGTGATTTGCGCTCGCAAATATCTGCTCAAGAAGATTGCCGCATAGAGCCTGCGCAACTTGGTGGGCGCATCGAGGTGAAAAGCATAATAAATCATGATGGGACAAAAAGCTAATGACGTTCGATTCCGAATTAAGTTGACAAGCCGCTAACGAACTATTGTAGCAAGTACACTCAAATTTACGGTGGCAAATATTTGACACATCAGATAGAGAATTAATGCCATCCCATCAGTGCAATTATAAGAGAGAAGAACCCTTTCACCTAGAAGCTCTATAAATACCGAAGGCAACCTTCAAAAAAGGAGTTCAACTAGTTAGACAGTTCGACAGTAGTTAATTTTCTCCATAGTTCGAAGTAGCCTTGTTCTTAGTTTTTCTTTTATTTTAGAAGGCGGAAGCGAGAGAAGTGAGATTGTACAGAGAGATCATTCTGGTGAACTTGGAAGAGTGTTGGAAGCGTCGAGATCAGAGAGAGGGCCAACTTCTGCGGAAGCAGGAATATCTTTTGAACAGAATAGAGTTAACAGTGTAAAAGCCTTGGGAAGCAAGGGATTGCTACCAGGCTGTCTATCCTTATCTTCCATTGTCATTTTGTACTTTGAACTTATTTATAGAAATGGAATCTACTTCTTTATATTTGTTTACTCTCTGTTTATTACGCATGAGTAGCTAAATCTGTCAATGGGTTGAGGAGCAGTTAGCTAGCATAACTGGGGATCTTCATTCTATGTGATTATCTTGTATTATGTATGTGCCATTATTCCATTAGAGATACTTGGGAGGGTAGTCTAAGGATAGAATCTAGACTTGGAAAAGTCAGGTTAGAATCTAGGCTCGGGAGAGTCAGATTAAAACGCATAATCAAGAGATGGTAGCTTAGGAATAAACACTGTTTGCTATTAACGCATCGCATGCATCCTAGAAATAGGTTATGATTGTATGCGGTCACCTTGTCTTTGTATGCATCTTGCATCATCGCATAGGCAAAAATTAGAGACTTAGGAATAAGCTCTATGGACATTTCGCATTCATCGCATACGTCCTAGAATCAAGAGTTACTGCATTTGCATTGGAAAATGATTTGCTGTCACATGAGTACAGCATGATCGCATAGTTGAATGCATTCTCGGGAAAAGCTAGCTAAAGACTTTCTCAACCCGTTCTCCCGCATACTCAGTGTATCTACCGCATAATCAATCTTTTTCTCAAATCTGCCGCATACTTTTTATACCGCAAACAAAAAACCAACCCAAAACATCTCTTTAATTTATTGGTTACTGCAAAGTCTTCTTAAAAATCATAACCGTATACTGTTTCCCTTAGTCGTGGAGTTCAACCCTGGACTTACCAAAAAACTCAGTAGGATTTATACTTGGATTCTGCTGAGAAAACTTGTTACACAACATATTTCCATCACCACAATTCCTTCCATTTTATCACCGCATAAAAAAAATGCATCACTCATCCGCAATCACTTAACATGATCGTTGCAAAGAAAACATTGAGAGGGTTAAATAAAAGACAGGGTTAGCAAAATCATTTATCACGATCGCATTTTTTTTTTGTAGATGCAAAAAGACAAATGACAGATAAAAGAAAGGTAACGAAAGTTCATGAATCATTGATAAGAAAAAGGATATTCCAAAAGAATTGCATTCCTGATGATTTTGAGTTGCATAGTAACGTAGGGACTGCTTATTTCAATCTGGGCTTTTTACGTCCAAGGTGGCTTTCTCTTCTTTTCTCGATCTTCTGGGATCTCGATTGCCTCAATCCGAAACTTTTTCCCATTGACGTTCATTACGATCTCCCCCATGTGCACATCAATTTGCGCACAACCGATCAAGAGGAATGGTCGTCCCAATATGATGGGTGCATCTTCATCCGCTTTATAGCCCAAAATGATAAAGTCTGCCGGTAAAATGAATTTATCAATTGAGACCGCGACATTTTTCAAGTCTCCCTCGGGATGTATTTGGGATCTATCCACAAGCAGGAGAGTCTCCGTCATGGGCGTTAGTCTACCCATATTCAATCGTTTGAAGATTGATAGCGACATTAAGTTTATACTTGCCCCAAGATCGCATAGTACTTGACCAATGTAGACCCCTCAAATTGAGCACGATATCGTGAAAGTTCCTGGGTCGCGCATTTTTGGTTGGATCATAGTATTTTGTGTTACTGCCACTGTAGTGATTTTTCCTTCAACATTCTGTTTCTTTTTCAATCCTTGTGGGAATGGTGATAGTTGTACTTCTGTCTCGTGTTCAAGAGGCTTGAAGGTGGACACAACTTCTGGGTTCATCTTCTCGGGCTCTTCTATATGTCAACAGGTTCTTGATAGTCACCGCATTCGGGTGGGCTCTTCCCTTTCTTCTGCTGTCTTTTTTTCGCTTAGCAAGGAGACTGCTAGGCATTGTTCCTTTTTCATACCCCCAGAGTTACGAGGGAGCTCAGTTAAGCTCGGCAACGCTCTTTGTGGTCTATTTTTTAGTTCGCCCGCAATCTATCCCATCTGAATTTCAAGATTGCATATGGACGTCGCTTGACTCTAAAGCACTATTTCATTCTTTTCAATATATTGCTTCAGTAAACTCTCCAAGGATGAAGATTGCAGCGCCTATGAACTGCAGGCTTGGTCTTGCGTTTGACCGTTTATTCGCGGAAAAAATCCTAGTGGCCCTTCCTTTTGCGCCATAGGTTGATAGCTTTGTTATCAATTTTTTCACACCAAATTGGGGTGATTTCTCCACCCGGGGTTCTACGTATCAGAGAAAGGGTTATTCTTTATGAAGCATACAGACCGTGGATTCCTTGGGCATTCTTCAATCAGATGTACTTCTCCATAGATGACACAACTCGTGGTCATTTGAGCAATTGCGTTGACCAGCCCTTTTTGCGTTCCCGTGCTATTGATTGCGATGCCTTGTATTAGGTTCATCATCGCGTTCATTTGGGTTTGTAGGGACGTGATGACCCCATTATTTGCGTCACTGTCTTTGATCCTCAATCGTTGATCGCTTTCTCTCTAGTCCTCGTGATTTTTGGAAATGCGATCAAGTATATTTTTCATCTCATCCTATGTCTTGTCGAGTAGACCAACAGCTGCTGCCGCATTGGCAGCCATCTGCGATGCAGGGTTTAGTCTGTAGTAGAAAATTTCCATCTGTAAGCAGTCTGGTAAGCCGTTATGCGAACAATCTCTTACCAGCCTCTTAAACCTCGCCCAAGCGTCACTGAGCGATTGATCAACATCCTGCTCAAAATTGGTGATCAACTTTCTCCTTCTGGCGTTCACTGTTGGAGGGAATTATTTCTTCATGAACTTTTTCACTACTTGTTCCCACGATGTTATCTCCCCTAGTTCGAGAGAATAAGCTCATTTCCTTGCTTGATCGTATAAGGAAAATGGGAACAACGTTAGTCGAACTTCCTTAGCATAGATATTTTGGAACACAAAAGTGTCATAGATTTCAATAAAACTCCGGAGATGGGCGTGTAGATCCTCACCTCGCCTTCCACCAAACTGTCCAGTCGTTTGAATCATCTGTAACATAACCGGTTTCATTTCAACCCTCGATCCGTCCAGAGTTGGCCTCATGATTCCTGCAGAGAAATCATATAGGTTGGGCGACGCATAGTCCCAAATGGGTCCATTATGGTCATTCGCTAGGAGGATGGGGTTGGCCATTATATTATTTGTGTTTGCGGCCCTCTCTTTCGGTTGTTCTGCCATTCCTAGAGTTCTATCTTGTTGTTGTTGGCGGTTGTTTCTCAATCTTTGTCAGAACGTTCTTTCAATCTCTGGGTTGTAATTCGCTAGAGATTGAAAGCTGTAAAGAAAATAAAAAAAAATTACCGTTAGCATAATGTATTGCCGTAATCCTCAACAACAGCGCAAAAAACTTGATGCGTTGTCGTTAATACGATGAAATAATGGTGTAGAATGCGATGGTAGAATATGCGTTGTACATGAAAGTTTTCTCAGCAAGATCCAAATATAAACCCTACTGAGTTGCCTGGTAAGCCCAGGATCGAACACATGGACTAAGGAAATAATATGCGATGTTAGTTTTCGATTACTTTGCGATAACAAATAAACAGTGCATCGATTGGTATATTGTTTGAAGTATAAAGTTTATGCGACAAAGTTGAGAAAAGAGTTAATAATACGAAAGATGCAATGAGTATGTGGAGGAACAGGTTGAAAAGGGATTTAGCTAACATTTCCTATGAATGCGTTTATGTTATGCGATCATGCTACATACATACAACAGTAAGTCATCTTTTAAGGCAAATGCTATGACTTCTAGTTTTAGAACGTATGCGATGTATGTGATGATGTCTATAGGACCTATATCTAAGCCTCTATTCTTGTCTATGCGATGACGAATGACACACACATACACAAGGCTACCGCATACTACCATAACCTATCTCTAGGGTGCATGCGATGCATGTTGGCAAACAGAACTTATCTCTAAGTCTCTTCTCTTGCTTATGCAGATCTAATCTTGCTTTCTCAAGTCTAGATTCTAACCTAGCTCTCTCAAGTCTTAGATTCTTTTTTTAGACGCTCTCTCGAGTATAACCTATCTCTAGGGTGCATGTGATTCATGTTGGCAAACAGAACTTATCTCTAAGTCTCTTCTCTTGCTTATGCAGATCTAATCTTGCTTTCTCAAGTCTAGATTCTAACCTAGCTCTCTCAAGTCTTAGATTCTTTTTTTAGACGCTCTCTCGAGTATAACCTATCTCTAGGGTGCATGTGATTCATGTTGGCAAACAGAACTTATCTCTAAGTCTCTTCTCTTGCTTATGCAGATCTAATCTTGCTTTCTCAAGTCTAGATTCTAACCTAGCTCTCTCAAGTCTTAGGTTCTTTCTTTATACTCTCTCGAGTAGCTCTAAAGGAGTGATGGACGCAACATAAGATAAGATGATCGCATGCAGTAAAGATCCTAGGTCATGTTAGCTAAGTACTTCTCAACTCATTCGAAGGTTTAGTTACTCATGCGTATTGCAAAAAGAGTGAATAGATGTGGAAATGCAAGTTCCATTCTATATATGAAATCAAAATACAGAATGACAATGTGAAATAAAGATAAAGAGTCTGGTAGCAATTTCTTGTTTCACAAGGCTTTTACAATGTTCTTCTTTACTCTGCTCAAAATATATTCTTGCTCTCACAAGGGTCAACCCTCTCTCTGCTTTCCATGCTCCCTGACACTCTCTCGAGCTGACCGGGATGATCTTCCTGCGTCTTTTCCCTTCTCTCGCTTCCGCCTTCTGAGTATAAAGAAACTATGAACAAAGGCTCACTATCTTCTATATGGTGAACTCTCCGAACTGAGCAAACTCCTTTAACGAAGGTGGCCTTCGGTATTTATAGCGCTTCAGGGTGAAAATCTTTTTCTCTCGAATGATTTCATTGATGAGACTTCATTAATTCTTTGTCTGATGCACTGAAAATTTGTCATCGAAAATTTGTCACTGAAAATTACAATGTGTCGTTAACGGCTTGTCAACTTAATTCGGAATCAACCGTCATCAGCTTTCTGTCCCATCATGATTTATTAAGCTTTCACCTTGATGCGCTGGCTCTATGTGGCCACCTTCTTGAGCAGATTTTCGCGAACGCATATGATCGCATAGCCTTGCGGTCGCAATCCTTTGATGCGCTCGGACGTTAATTTCCTTAGATCGCAATTCCGCCTTGCGCCAATGCATTTTCTGCACAAAATACATAAGTTAGCTGTTTTTAATGCGATGGACACATATGATCGCAATATTATAAACTTAATGCTTTTGGACACAATTTAATATATTTTTACCGTCGCAATCCTTCATAGTTTTATATCTTTGCGCTGTAATAACGTGCATTTTTGTCCGTTATCAATAGCATTCGAGAACGACTCAATTGTAGCCTTTGTGGATGTTAACAATACCTAATTGAATAAGAGGAGAAAGACAAAGAAATTCTACAACACGCGGTCAAATATTTTTCTATTTAATATCACGCACCATATGAGGTTGTGGAATCGACACCAATGATTTGGGCAATTCGGTGTAACAAATGGGAAGAAGGTTGCAAATGGAGACTTCGTGCAATAAAGAAAACATCACATGGTTTGTTCGTGGTCACTAAGTATGTTGAGCAACGTACATGTTTTTATTTAGAACTGAGTTGACTCATGTGCAGTTGGATTCGTCAATGATTGCACTAGAGTTTTGTGATAGAGAAAAATATCTATCAGCATTCTATCAGCATGGCAGAACTATAGCCCGACATAAAATAAAAATTTGGATATCATGTTCCTTACCATAGGGTGTGGGAGGACAAAAGAAAAACGTTGACTAAAGTGTTCAGTGACTGGGATAAGTCATACAAATTGTTACCCAGGTGACTATATATGGTTAAGTAGACCAATCCTAGAACACATGTAGAGTGGAGAGTGAAAAAAATGCTTACTAAAGGCCATGTTATCCTAACTTCTGTATTTTGGGCATTTAGTCCTTCTATAGAAGCTTTTAGTAAATGTCGGCCGATAATTCAGATAGATGGTACCCACTTGTATGGAAAATATCGAGGAAAATTACTGATTGCTACATTAGTTGATTTGAACAGGCATCTTCTTCCACTTGCATTCACCGTTGCAGATGAAGAGTCTGCAGACTCATAAGGATGGTTTCTGAAACACTTGAGAGAAATTGTAACACACGAAGAGGTTTGTTTAATTTCAGATCAACACGTTGGTATCATCGCAGCAGTGAACAATTCAGAAAATGGTTGGACAGGACCAAAATGCCACCATCGTTTCTGCTTACGACATATTGTCAGCAACTTTAATAAAAAAAAATACAAAATTAATACACTAAAAAATTATGTTTATTGTGTCGAATTTCAGTTTCAAATTCGAAATTTTAATAAAGACATTGAAAACATCAAAGGAATAAATCAGAGTTGTCTGAGTTTTTTTTACAACAATGGTACAGCGCAATGGATTCAAGCACATGATGGATGGTTCAGCTACGGGTGGATGACGACAAATCTATCTGAGTGCATAAATGGTGTCCTCAAATGAGCTCGAATGTTGCCAATAAATGCTCTTGTTCAAATAATATTCTTCAAGTACGTTAATTATTTTGAGAAAAGAAGAGAAGAAATAAGAGCTGCTTTTGAACATCAAGATAAATACACCCGATAATACTATTATTATTATTATTATTATTATTATTATTATATATATGCATGTTATTAACAATTAGTTTCAAGCATATTTATAATACTAAGTGGAGTGGTAAATTCAAGTATGTACACAAAAAAATTAATAAATGGGCTACAAGATCTAGTAAACATGAAATAACGTCATACGATCGATATGAAAGTGTGTTTCATGTGAAGACCGGGCATCATAGGCTCAATGCTAAAGGAGGAAATGTTCAAATATTGAGGGTAAATGGGTTCGAGCGGTACTGTTCATGTAACAAGTGGCAAGCGTTTGACATTCCATGCTCGCATTTTATGGCGATTTTAACATGAACTATGAAGATTTTATTGAGGACTACTATAAATTATCAATGTATACTGAATGTTCGTCTTTTTAATTTCAACCTGTATCGCATGAAGATTACTAGATCACACACCCTAATATGTCTGTCTTACATATTGATCCATCATTGTTGAGAAAACCTGGTAAACCAAAGAGTTCAAGTTAACATAACAAGATGGATTGGATAGAACCAATCACTCGATAACGATGTGGGTTTTGTAATCAGTTAGGCTATAATCGAAGGAAGTGTCCTTCGTTACTAAGACAGACTCCAGACAATTAAGGATTGAGGAATGGGAAATAATTTTTTTTTTCATGTATATTTAATTAAGTGTAGATGATACTTTTATTGTATATTTAATTTTTTATTATAATTTATCAATTTGTATATTATTCTTTTAATTAGGTTGTATATTATTTAATTGAGAAATAAATAGTTTTTTTTTTAGATTATGGCTTTAAATCCAGGACCTATTGATCCCCATGTTTGATACAATCAATCCATTCATCGATCAACCATTGTATTGCAAGATCGTAACACTGGCGAAATATCTTGCAGACGTCGAGAGTCAATTGTTCAGCGCACTATCCCACTACACCTTCGAATACTACTGCTACTTCGTACATCTGGATTTTATGGGGTTTCCAGATTGGGATTTCTTCAGTTAGATTGGCATCTCATCACAACATTGGTCGAGAGATGGAGGCCTGAGACGCATACATTTCATATGTCCAATTGGAGAGTGCACTATCACTCTATAAGACATAGAAGTGTTGCTTAGGTTACCTATTGACGGTGAGCCAGTCTCCGAGTGATGTATGATGACTAGTTACAAATCTATCAATTGTACCTCGGTGTGACCCCACCTGCCGACAAAATTAAAGAATCGAGGTTAAGTTTAATATGGTTAGGGACACAATTCCGTGAGCTTGTCGATGATGGAGACGAGAAAACCGTTAGGAGATATGCACGAGTATATATACTGCAAATTATGGGTAGAAGTCTGTTTTCCGACAAATCAAGTCATTTTGTTCACTTGATGTTATTATCATTGTTAGCTAACTTCTATGATGCAGGACAGTATTCTTCCTCTATGATGCGGGAAAGTATTCTTGGGGTGGAGCATGTTTTGCATAGTTGTATAGACAACTGTGCAAAGCAACCAAACCTGAAGTTTGCGAGATAGTTAGGCCTCTGATACTTTTACATTTATGGGCTTGGGAGTGATTTCCAACAACGGCTCCACAGCTACAACATATAAATGATGTTCAGTTAGCTGGACGAGCCTTCAATTCTCAGTATGTTATTTTAATTCAATTTAATTTTTATATGACTGATCTAGTTAATTCATAATCTAAATTATCAATTTAAAAATTTAGGTGGAGAGACAAATTTTGTGTGACTATGATACTCACACATGTAGTCAGCCAGTATAGATATATGTTTGATCTACTTCAACTGATCAAGTACATTAATACTTAACTAAATTGATTATTTTATACAAATTTTTATTGGATTTGTCTTTAATGTTTTTCAATATAATATTTTGTGTTTCAAATTATTTGGGAGGCTTACAAACTTGTTATGCACACTTTGCCCAATTTCTATAAAATGGTCAAAACATATGGCGGACGATAAGTTCTCTCATATATTTTCACATTGGTGAGTGGGATCTTCCTAATAGGGTGATGAGACAATTCGGTTTTCAGCAGGATATCTCATCACCTTATAATACTGAACCCCTACTGCATGACATTGACTTAAGAACTGGAAATCAGTCCGAAAAAGTTGCACATTTAGTAGTGCGATGGCACTATCGTGCAACGTTTATTGCAATGGGGGTTTTTATTAAGCAGTTTGATTGGGATGTCACTCAAAACTAGGGGTGTTAAAAAAATCCATGACCCGAAAAAATCGATAAGTCAATCCAACCCATGCAGTTTGGGTTGGGTTATCAACTCATTTGGGTTGGGTTGGGTTCAAATAAATGAAAATTTTATCGGTTGGGTTGGTTCATGGGTTCACCTACTATAACTCAAACCAACCCGAATTTATTATTAATTTTAAAATCTATTCTTTTATTACTTATAATACAATTATTTATACATATATTGATTTAAATTTTATTTAATTCCAATATTTTTTTTAATAATTTATTATTCAACAACTCTTAAAAGTAGTTTATCTACAATTTGGAGGAAAAAAAATCACTATATAAATTGAAATTGAGTTGTTAATCTTAATTCAATATATGAAAACAATTAAATTAGATATTTACATATTTATGTTTTACTTTTTTTTATAACAAAATTTTAAATAAATGACCCGATTAACCCGAACCAACCCAACCCAAATATTTCATGGTTGGGTTGGATTTGGTTCATTTTTTAATTAGGGTTATTTGGGTTGAAAAAATTTACAACCCGAACAATTGGGTTAGGTCTAAAAATTCTTTCAACTCAGCTCAACCCAACCCATGAACACCCCTACTCAAAACTACATTAACTGGTATTATAATATCACAAGGCGCAACGTTACTCGTCCGAAGCAGCTGTGGGTTATCTTTAAATAAATGAATATTATATAATTATTTTTAATATAAATTTATTTTAAATATTATCTAATTGTTTTATAATTTATAGAGATCAAACAATAATAGATTCCGTGATGGCTGCAAATGATCCGTTTGCTATATGCAGTGACAACTAGAGCTATATGGAGGAGATACATTATATATACGATATATCTATTGTTCCTCCACCAACTCCTAAACGTAGAGGACCTGTTCGAGAAGAAGAAGATGAGTTCGATGAGGTTGCCCATAATGTGGAAGAATTTCCCCCTATGATGTAAACGTAGAGTCAAACTGATTATGTTAATCTGATAATGATGATGCCAGCATTTTGTTTAGGATATTATGATTCAAAGGGTGGTCCATCGTCTTTATAAGTGCATGGACATGGTCGCAGTCGTGGAGAGCGTAATGAATATTTATATTATGAAGTACCTGCAAAGGTACCAGAGTAACATCAAGAGGAATCAGTGCAACCTCAAGTTCGAAGTCGACGACAGCAACCAGCTCGAAATCGATGATGTCCACCTTGTGGGACACATTGATTTTTTTAATTATTTGTATATAAATGAGATCATAGTTATATTAATATGAATACGTTAATTTACACTTTATTATTTTTAAATTATGGAAGAAAATGTGAATGAGATATTATTTTATATGATATTTTTTAGAGTTAAGTTAAGAAGATGGTGATAAAAAAAAATAATAACAAAGGGAAGTGTAATACTAAAATAACAAAATGGAAAATTAAAAAAAGTGATGGAAGTCGAATTTTCAAGACTCGACAAACTAAATTAAAAAAAAAAGTACAATATTTTTTTAAATTGTTTCAAAATAATCATATTTTTATAAATAATTTAAAAAAGGACAATATTATCCTAATTTTCCATCGATGTAGTATAACAAAAAATTCAATACTTTGCAATGCTACTTTTTTAAAAAAAAAAAAAAACAATTATAAACAAATAAAACAGAAATGTGATCGAGGAATTATGTAGTTTAAGGTTAGGGAAATATGTGAAATGATGTGTGAGAGATAGAACTGCATAGTGGGGCCTACCATTCTCGAAAAACCCCTTGGAATTGATTGCTTTGATTATATTGGTGTTAAGTCTAATCATCTATACTAAACGGTGGGGATTTGATTGATTTTTCTGTCAACCGCCCAAATTCATATAATATAATAATGGAATTTCCAAACCCATGCACTGCTCTTTTAATTTTCAACTCACACATACTCATTTTATTTATAGCTCATATATTTCTTTTAATTAAAACACAACCTTCTTCGTGTCAGTGAACTATCTATTTTAATTACTTAATTTATATGGTTGACAATATTTAATGATCTATATAAGTAACTCTTCAAGTTTCTTAATATAAGTATAACCCCACAGAAAAAAGAAAATATAACTTGAAAATTGAAAATCTTAAAGAAATGGCTACAAAGGGAAAAAGGGTAATTAAGGAAAGGGAGTTTATTTGTTTGAATGGAAGGTTGTGATTTAAGAGGATGCAAGGGGGGAGTGAAACATGGGCCGTTGATGAAGACATCGGGAGTTGACTCAAAAAATAACCAAAACCCTAGATGATGACTTGTGTCTTGACATTGACACCACTAATATGTGTACAATGACACAACTTGTAGAGTAGAGATGTCTTTTCGTCTTTTGATGGCCTAACTACCCTACGAAAGAATAAATTAGATTGACTTTGGCTAAACTTTTTCACACTTGTAAAAATATTTTGTATAGTTGGACTAGCTATCTTAACAGTTGTAATGGAAACGAGTATTCATTAAAATTTGTAAGAGAAAGATTATTGTATGTTCATCCAAATGATGTATGATGTATTTAAGTCATAATAATATTAGTTGTATAAAAATTTTAGAGGTAAAAGGGAACATAATAAGGATATGGTCGTAGTGAAGTATTACAATATGCACAAGCGACGTACACTAATTGTGCAATCTCTAATTTAACAGACTAAAATTCTCTTAGTATTGGTTCGTATCAAGTTGTCAACTAGGATTAGTTTGATCTTGTTAGATACATAGATATCTTTCATTAATAGTTTATAGGATTTTGAGGAGTGGAAAGTCATGATGAAGCAAGTGAAATATGTTAGACTACTAGATGTGTATTCTCTAGCCTCCACCGATCATGTTACAATCAATGACCTACATCAATTATATCAAGCTTGACAAGTTAGTTTGACCCACGTTTCACATGACCAAATTGAGCTTCATTCCTTATTGAGTTGGGGCCCTTTTTTTTAATAATATTTTATATAATTACGTAAGTAGATTATATAGAGTGGGTGGAGATGACCAATATAATTTTTTTAAAAAATTGGAATACTTCATTAAGCCTCAATGGCAATCTATAGAATTTACATATTTATCAAAAAGGGAAATAGCTCATCTAGGGAAGTTATTACTCCTAATTTAAACCTTCTAGCTTTCTTGGTAGCCTCATGAGCTACCGAGTTCAAACATCTTTTTACATGAAAAAATGGGGTTGAGTTCGGTGATAATATTCATAAATACCCACATTTCAGCCATATAAATTCCTTCCAAAATCACCACCGTTTTGTGAAAGGACACTCGATAATATCAATTAGACATTCAAGCATCAGATGATTTAGACAACCATCAGAATCTCTACAAACAATCCCTAGTCTCGGAAGCAATAAAAAAAATCCTCAAGCAACATCTACATTAATTTTTATCACAATTACAGGAGGTCTCATTCAAATCGATGAACAAAAAGGAAAAAATCAATTGATGTGATTTTTGACATAGCTAGGGTATAGTTGGTCAAGGACTAATATGGCCGGGCAACATATGTCACAAATTTTCATTTTATAAATGATTAAATGTTCACTTCATGATACTTCAATATTGAAATGTTGAGAAAAAATGAAAAAAGACGGAGCAAAATATCTTAACAAATATCAAGGGAGTGAGGAGGGTAAGAGAAGATATAATGAATTAAAATAATATATTAAATATATAAATGTAGATAATTCATTGTTAGATGAACGGAAAGAAAAAAAACTTTACTTTTTATTGGTTTAAATATTACTTTAATCTCTATATTTTATTATTTTTTTATCGAATAATAGATTATAAGGTTGTTGAAGCATAACTGGTCCGTTGTTTTTTTTTTTTTCTTTTCTTTTCGTCCCTGCAAAGACTAAATTTAAACTTCAAAGGCAAAGTGCCTTGTGAAAGTGAGGTCATCAACCGTTCAAAAAGAACATGTTATTGTTTTAATAAAGCATTCACTTTGCCCCTTTTTTCTTCTCATTTTTTTTACCTTTCCACTGTCTTTTTTACTCCACCCTTTATCCCTAATCACCCTCCCCCAAAACCTAAAAAGTGTGCCTCCCCACAAACAATTATTATAAATAAATAAAATACACACACATTTTTTTTTAAAAAAAATAAAGCCATATGTTGTGGTTGAAACTAACCATTAGATTCATCAATTTGGTCAATATGGTAGGACTCATTAGTCAATTTCTAACCACATTTTTCTACCAAAACTGCCTCTCTCTCTATTTCAACTTTAAAATCTACAAAATACAAAATACAAAATCAAAAGCTGAGAGGATTAGCAACATCAATAACAAGTTTTACAAGGAGATAACTCGTAATTCTTGCTAATTTCTAATAGTATGTTACTATGATTAATTTGAACTTTATCTCACATCAATAAATAAAATCAAAGTATATATAATTAATAAAATATTGTCTCTACTGAAACTACTGACGCATTGAAATGTGCGATAATATAATTTAATCCGAAAAAAATATGAGGACAAAAATCTCATGTCAGAATAAATATTGAGAAAAATCGTGTGTAGTGAAAGATGAAGGATTTGGATGAGTGTAAGTGTTAGGGCTCACGATAGTGTAGGAAAAAAAATATTTAACAAAGTTGCTTGCCACGACGTGATTGACTTAAGATTTTAGTTTGGTGGTTTAATAAGAAAATTTTAAATATTATTATAATGTTTAGGTTAAAATATTATTATAGATTAGTTTGATTAATTTTAATCATTATATTTTCAAATGTACAATTTTAATATTTATATTTTCAATAAATTTAAAGGTTAAAAATATCAATTCAATCCTTATATTTTGAAATTTGTACTTTAATCCATCTACTTTCAAATGTCTATTTTTAGTTAATGTACTTGCAAGATATCTTAAATTTAGTCCATATTGCTACTTTATTGTGGAGTTTTTAGAAAATTTGTTACTATCATTAATATTCTTATCATAGAATTTGAAAATATATGATTAATATTATCTAACCAGTATTAATTTTAAAAAATAAATTTCAAAGAGTCTAAATTTAAAATTTATTGAAAGTCCATGAACTAAAATTAAACATTTGAAAATATATGGACCAAAATTGAAACAAATTTCAAATTACATGGATTAAGATGGTATTTAAACTTATCTTAAATTTAATCTCTACATTGACTCTTTCAAAAAAAAAAAAAAATATTACATATTAGAAATTTTATAAACTTTGAAAACATATTCTGTATTTTCTTTTATGAAAATTATTACTATAATCGAATTAATTTTTTTAAAAAAATACTTTAAAGGATGAATAATTGAATAAACTCGAAATTAGACATCATAATAGTATTATACTTTTTTTTTCCTTATAAATTTAAATTTAAACAATTAACCACGTTGTAACCAAGTTGAGGTAAAATTTTGAAATTGGAAAAGGGAGTTCACGTGAAACGGCGAGTTTTAGGTGACACATCTCTGCTTCTATAGCAATTAAACTGACAAATACAGCACTGACAATCCCCAATCTCCTTCTCCTTTCACTCTTTCAAATTTGGACGGACACGATCTTCTGACCACCTTGCGTCATCCGACGGCGCTCTCGAGGCGACTCTTAAATTGACGTGTCACTCTGAACTTGGCTCTCTGGTCCCCACTTCTCCTTGTCAGTTTCCCCGCACTGAGCGGGAGCCACTCCACCTCCCCCTCCACGTGGACGCCCATCATCCGGTCTCGTCAGATCCCCACTGGTCCCCACCTGCCACGTCCTCCCTCATTCATTCAACTCTTCTGACTATTTTTCCTTCAATATTCATTTATTTTCTTCTCTTGGCACACTCACACTGGGCCCACTCTATACTCTACTCTAGCTCCCTTGGGGGAAACTTTCCTTTTCTTTTCTTTTCTTTTTTAATATCTTCTAATCTATCTCTGAGTTTACTCTCTCTCTTTCTCTCTCTGTTCTCTCTCGTATAAACAGCCTTACCGACGACCTCGCCGCCGTGATCTGTTCATTACCGGCGACTTCCAATTCTGTATGTGTTCCTTTTCTTAATATCTTTACTCAGACTTTGATTTTAACTACTTATGAGTCGCAATCGCTAACTGACTTTTTTTTTTCGTTTTTTTGTTGCATGTTTGGGATGGTGTGACTGTAGATTTTTGTTTTGGCCGGAAAATGGCGAATATGTGTGCCGATAGTGGCAATCTTATGGCGATTGCTCAGCAAGTCATGAAGCAGAAGCAGCAACAGGAGCAGCAGCAGCAGCACCCACAGCACCCGCCGCAGCAGCTCACTGGACCCTGTACTTTCGGTCTGAACCCATGGAATGGTCCGAACCATGCTCTATCCGCTGCTCCAGATTTGGGATTTGGACTTCCTGGTGCTGGATTTTCCGACCCGTTTCAGGTGCAGAGAGTGGTCGACGGTGGAGAAACGAGCTTTCAGTTTTCGAACTTGGAGCACCATTCTCCTGCTTTCAGATTTTCCGATTTCGACGGCGGTACTGCTGCAGAGTTTGATTCTGATGAGTGGATGGAGAGTCTAATGGCTGGTGGAGATTCAACGGATAGCTCTAATCTTCCTTCTGGATGCGACGCGTGGCAGTCTAATTCAGATTTTGCTTTCTACAGTGTCGATCCCTTTGTCCCCTGTCCCAGTCGTCTCACCATCCCCTGCTCTTCACCCTCTGATCTTAACAGAGTCATTTTCCCTGACTCGCCCAAAAGTGAACCCGCCGTTGAACCGGCAGTGGTCTCGTGGACCGGGATTCACCCAGCGACTCCATCGGCGGTGGTTAAGGACATTCAAGTCTCCAACCCTCCCCTTGCCATTCTCAAGAGTGAAGATAACGGCGGTTCATCGAGTACTGTAGAGACTGAATCGACTCCGCCGCTGCTTAAAACCCTAATTGAATGTGCTCGACTTTCCGAATCGGAGCCAGGTCGAGCGGGGCAAACGTTGATTAAGCTTAAGGAATCGTCATCGGAGCACGGAGATCCGACGGAGAGGGTCGCCTTTTACTTTCTGGAAGCCCTTTCCCGGAGATTATCACTTCGATCGAAGAATCATTCAGTTTCTTGCGGATCCACTTACGAAGATATTACACTCTCTTACAAAGCACTCAACGACGCTTGCCCTTACTCCAAATTCGCCCATTTGACTGCAAATCAAGCTATCCTCGAGTGTACAGAGAATGCAAGTAAGATTCACATAATTGACTTCGGGATTGCTCAGGGAGTTCAATGGGCGGCGCTTTTACAAGCTCTTGCAACCCGATCCACCGGAAAACCAACCGGAATTCGGATCTCCGGCATTCCGGCTCCGATGCTTGGTAACTGTCCGGCGACGGGGCTGTTCGCAACGGGTAACCGACTAGCCGAGTTTGCAAAGCTTCTGGAACTAAACTTCGAATTCGATCCAATTCTCACTCCAATCGAAGAACTGAACGAATCATCCTTTCGAATCAACACAGACGAAACCCTCGCCGTGAATTTCATGCTTCAATTGTACAATCTCCTCGACGAACCTCCTCGCGCCGTTCTCAAAGTTCTACAACTAGCCAAATCACTGAACCCTAAAATCATAACCCTCGGCGAATACGAAGCGAGCCTAAACCGGGTCGGGTTCTTCAACCGGTTCAAGAACGCACTCAGATACTACTCAGCCGTGTTCGAATCACTGGACCCAAAACTACCTCGCGACTCAAACGAAAGGCTGCAACTGGAAAAGCTCGTACTCGGCCGGCAAATCGGCGCCCTTGTGGGACCGGAATCGTCACCGGGAGCGAAAACCGAACGAATGGAAAACAAAGAAGAGTGGAAAATGTTAATGGAAAATTCTGGATTTGAATCAGTAAATCTCAGCCATTATGCGAAAAGCCAAGCTAAAATCCTGTTATGGAAATACGATTACAGCTCTGAATATTCATTAATGGAATCCTCAGGGTTTCTCTCGTTGGCATGGAACGAAGTCCCAATCATTACAGTTTCTTCATGGCGTTGAAAGCAACAGCTTCAAAGCCTCAGGTAACCGTATTTGTTTATTACATTATTATAAAATTGTTCCCTTTTTGCCTATTCCCTTTTCTGTTCTGTAAAAAAGAATGACATTTAAGATTTGAGAATCACATACCGCCATTCACGATCTTAATTTTGGTGCTCGTTTTAATTTCCTTAACACGAATTTTTTTTTTAGGTAAAGAGAAAGCGAAGGGACTTTTAGAATTAATTAAATAGAAAATTGAGATTGATTGATTGTGTATGGAATATGGACCCCTTGGTTTTTTGTGATCTGTGTGTTTGTGTTTTGTTTTACTAGGCAATGCCATCAGTTTATGTCTTCATTTGCACCGACTGTCCGGTAGTAACCGCTTCTTGCTTTTTAAATTATGTTTTTTAGATGGGTCCTTTTCTTCAATTATTTTTGCTCGGATGTCCTTTTTCGATAAGGAATATTTCTAATTTTAGGGGAGAAAAGAAATATAATGAATAAAGGGTTTTTGGACATTAATTTGGAAAATAATTGAGTACATACGTCGATAAAAGGCTTCTTCTGGTTAAAATTTGAAACTTATTTAGGGAAAAAAGAAACGTATTCAACAATATTTTATTATTTTTTCGTATTGAATGCGTCTCTTCACTAAAATAATAAAAATAAAATAAAAATAAAGGATGCGTCTCTAGAAGCATCTCTAAATAAAATAATAAAATATTTTTGCTATTATTTTTTTCATTCTTTTAACAATCCGAAACTCAACTCTTTCATTACTTATGTTTTTCTACAGTTAATAATATTTCATTTGTTTAATTCTAAATCATTCTTACCTTAAATCAACTATCTCACTAATCTCGTTTTTTATTTTGATAGTAATATTACTCGTTTTTTAACAGTATAAACAATAATGTTATTTTGAGATTAAGAAATTTCTATGATTAATTTGATATACTCAGCAATAATTTTTAATTTCAAATTATTGTTTTTGTTTAAAGTTGTTAGAAACTTATGCAAAAATATAGATATTAACTTTCGACTATTGTAAATAATATTCAAGGTTCTCTAGGATGTGTTGTAGACTACAAATACATTTTCGTAATTGAATTTTATTAATAAATTTAATCATATGTACAATATTCTTTATTCACGACTGGATGAAGATATTCTATTATGCCTAGATCGGTCATGTTGAGTGACATAGTGTCCAGGATTGTCACGCCCTCTTACACTTTGTAACATCTCGAATTTTAGGAAAATTGAAGTTAATTATCTAAAATTATTGAGTTTAAATTTTCCTTTCATTTGGAAAATTGGGGTTAAATTGAAATAATTGAAAAACTTTTATTGATTAAATTGAATTTAATTAATTAGATATTTGAATTGATTATCTTGAAAATATTGAATTTTGTTTCCCTTTGATTTTAGATTTTAGAGCCAACTAAGAAAAAAAATTAAAGAGATAATTAATTTCATGTGGTTTAATTGATTTAAATATTTAGAAGGATTTAATTTGTATCAAATTGATAGATTTTATGCCTTTTAATTTTGGTTTTTGAAACCTAAATTAAGATAATTTGAAAAGTTAATTGATTTATAAATTTAATAGACTCGTTGGAGATTTTACAGATATTATGATAAAATATTTTATTTATCTTTTCAAAATTTGAAAAAAAAAATAAAAGAATTGAGATTTTTTCGAAATTAAATGGGAGTGAAAAGAGGCCAAAAATTGGGGAGAGAGCGATTCGGTTTTCCAGCGACAGCTTCCACAAAATTGTTGATTGTCGGAGTTTGAATCGTTGGATCGTGCTTAAATTTGGTTGTTCGAGACATAGAATTTCATTTTGAACGACTGGATCGTTGTTTGAAGCTCTGGTTTGTTCTGCTGAATAAAATATGTAAAACTAGAAATTCCCCTTCTCTTTCACCCTCACAAACCCTCCTCATGCAATATCCTCACTACCAGCCGTTAGCCTAAACAATTTATGTCGTCCGACAGCAACACCCGCTCCCTATCTATGGTAGCCACGAGCCGACGCACCATCTACTGCCACTGCCCGATCTTTGCTGGAATCTTGAGAAAAACCTTGGATAAGACTTATTTTCCTTATAATTTGGAAGGAGAAATTCACCCATTTGATTTTGGGTTAAATCAGCAACCTCTCTTTGGTGTGAAACTTAGATTCAAGATTTGGAAGTTTTGAGGCATTGACCATCAAGTTAGAGACCATTTTGTTTTGCAGAAAATTGGTGAAGATCAGTAAGTTTTGTAAGTTGTTGGATGGTTATTCTTTTGGGTTGAGCTTAATGGTGGAAAATTAAGTTATTGATTTTAGATTTAATTCTTGATCAGATTGGCTAATTGAATCAAGTTTTGGAATTTGTCTTGAACCAACCCACAACTTTAGGTTGATTCAAGTATGCTAAAGAAATTCTAAGGAGATTTTGTTTTGCGTTTTTACTAAGTTGAGGTAAATGATACTATTACCGGTGCCTTCGTGCCAGGCGACCTAGATTAGACCTATAAAGTTACTTTGTGGACTCTGGAGCATGATTTTGTTTGTCATTATGTTTTGCTTGTTGCATGGCAGTTACTAGTATTATGAGCATGTTCAAATTTCTAATCAGTACTAATATTATGTATGTGATGCATGAATAGACCAATAGAGCGGTTTATTGTCTCGCCTTGACGCATGTTTTTATTATGTTTGACGGTGTGTCTACGGGCCGCTAGACATGCGTGAACCGACAAGTTTACGTTCATGTTATTATCATGTTTGACGGTGTGCCTACGGGCTGCTAGACATGCGTGAGCCGACAGATTTACGTTCATGTTACTTTTATTTTCATGTTTCATGTTTTGACGGTGAGCCTACGGGCCACTAGACATGCGTGAGTCGATGGGTTCACGTTCATGTTATTATCATGTTTGACGGTGTGCCTACGGGTCGCTAAACATGCGTTTCAAGGCAAGATAGTACGTCTTTTTGTTTTCCTTTCATCATAAAAAATCGATGCAGCTGTATGAGCCACGGGCTATCTTTCTTTGCTCGTGGATGCATAGTCTTATCCCGATAATGGGATCACTTACTGAGTATTTTATACTCAACCTTTATTAATTTATGTTTTTCAAGTAATGATAGGAACAGACCAGTGGGTGACGAGAGAGACCTGTGATCGTGCAATATGGGACATGTAAATCGCTTCCGCTCAGTTTACGTTTTCAAGCTATTTAAAAGTTTTGATTTGAAACTCAATGTTGGTCAAAATTTTATTTATTTAAGTTATTTTTTTTCTTCATTATTTTAGGTGCCCCGAATAAAGGTATTACTTATTTTTTTTTAATTTATTTTGGATAACTGTCTTTATTATTTTTATGAAATTTATTTTCCTCAATGGTCAAAATATTTTGAATATAAATGTGTAATTATGAGTAACGACCATTATCAGAGTACTCAAAAGGTCGGGTCGTTATAGTTGGTATGAGAGCCAAAGTTTTAGGTTCTGTAGATTGACTTACGATGTAAGTCTTGGTTTTGTGTCTCTTGTGGCTATTCACGGATCAAGGTCCTCGCCAGGTATGTTCTTTCATTAAATGTTTTATGGAAGATGTGTTTAAATGCCTTCATGTCTAAGTTTTATATATTGACTAATTGTTATTGCTAGTTTAACGACCTGAAAGAAGTTAATATGAGATTACTATTTTGTTTTGGTGTTATGGAAAGAAAGAAGGATCATAATAAGACCATTTGGCGTTAGTTTAATTCATGGAAGGATTGTTAGAAACGGACATATATTTCTATTCAGGGATATTGAAACCTGATAGAACTATGAAGTGTTATGCACTTATGACATGAAAGAAAGAAATGGATGTATTTGGTTAAGTTATAGAATAAGGTAGGTGAAATGGAAATTCACTGAGGAATAATGTTAAGTTTTGCATTACGAGAATAAGACTAGTGGTGCTACAAGAAACTTTATCACAAGCCACACGTGCTTAGTTATGAGATTAAAGTTTCTTTATAAGATAAAAAAAGAGGTGAAGAAGAGACTATAAATTCTATTAAGGATTACTAGATATTAAAGTCAAAATGTTCCAAGAAAATTTTTGAAAGGATTAATAGGTCATGATCACTTTCAGGTATTGAAGTTGGAGGAGCGAGTAATGTATGGTGTTTTGGTTCTTTATGTAGCGTGCCTAAAAGGAAGAAGAATTACTAGAAGGAGCATAAAGCGATAGCATGAGGAACTGTATACAAGACCTAGGTAAGATGAATTAGTCGAGGAATGCCAAGATGATTGAAATTATAGTTGCCTTTGGATCGGAGAAATCGAGTTATTGGATTGAAAATTCTTAAGGTGCTTGGGTTTGAACTATGTGTTTGTCGCAATGAAAAGACTCAAGTTTAATTAACCATACCAAGAGGAAGGATAAACGTTTTGAAGTTTAAAAGCAATGTTATCTTGTGGGGATACCCTACTAAAGTTCCAAGTTTGGAATGAAATTTTAGATTTCTGGAAAAGGTTATAAAGGGTCACATGTCTTGGTTTGGGAATTATGTATCACTCGGAAAGTAAAAAAGTGCACTTTCAAGTTATTGATTAAGCAAGGATAAATATGAAGAAAAATAATAGTAATTAAGGAAAGGTTTTATTCATTCAGGGAGATAAATGGAAATTAATGTGTTCAAAACTCCCAAATAGTTAAGTATGGTTTGGATTTTAAAACATGATATGGGTGGATACAAGGTGTTGGTTTTAGTGTAAAGGAGGAATCTCTTATTACCATTTGGAACTTTGGACTGCAGTAGGCATTATTCGGGGAAAAAAAATATAGCTTGCTTAGGTTGTTGGATTGTAGACTGTGGAAAGGGATTCGAACAGTCACATGTTTTGGTATAGATATATTTCACTAGGAAAGTGAAAAAGATCCTCTTGGATTTATTGGCCTTGGAAAAGATAAGGGAAGATGAAAGGATTTGAAAATATATATATATTTGTTGTTTTGAGAAGGTAACGGGAATTAATGTCTTGAGATTAAGAAAAAAGGTTTGGTTTGGTTCCAAGATAGGAAATATGTGTTTACGAACCTTTAGAGTTGGTATAAACAATCTCGTTACAATTTGGAACTATGGATCTTAGTATTTGTTGGTTGAATGGATATCCTGCCTAAGCTATTGGTCATGGAAAACAATTTTAGCATGAGAATTTGATTAAGCTAGACTATCACGCGTTGGAAGAGTGCTTAGCAATCTTCTTCAAATTATAGTGGAGTCGAAGGAAATAATGTTTTATGAAAGGATGTTTATTAGCAATAGTTGTTAGAAACTATGGAAATGGAAGGGGTAAGGCCTCGTTAAAGAAGGGGAAGACGTTGAAAGGTATTAGCAAGATTTAGAGGTTTTGATTGTGGACACGAATATCTAGAACAAGGAATTAATGAAGCCATCGATTTAATTTGAAGGTGAAAGTAATCTAGCTCCAAGTAAGAAACAAGTTATATGAATATTAAGGTTGAGTAAATTTGAAAAGTTAATTGATTTATAAATTTAATAGAATTTTTGGAGATTTTGGAGATATTGTGATAAAATGTTTTATTTATCTTTTCAAAATTTGAAAGAAAAAATAATAAAAGAATTGAGATTTTTTCGAAATTAAATGAGGGTGAAAAGAGGCCGAAAATTGGGGAGAGAGCAATTCGGTTTTTCAACAGCTTTCACAAAATTGTCGATTTACATAGTTTGAACCGTTGGATCGTGCTCAAATTTGGTCAGTCTGTTCGAGACATATAGAATTTCATTTTGAACGGTTGGATTGTTGTTTGAAGCTCTGGTTTGTTCGTAATTTCTGCTGAATAAAATCTGTAAAACTAGAAATTCCCCTTCTCTTCCACTATTGCAAACCCTCCTCATGCAAGACCCTCACTACTAGCCGCTAGCCTAAACAATTTAGGCCATCCGACAGCAACACCCGCTGCCTATCTATGGTAGCCACGAGGCGACGCACCATCTACTGCCACTGCCCGATCTTTGCCAGAATCTTAAAAAAAACCTTGGGTTAGACTTATTTTCCTTATAATTTGGAAGGTGAAATTCACCTATTTGATTTTGGGTTAAATCAGTAACCTCTCTTTGGGGTGAAAAAACTTAGATTCAAGATTTGGATGTTTTGAGGCATCGACCATCAAGCTAGAGACCATTTTGTTTAGCAGAAAATTGGTGAAGATCGGTAAGTTTTATAAGTTGTTGGATGGTTATTTTTTTGGATTGAGAGTAATAGTGGAAAATTAAGTTATTGATTTTGGATTTAATTCTTGATCAGATTGGCTAATTGAATCAAGTTTTGGAATTTGTCTTGGACCAAGCCACAACTTTAGGTTGATTCAAGTGTGCTAAAGAAGTTCTAAGGAGATTTTGTTTTGTGTTTTTACCAAGTTGAGGTTAGTGATACTATTATTGGTGCCTTCGTGCCAGGAGACCTAGATTTGACCTATAAAGTTACTTGGTGGACTCTGAAGCATGATTTTGTTTGTCATTATGTTTTGCTTGTTGCATGACAGTTACAAATATCACGAGCATGTTCATTTTTCTAATCAGTACTGATATTATGTATGTGATGCATGAATAGACCACTAGAGTGATTTTATGTCTCACCTTGACCCATGTTATTATTATGTTTGACAGTGTGCCTACGGGCTGTTAGACATGCGTGAACCGACAGGTTTACGTTCATGTTATTATCATATTTGACGGTATGCCTATGGGCTGCTAGACATGCGTGAGCCGACTGGTTTACGTTCATGTTACTTTTATTTTCATGTTTCATGTTTTGACGGCGAGCCTATGGCCGCTAGACATGCGTGAGTCGATGGGTTCACATTGATGTAATTATCATGTTTGACGGTGTGCCTACGGGCTGCTAGACATGCGTGAGTTGAAGGCTTCACGTTCATGTTATTATCATGTTTGACGGTGTGTCAACGGACCACTAGACATGCGTTTCAAGGCAAGATAGTACGTCTTTTGGTTTTCCTTTCATCATAAAAAACCGATGCAGCTGTATGTGCCACGGGCTACCTTTTTTTGCTCGTGGATGCATAGTCTAATCCCGGTAATGGGATCACTTACTGAGTATTTTATACTCAACCTTTCTTAATTTATGTTTTTCAGGTAATGATAGGAATGGACCGGCGGGTGACGAGAGGGACATGTGATTGTGCCATATGGACATGTAAATCACTTCCGCTCAGTTTACGTTTTCAAGCTATTTAAAAGTTTTGATTTGAAACTCAATGTTGGTCAAAATTTTATTTGTTTAAGTTATTTTTTTTCTTCATTATTTTAGGGGCCCCGAATAAAGGTTTTACTTATTTTTTTATTTATTTTAGAAAATTGTCTTTATTATTTTAATGAAATTTATTTTTCTCAATAGTCAAAATATTTTGAATGTAAATGTGTAATTATGAGTAATGATCATTATCAGAGTACTCAAAAGGTCGGGTCGTTACACACTTGATGGTTGACTTTCCTTTCCAAACTATATACCCTTACTACGTTGTCGATATGTCACATACTGGTCATGGATATTTGGATGGACATGTGAAGTTTGTCATTCTTCCATGCTTACCATACTGAGGGTTGTTGGAAAAAATTCAAATGTTGAGGGGGAGGATATCATCGAAGTATGTGTAAAATGATCGAGTGGCGTTGTTGGATTCATTCCGAACATTAGGTCGAATAGGAACATCCTTATGTCTTGCTGGATCACCTTGTTCTTCAATTGGAACATCACCATCGATATATCGAGGTGAGTCTACGCAAGGCTCTTTGAGTAGATATTGGCAAATTTGGAAGCTCAACCTGAAAAATAATTGAATAACGAGTTAATGACTTTAAAATTTATTTTGATGTGCAATGAAGAAATAAAATCAAACAATCATAGTAAACAATAAACTCATACCAACAAGTGATAAGATGCTCATGCTTTAGTTATGTACCATCTGCTCACAGTGGAATACCATTCAATATATCCAGGCTCAGTACCTACATCGTTGTTAATAGGAGGTTCATTAACAACCCAACTCTATCGATTTTCCCATATTGAAATTTGAGGAGCCAAATATACAATCCAATCTCGCTCATGCCAACCCCTTAGATCGTGTGAATGAAGTCAGGCGTCTGTGTTGTAAGGTTGAGGAATTTATTGCAACATTCCAAATTGACGCATCACACGATCTGGGTGACACCACTCCACAACGAAGAAGCATATGAGTGGACATTTGGATGTCCATATATCATTACCATTGAGATAGTATGGTGACGATAGTTGGATAAGATGATTATATGGCTCCTAAGTAATTTGCATGCATATGTGTCAAAAAATGAATTAACCAGAAGATTGAAACATTATGAATATATGATATATGAATGAATAAAATACTACTTGGTTAGGCATATGTGTATCGAGTATGTGCCTATATTGTACTAGAACATGCTTAGATGCTCTAATTACAGAATAGTTGTCATTCCATCTATAAAAATCAGAAGTTGAATTTTAGCTATTAATATTTCATAATGAACACAACAATAATGAGATAAATATGCTCACCTTACTGCAAGTGATCTGTCACCTAAGTTATACTCGTATGTATGGAGTCATCGAGGCGCTAAAAGAGGAAATCGATCACATGCCCAAATTTGTGCCCAAATTTGTAGCAATAAAAGTGGGCATGCAATGTCTTTTCTATCTATAACTGCACCCTTGCATAATTTCCTATACAACCATGCAAGACATCCAGCGCCCCAACTGTAAGTTCTGGCAATATCAAAATCCACCAAGAGAGGAAGATACATCAGGTTCATTCCGCTGTTGGATTTGTCGGGAAATACCATTGATCAGGTCCCTAAATTATGACTGGAAACAACTTTGTGCCCTTCTTTTAGGTGTAACCACGAATGACGTCGTTCTCCTGACGTATCCAACAGTGGAGTGCACTTGATGTATCTTCCTCTCTTGGTGGATTTTGATGTTGCCGGGACTTACAATTGGGGCACTGGATGTCTTGCATGGTTGTATAGGCAACTATGCAAGGGTGCAGTTATAGATGGAAAAGACATTGCAGACCAACTTTTACTGCTACGAATTTGGGCATGGGATCGATTTCCTTTTCTAGCGTCTCAATGACTCTATAGATACGAGAATAACTTAGGTGACAAACCACTTGTAGTAAGATAAACATATTTACTTCATTATTGTTGTGTTTATTATGAAATACTAATAGCTAAAATTCAACTTCTGATTGTTGTAGATGGAATGACAACTATTCTGTAATTAGAGCACCTACGCATGTTCTAGTACAGTATAGGCACATACTCGATACACATATGCCTAACCAGGTAATATTTTATTCATTCATATATCATATATTCATAATGTTTCATTTTTCTGGTTAATTCATTTTTTGATATATATGCATATAGATTATTTGGGAGTCATATAATCATCTTATCCAACTATTTCTACCATACTGTCTCGATGATAATGAGATATGGACATCTAGATGTCCACACATATGCTTATTCGTTGTGGAGTGGCATCACCCAAATCGCGTGATGCGTCAATTTGGGATGTTGCAACAAATTCCTCAACCTTGCAACATAGACACCCGACTTTATTCACACTATCTAAGAGGTAGGCATGAGCGAGACTGGATTGCATATTTAGCTCTTCAAATTTCAATCTGGAAAAATCGACAAAGTTTGGTTGTTAATGGACCTCATATTAACAACGGTGTAGGTACCAAGCCTGGATATATTGACTGGTATTCTACTGTGAACAGACGGTACATACCTAAAGTAGGAGCATTATATCACTTGTTGGTATAAGTTTATTGTTTACTATGATTGTTTGATTTTATTTTTTCATTGCACACCAAAATAAATTTTAAAGTCATTAACTTGTTATTCAATTCTTTTTCAGGCTGAGCTTCCAAATTTTCCAATATCTGCTTAAAGAGCCTTGCGTAGACTCACCTCGATATATCGATGGTGGTGTTCCAATGGAAGAACAAGGTGATCCAGCAAGACATGAGGATGTTTCTATTCGACCTAATGTTCGGAATGAATATCCAACAACGCCACTCGATCATTTTACACGTACTTCGATGATGTCCTCTCCCTCAACATTTGAATTTTTTCCAACAACCCTCAGTACACTAATCATGGAAGAAGGACAAACTTCACATGTCCATCAAAATATCCATGACCAGTATGTGACATATCGACAACGTAGTGAGGGTATATACTTTGGAGAGGAAAGTCAACCATCAAGTGCAAAAGGGCGTGGCGATCCTGGACACTATGTCACTCAACATGATCAATCTAGGCATAATAGAATATCTTCTTCCAATTGTGAATAAAGAATATTGTACATATGATTAAATTTATTAATGAAGTTCAATTACAAAAATGCATTTGCAGTCTACAACACATACTAAAGAACCTTGAATATTATTTACAATAGTCGAAAGTTAATATCTATATTTTTACATAAGTTTCTAACAACTTTAAACAAAAACAATAATTTGAAATTAAAAATTATTACTGAGTATATCAAATCAATCATAGAAATTTCTTAATCTCAAAATAACATTATTGTTTATACTGTTAAAAAAACTAGTAATATTACTATCAAAATAAAAAAAACGAGATTAGTGAGATAGTTGATTTTAGGTAAGAATGATTTAGAATTAAACAAATGAAATATTATTAACTGTAAAAAAACATAAGTAATGAAAGAGTTAGGTTTCGGGTTGTTAAAAGAATGAAAAAAAATAATAGCAAAAATATTTTATTATTTTATTTATGGATGCATCTCTTCAAGAAATGCATCTTTTTTTTAAAAAAAAAATTAAATGAAAGTGATGGCGTCTAGCATGCTTTAGCTAAATGTATTTTATATCTTTAGTACAGATTAAGTTCTTAGTGATTCATATTGCTCACCAGGGGATTAAGAGACATCATGGAGAAAGTGATTGGTGGCTGAACGAAAGTAGATAGAGAATGGTAAATGAAATTTATCAAAAAATTTAATATTTCTACTATACATGGTATGTGAATGAAGAGATGTGGAAAAAATTAAAAAAATATTTTTGAATGCGTCTCTTAAGAGACACATTCAGTACGGGAAAAAAATAATAAAATTTGTCGAATGCATCTCTTCAAGAGATGTATTTGGATGAGGACAAAAAAAAGTCTCCATTTCCCCTAAATAAGTTTCAAACTTCCCATTTTCCCTAATTAACTTTCAAAACCCCCCACAAATCTAAATAACCCACCTTTTTCCCCTCCGTTTTTATAATTGTTTTTCTACCTATTATAGCTATGATTCAAAATATTTTCATTGGGAATGTAGTTTTGTCTTATTTATCTTTTTTTTTTAAAAATAAACATAATTGAACTGACATAAAATTTATAATGCTATCTTTAAGGTTAGATGTTTATTTCCTTCCATTCATTTATTATAAAAAATAATTAAATAAGTGAATCTAACCAACTAAATATTGAGATAATTGACTAGGCAGTCAATTAATGACTCCTCCTTGTTGACCTTTGACGTGTATGGTGATGTGAAAATAGGATTTATCAATTTTCCTCCTTTACTTGTCTATTACTCTTTGTCAAATTATATTATAACACCCAGGTTATGGCAAATAACAATCAACTGTCAATCTTCTCCAACACTGGCAATGGAAACCTAACGGGACCTCCAATGAATCAATTACTTAACTAGGGAACTTCCATTAAAATGGATCGAAACAATTTCCTCTTCTGGCAAAATCTGGCATGGCCTATTCTTAGAAGCTATCGCCTAGAAGGATACTTAGCTGGAGAAAAATCCTGTCCTAATAAATTTATTAGCCAAGGCATTTGAAGAAAGTGAAAGTGTAGAGTCAACGGGAAAAGGCACAAGCACCACTTTTGTCTGTGGAAAAATTAGTTCCAAACCCAGAGTATGATACTCGGATGGCTGTTGATCAGCTTCTTCTAGGATGGCTTTACAACTCAACGAGTCCTGAAATTGCGATGCAAGTAATAAATTATCAAGCATCAAAGAATCTATAAGAAGTTGTGCAGACGTTATTTGGTGTTCAATCCAAAGTTGAAACCGATTATTTGAAGTGCATGTTTCAGCAAACAAGGAAGGGGTCTTTAAAAATGGAGGATTATTTGGCAACAGTGAAACAATACTCATACGAACTTGCTTTGACAAGAAGCTCTATTTCGAATGACGACTTACTCTCACAAGTTATGTGTGGTTTTGATGAGGATTACAACCCCATGGTGGTGGTTATTCAAGGGAAATAGGAAGTTAGTTAGACAGACTTGCAATTTGATCTTCTCTCTTTGAATATTAGACTACGTTGAAATTAGGGGTAAGTAACTTGTCTATTTCTTCCAATGGCCCTAATCTCTCTCCTCCCTCTGTGAATGTTGTGCAAAATAAAGGTCAAGAAAACTCAGTGTCTCTGACCACAAATTGAAACCAGTGTAGGTCAAATCAAGGAGGTTTTTCCTTCTCAAATCAACGAGGTCGCGACCGTTCTTCCAATAGGCCCCTGCGTCAAGTCTATGGAAAGTTAGGTCATATTGCGAATGTTTGTTATATTCGTTATCTTAAAGATTTTAACAACCCTGGGCAGACTCATTCTCATGATGCAAATGGTTCTCCATCTACTTTTAACAATCATCAAAGTTATTGCCCTATTCAGAATCCTATTGTGGTGAACTCTGTCATGGTTTCCACTAAAACTCTAATTGATCCTCACTCATATGCTGATAGTGGTGCCTCGAGTCACATCACTGTGAATCCAAATTATTTAAATCCAGGGCAGATTATTCAGGTATCGATAATGTTATTGCAAATCGTATGTCGTTATCTATTTTCATGTTAGTGATTATGCCATCTCTTTCATCTTCTAGTTCCTTAACACTAAAAAAACGTTTCGAATGTGTAGAAACGATGAAGTTCCGCAGCGAAAGTGAGATTGTTCCCAATTTTCAATATTACAATGAATACAAAAAATTACAGAACATAAAGATTATGCATCAACACAAAAAAAAAAACAGCATACCTTAGAAGAGGTAAAAGGAAGAGGGAAAAGGGATAGGAAGAATGTAACTTACCCTTGAGGAAACCAATTTCTTCACGAAATCCCTCCTCGACTTATCATGAATGCCCAATGATGACACTACCAAGCAGAGCCTTCTATATTCTCTTTTGGATAGAGAATTTTCAGGAGTGTGTAGGCTTTGAGATTTTGGAAGAGAGGGAGAGATTTGAAAGAGGATTTTTTTTTTCAGGAATATCTTTCTTGGGACAACACAAAGAGAGCCTCTGTAACAAGAATTTTGTGTAGAATATGATCACACCAAAACTGTCCCATTTCGCATATTAGTATGAGAGAGAATTAAGGGGAGGGAAGTTATCTCCCTCCCTTTAATTTTAAATTTTCAAAATTAAATTAAAAATAATTTAATTTAAATACATACATATATATATATATACATATATATATATAACCTATAGTTTTTATATTGTATCGAATACAATATAATTTATAGTTCTTAATTCTCTCATTAATGCATGATATTTAATATAAATCACATTTATATTAAATATAATTATATAAATCTCAGCCATATTATTAGTATTTGAATCATATTCAAATATTTATTTTCTCTAAAATGAAATTTATATTATAATATATTAATTACATTGTATTAATTATACCACATATATAATTAATTTAATTATATCACATATAATTAATTTTCTCAGTTAATTTGAACAATTCAAATTAATCCAAAATCGATTCTCATTAATCCCTATTAAACTACAGAGGAGGCCTTATGAATCTGTAGATTGAAGCTCCAATGATACTTGAATAATTATTAAACTCAATAATTAATTAAATTTATTTAATTAAATTATTCAACATTCATTAACTACCGATCACTCCACTAAAGACCAGCAGTTATACTCTTTGCACTACAGATATATTTTTGGGTTTATTTGATATAACCAGTCAACAGTGGGATGACCATTCACAAATTGTTCGTAAGTACGGTTGGGCCAAAATTACCGTTTTGCCCTTATAGTTACATCTAACTACTTAAGTACCATTAATCGTTCTAATGAACAATAAGTCATAGTTCAACTATGACCAAACCCCTCTCAGGCTAAGAGAGGGTGTTGCGCCACATTGTCTAAGCCCAAAAATCAGCCCTTAACGGAGCAATTCATCTACTTACCCATATGTTGGGAAGGAGTGAATTCCATCTTGTGTACCTGTGTTTCCAGCTCTCCAATCAAATGAACACCCAAAATGGTAGGCTTATTGAGTCGATGATCTGATCACTCCCACCCATACAAATCAAAATACCACCTTCATAGGTAAGAGTTCACAACTCACTTAGAATTTAGGTCATGTCAATTATGTGTTTGGGTTTGTGCCCTAAAGTCTCGTGTCCTGTAGTTTGTAAACAATTTTGTACGAACTCTTATGATGTATAATATATATGATATTTATTTCATTCTTGACTTTGTACATTTAGATGTTTTTTATTTTACCACAAACCAATAAACTTAATATCCCTAGTTGTCTTTATGTAACTTAAGCATGTATGTAGTGACATACAAGTGGATCATGTCTTAAGTAACAACCAAAATGGTCTGTAGTATATGGATATAGGAGGAAAACCATATCCTGGTAACACTACAGACGCGGCCTACTTTGTGGAACAGTTACAAGTATTGTGACTTGTCACAGATGGTCTGATCCTGATCATTCGTGTAGAGGACATGCGAGTAGGGGTGTCCTATATAAAGAGTTTGTATAAGATCTGACCTCGAAATGTTAACGTCTCGTCACATAACTCCGTTCATGACAGAGACTTCACTTCACTAGGATCACCTAGGTAACCTGACCTCAATTCGGAATGAGTTGGGAACTCCTGCCATTGAGGGCGGTTCTTTGATTTGCATGAGTACGAGTGACTAGTGCGCCGACTCAAACCTACTACTTTGGGAATTTGTCTAATTTGGGAGTTTGGAACTCAACTTCACAAGATGGAGTTCACTCCTTCCCTAAAGCAGGGACAAGTAGATAGATTGCTCCCTTAAGGGCTGATCCCAGGCTTGAACGATGTGGCGCCACACACCTTCTCATGGCCTGAGAGGTATTCACACATAGTAGGACTATGTTGTATTATTCATTAGAGGGATCAGTGGTGCTTAAAGAGTAAGATGGAACTATAGGGGCAAAACGATAAATTGGCCCAACTGTACTTACGAGCATCTGTGATGGGTCATCATACTGATAATTGGTTATATCCAATGGACATAGAAATATATCTATGGTAGAAATATATCTTGGTCTCTTATTTATTGATAGTAATTTAGCTTTACAATGCATATCTATATGTTTGAATGTATATGTAGAAATTCTATCACAATGAATTGGGAAGATCCGCTTCCACTCATAAGTACTCTTGAATAAGAGTTCCTTCACTATGGTCATCCTGGTGAAATGTAAGTTTCTATTATCAATGGTGTTATATAACGAGATTAATCATTTCGTAGTTCGATCTTATACAAACTCTTTTGTATATAATTCCCCTACTCACATGTATCCACATGAATGATCAGGATCAGATCATTTGTAGTCCTTTACAATAATTGTAACATCTACAAAGGGGTTGTATTTGTAGTGTCAGTAGGATGAGGTATCCAGTTTTATCCATCTATTATAGACCATTTAGGTTATCACTTAAACATGATCCACCTGTATATCTCTACATACATGTTTAAGCTACATAAGATAACTTTGAATGTTAGTTTATTGGTTTATGGGTTAATACTACTAAATGTCGAATAAAATATCACATATTTTATTAAATAAATAAAATTGTCTGCACATACAATTATAAACTATAGGAGCCATGAGATTTAGGACATCAACCCCAATAGCATGTGCCTTCTATTGCCAAGAATTTAATCAATATTTCCAAGCTAGCTAAGGATAGTAATGTTATCATTGAATTTCATTCTGACTTCTATGTTATTGAGGACAAGGTTTCGGGAGTGGAGCTAGTGAAAGGCAACCTTAAAGATGGTTTATATCAGTTAACCGCTCCTGAACAATAGAAAAATAATTTTTAGGGTGCTATAGAAGATGTCTCTGAAGGTTCAAAGGTTGTGTTTACTATTTTTCCCTCTTGTTTAACAGTTGATAGAACATGTTCTTCTTTTAGTCAAACAAATATTGTGGTGAATAAATCTCTTTTACATCAACACCTTGGTCACCTTTCCTACCAAATCTTAGCCAAACTTATTAAAAGTTGTAACTTGAATATTTCACCTAATGATAATTTTTCCTTTTGTGAAGCATGTCAATTTGGGAAAAACACATGCCCTCCCCTTTTCCCTCTCTTTTTCCTATGTTTCTAAGCTATTTGATCTAATTCATACGGATATTTGGGGGCCTGGTCCAGTTTTGTCTGCTGATGGCTATCGATATTATGTAATCTTTGTTGATGATCATAACAGGTTTTCATGGCTTTATCCTCTTCGACACAAAAGTTATACACTTCTAAACTATAAAGATTTTAAATCGTTGGTACTAAATCAATTTAATACTACTATCAAAATGGTTCAAATGGATGGTGGAGGTGAATATAAACCGGTTATCAGTATCTATAATCATCCTGGTATTGATGCTCGTTCGTCCTGCCCGTATACATTTGCTCAAAACGGCTGGGCTAAACGAAAACATTGACACATTATTGAGATCAGTTTAATTTTTCTTGCCTATGCATCTATGCCATTGAAATTCTGGTGGTATGTCTTCAAAATTAAAATTCTGTTAATAAATGGTCTCTCTTCTCCTCTGTTATAGGGCAAATTTCCCATCGAGTTAGTCATAAACAAGTCACTTGGCATTGCTTCTCTTCGCGTTTTTTTGGATGTGCCTATTACCCAAATTTAAGGCCTTATCAGCACCACAAATTTGAATTTCATACTGAAAAATGTGTTTATCTGGGTCCATCAATTCTCCATAAAGTTTATCAGTATCTCAACAATATGGGTCGTATATCCATTACAAGGCATGTTGTCTTCAACGAGGATGAATTCCCCTTAAAACATGGTTTTGGCAGCCCAAGCCCAACATCTCCACTGTCTCCAGCTCAACTTCCATCCTCTCGTGGTTTTTCCCTCCACCAAACCTGACCCAATCCACTCCCTCACCCTTCTCTCCAATCATGGGTTGACTGGTTCTCAGCCCCAGACACCATTTTCCAACCCTAACTCATCAACTCATTTTTCGGCCTAGCCTTCACCAACTTTGGCCCAAACTCAAACACCACTTTTGGCTTATCCCAGTGTAACTCTTGGCACTATTACCTTCACCACGTCTATCTCCAACCCACTCACCAATCTCACCTTGATTTTCGACTCCTTTTCAAATCGGTTTGGATTCTGCCCGCTCTTCCTCCCCTTTTCAAACTATTCCTTCATCCTCCATCTCCCATACCTCCAGCCCTAATCTTCTTCCAATCCCTGCTTCTTCCTCCCCTCCCTTGCCTTCGTCTCCAATTATAAATACCCATCCTATGATTACACGAGGAAAAATTCTCGAGGCAAAGCTAGAATTTTTCATCCTAAGTTATGAATGGCCTCGACTTCATCTGCTCCTGCACCTAATTCTGATGTCTTTCTTGAACCCAAAACGGTATGTGAAGCTCTTTTATCACCTCTTTGGAAGGCTATTATGGAGGATGAGTATTCAGCTCTATGTCGTTTAAATATTTGGACTTTTTCCCCCTGTCTTCACAATACAACATCATTGGCTGCATGGGTTTTCATATTGAAAAATAATGCTTGTGGGTCTGTTCAGCGGCGCAAGGCCCACCTTGTTGCTAAGGGATTCCACCAAACTCGCGTCAATTTCTTTGACATTTTTAGTTGGGTAGTTAAGTTTTTTACAATTCAAATTGTTCTAGCTGTATCTCAGGCTGGACTCTATGACAACTTGATTTCAATAACACCTTTCTCAATGGCACACTCAAAGAGGCCGTTTACATGATCCAACCGCCTGGTTTTGAAGACTCTGTCCATCCATGCTATGTCTGCAAGTGAAACAAAGCTATCTATGGCCTTAAACAGGCCCTCGTGCCTGGAATGATGAGTTTGAGCTTTTTCTCACAGGTTGTGGTTTCTCAGTCAAGAAGCCTGATGCCTTTCTTTATTTTCTCCAGCGCCCGTCTGTAATCATCCTATTGTTTATTTATGTCGATGATGTAATCATCACTGGAAGTGACCCAGAGTTCACCTCTCGGTTGATTGTCATACTTGATGCCATGTTTGCTTTGAAGGACCTTGGCCGTCTAAGTTACTTTCTGGGTATTCAAATCTCGTACCTACCACATGGTATTCACCTAAATTAGTCTCAATATATTTCAGACTTGTTAGACTGTTTCAACATGTCAACTGTGAAACCGTGTCCAACATTTGCTATCTTTGGTCAAGCCTTGTCTCTTAATGATGGCACTTCTCTTATGGATCCTCTTCCCTATCGAAGTATTCTGGGAGCCTTACTATATCGTGTAAACACTCGGCCCGATATTGCCTACATCATCAATAAGCTCGGCCAATTTTTGAAAGCACCTATAGACGTGCACTAGAGGGTCGTGAAACACATACTGTGCTATCTAAAAGTCTTCATTAGGCCTTCTAATCCAACCAAGTGACTCCTTGACAATAACTGATTTCTCTAATACTGATTGAGCATCCAGTGTTTTTGATAGAAAATATGTCTCTACATACTATGTCTTTCTTGGGACTTCGTTGGTTTCTTGGTCTTCCAAGAAGCAAGTGGTCGTTGCTTGGTCAAGTACCGAGTTCGAATATCGAGCTCTTGCTCGTGCTTCTGCTGAAATAATTGAATACGGAAATTACTTGAGGAACTTGGCTTTAATCTCTTAGGTATGCCTATTCTTTGGTGTGATAATATTGGAGCTGACGCCCTGGCATCAAATCCTGTTTCCATGCCAGGAAAAAACACATTTAGATAGATGTTCACTACGTTCGTGACCAAGTACTCAAGAAACGACTAGATGTTCGATATGTTCCATTTGGTGAACAAATAGCCGACTGTCTTACAAAACCTATCACTCATCCTCAGTTCTCCTATCTCAAGTCCAAACTCGGATTAGTAAACCTAACTCCTAGTTTGAGAGGGGATATTATTGAGCAGTCAATTGGTGTCTCCTCCTTGCTGACCCTTGACGTGTATGGTGATGTGGAAATAGGATTTACCATTTTTTCCTCCTTTACTTTTTTGTTACTTTTTGTCAAATTATATTGTAACACGTGTAGGGTTTGTTATTCTTTATATTCCTTTGTAAGTGTATATAACGGGGATGAGCCTCCCTCTGTAATGTATAAAGCTTTAATATACTAAAAAATACAAAATTAGAAATATCCAAAATTGTCTAAGGTTTCCTTCTCCTTTGAATTTCAACTCTAAAAGGCTAAAATCTGAGACTTCAAATGGTGTGTCGGTGACTTAAGAATGATTTGTTGATTCAAAATTTCATTTTAAGTCACTTTTACATTACCTCGGATGTTCAATTCTAGATAAAATTCTAAGAAAATTATACTCAAAGGTATAGTTTTAAAAACATGCATCCCCTTTCATCACAAGAGGAATATTTTTTATCATAAAAAAAAATAAAGTTTATCATATAGTAACTTGTGATTGAACATTTAGGTGGACTAGACAAACATGGGTATATTATAAGTTGCTCTAAATTTTTTCGTTTATTCTTTTTTTTAATATATAAACAAAATGATGGAAAATGTTGATGCATTCGATAAGAAAACCATTTGTTTGAGTATTGGTATTTATTTGTTTAGATACGTAAATGAAGATTGGACCTTTTTAAGTACAAATAGAGATAGAAAATTCGAACAATAGATCTTACGATCACTAATACACTCATATGTGTGCTAGCTTTGATAAGATTGGGCATTTGAAGAGGATTTGGAAGGGAGAATAAGGAGAGTGAAAGCCAACGTTTTCCACAGCCAATAAAGAAAAGGTGGCCAGCGACAAACCGCTGCCTGCGTTCCAACAATGCTCTAACGGCCTCGGCATGATAAAGTCTCTACTAGGCCTTGCATTGTTCAACTTTTCTATTTGGTCCTGCCCCTAAATGATTACTTGAATATGAATTCTAAATTAATACACCGGATTGTATAATTTAAAACTCAAAACTAAAATAACAATAATAATGATAATATTAATATTTGGAAATTCTAATTTTTTTATAATTGAATTGATTTAGATGCCTACTTTGTTATTGTATAACTTTCACATGTTTATATAAGACTTTTTTAAATGTAAGAAATAATTTGTATAAGAATTCCTTACATATAAGAAGTAACATAAAATTATCTTGTATTAAATTTGAGATTTCATAACTAAGATCGAAGCCTTGATTGGTTTTCTTTTGTTGTTCACTAAGGTGGAAGATTCAAATTTTAACTTGGAAGGTAAGAGTTATTTACTGCATGAGCTTAAATACAAAAAAAAACATATGATGTGTCAAGTATATATATATATATATATATATATATATATATATATATATATATATATATAAGTAAATGTTTTAACGTTTAGGAGGCATTTGTTTCGCGGGCATCCTAAATTTTCATAGAGTGGACATCTGGATTACCGTGTTTATTTTGTAGTATTCTAAGATGTCCCGACATCTGAAGATTCTTGGACATCCTTCGACGCCTAAACGAAGGATATTTAGAGAATTTTGAATGCTTTCCTGAAACATGAGTTTTACAGATTCCCAAGTTGAAGGCATCCCCGTTTTACTTTTTTTGTTCTTCTTTTTTATTTTATTTTACATATATACATTAATCTTCATTTGCATTTTATAATTAAAATAAATACGGGGTCAACCATGTATATCATATATTTTTATTTTTCTCGTAGTTCTTATTATTTTTTAGCAATATATTCAAATTTAAATTTAATTAATATTTATTTTATAAAAAATCTTAAATTATGATATATTATTTTGTTGAGAAAAATAATATATAAAAATAATATAGATTGTATTAACTTTAAAATGAATTCAAATGGATAAAAACAGTTATATAAGTTCAAATTATATCAAATTAATAAGTCTAAGGCATTTTTGAAACTTTATGTAAATTTAAGACATTTCCAACAAAATATTCTCAAATATCTGCAAAAATATTCCTACAAAACAAACATGGTAATCTAAAGATGTCGGACATATATAATTCATAATATATATAATTTTGGGCAACTAAGATTCTGGCTATCTAGATTCTCAAAAAACAAATGGCCCCTTATGGTATTGACATTAGGAATATTGTAACGAGGTGTAAAACACTTGCTAATGTGAAGATTGTCTCAACCGTTTTTCATATAATATATATATAAAAATAAATAAATATGTTGAAATATAATAAAGAAATGAGACAGTTATAAATATAGCAATTAGATCTCAAGTATTAGCATATATACCATAATGTAAAAGAATTTACAAATATAGCAAAATTTAGATCTAACTCATGGAGTCTATTATTAATAGATTTTATTATATTTGTAATTATTTAAGAACATTGTTATATACTTACTTATTTGTCTTAATAGTGTCACCAATTACAACGGCGTTAAAGAAATACTACATCAAGAATGGTAACTTTATTTATTATTTTTTGTGACAACATTTGAGATGATGAATCTGGCCACTGGTCTAAAGGTTGATAGTACATACTATATATTAGTTGATTTTTTTTTTTTTTGGTTAACTTTATTTTATGTACTATGAAATATAAAAGCTTCATTTCGTTATAGGACAAGGCACGTGATCATTCAATCAATTATATAGATTAATTGACATAACAATCATACTCTGGAATTGCTAGGCAGTCTATTGATTGAGGCCTGGTATCTAGAGGTGCATTTATTTACTACTTCTACAACAAAACTAAAGCCGAATACTATCTCACTAATGTCATTCTAAAGAGAGTTGAGACGTGGGACAACAAAAGTTAATAACACAAATAATTCAACCATCAAAGAGTCCGAAATTAGTGAAATTTGAAGTTCCAACTTTTAAAAGGTAAATTTTTTATTATTATAAGATTTTTTATATTTAAAAATTAAGTTTTTTTTTCGCATTCAGGTCTTGTTCGTTCCGAATTGCCTAGTGGCTACTTAGTGGCCTTGACCTCTAACTCACTTTCTCCTAGTTTGGTCCTGATATTATCTGAGCTAAGATGCATATGAGGTGTGGTGTCGAGCATATTGCACTTTGATATCTAACTTAGTTAGAGAGTGTACAACTTAAGGTTGGTTCTGATACATGCCCGTGGTTGCGTGAGATGGCAAGAAGTGTTACGGATGTTTTAAGCACTCAAGGTTGCAGGGTATCAGTCTCACCTCAGCTTGTCTATTTCTTAATTGGTATACATTTATCGAGCGACTAATCGACCCAAATTTCAAGGTATTGACATTTTCCTTTTGGGACATACACTCCTTTATGCTCTTTTCTTTGTACTCTTGAACTTGGGCCCGCCAGTTAATTTTGAACCTTACCTTGAAGGATCTCGACAAAGTTTGTCATACCCCCTCCCAGATTACCTTTTTAACCTAGAAGGAGGCATGAAGACGACAGATACCACCCCTTTGTGATATCTACTACCCGCTCTTACGTTTTTTCCTCGCTAAACTCACTACCAAGAAAATACGACAACGCTGTTTAGCTGAACTTATTTTATTACAACCAATCTAATGTTTATACAACTCCAGACTCTTAATTACAGAAACTCAAAATAACATGCTTAAGTCTGGAATTGTGGTAGTGTGACAGACCTTGACCTTAGCAGCACCCTGGGACTCCTCAACAATTGCTACTAAGAGGGAAAACATAAAAGGAAAGAATGAGCTTCAAGAAGCTCACTGAGTGACATTTTAAAACATGTTTTCCATACACACGTTAATGAAAAATGATCATATTCAAGTATCAATTTATGAATTCAGGGTTTACTAATTTAGAACATCAGGCATAACATTTTTAGGAAATGTTATAGAACCTTGGAAATATCTAATATACATCATCCTCTAACTCTAGTTGAGGGAGAGCCCTTTTGCTCAATCGCTCAATGTCCAAATCCTTAGTTGATGTGGAGTAGTCTTAACACAACCAACGTTGATAATACCTACGTGGATATTGTTAAGTCCTAGATACTGTCATACCTTAGGTATCATAGGACCCGGATACATTCTCATAGTCCTTCAGTATTGAGTTTCCTCGTTCAAACAACATACACCTCAATTGTATATAGGAACCCAGACTTTACAAATATCAAGCATTCTAGGAGCATATACTTCATAAGCATAGAAATTTATGGGGAGAACTCAACTCAAGGAATTCTTTGTTAGTTTATACTTCCGAGCATTAAAATTCAAGTATGCTTAAGTAAAGCATACTATAAAACTCATATTAAAACTTTAGAAATAACATGCTCGGGAAAAAACTCTTAAGTAAAACGTATATTAGGCTTACTCTATGAAATTGTTAAATCATTTTGAAAAACATGTCATTCACAATTAACTGGCAACAACTCTTCTTCCTAAGTTTCCTCATAGTTTCCTTAATTCTTTCTTGAACTTTGAGGCAACTCTAGTTGATACGAAAAGAGGCTTCTGAGCACTTTGGATAATAGTTGGACGCAAGGTTGAACTTCCTCAACACTAGTTGGACGCCTAATTGAGCCTCCCATGCCCGAGGATCCTCCTGAAACGCTTGGATGATGATCCCAACGCCTAGGCTACTTCACCCTGGACATCTCCCGAAACCCTAATTCTCTCCAACTCTCCCCTTTTGAGTCTCCTTTTGAGAGAACTTTTAGTTGTGTGGTGAGAGGTGATTCCTTAGGGTATTTATAGGTAACTCAAGCCAACCTTGTCATTAACTCTAATCCTCCAGCACATGACACCTCTCTTGCATGCAAATTCTAAGTGTCGGCTGAAGGAACTCGTTTTAAAGAGATCCTTGAGCAGAAGCGGATCGTCCAAATTCTATTTTGATTGAAAAACCAAATTTACAGCAAACATTCAACACATTCATTCAATAGTAAATTACAGCATGCTTTTTATAAAGAAAAAATGTTCAAGAGATATTACCTTTGAAAAACTTTTCTTTTTTCTTTTTTCTTCTTTTTTTTTTGTTGTGAATCCCTCGAACGTTCACGAACCTCAAACTCAGCAGCAAACTTGAAGACCCTCTTCAAGAGCTTTATCAAACCAAAATAGACACTACCACAAGGAACCTTCAGTATTATCAGGGTGAGAATCCAGGAATGGTGAGCTCTGACTATTTTGGTTTGGAGGGTTTGTTTGAGTTTGGAGGAGGCAGAAGATTAAAGAAAACAGAACGTTTCTGTTCACTCGTATAGAAAACTTCAATCGTGTAGGTTCTCATGTAAGTTTGTTAGGAAGAAAAGAAAAAAAAAATTATTTTATTCCATTTGCCATAAAACCAATTAACCACTCACTAAGGTGGTTGGAGATTCAAAATAATACAAATAATATAAATAAATATTATAAATAACTTATCATATCTTATTTATATTAAACTATATGTTATATCAAATATAACACATAACCTATAGTTTTAATATTGTATCATATACAATATAAACTATAGTTCTTTTTTTCTATTTTATGGCATTTAATATAAATCATATTTATATTAAATTTAACAACTATGAATCACATTCATAGAAAACATATTTGAATCCTATTCAAATATTTATTCCCTCCAAATAAACTATAATGTATCACACACAAAGTATAACAATTATATCATATATAATTGAATCAATTTAATTATATCATATATAATTAAATTCCCTTTTATTAACTTGAACAATTCAAATTAACCTAAAAATTGATTCTCAACTAAATCTTTTTGAGCTACCAAAGGGATCTTATGGACTTGTAGTTTGAAGCTCCAATGGTACGTGAATAATTAATTAAACTCTTTAATTACATTATCCACCATTCGTTAACTGTCGGGCACTCCACTAAAGACCGATAGCTGCAATCCGTTAACTGTCGGGCACTCCGTTAACAGTACGATGACTCTTCACAAATTACTCGTAAGTATAGTTGTGCCAAATTACCATTTTACCCTTGTAGTTACCTCTAACTCCTTAAGTACCATTGATCCCTCTAATGAACAATAGATCATAGTCCCACTATGACTAAAGCCCTCTCGAGCCAAGAAAGGGTGTGACGCCACATTGTTCAAAACCTGGAATCAGCCCTTAAGGGAGCAATTTATGTACTTACCCCTGCTTTAGAAAAGGAGTGAATTCCATCTTGTGTAGTTGTGTTCCCAGCTTCCCAATTAGACAAATCTCCAAAATAGTAGGCTTGTTGAGTCGGTGATCTGACCATTCTCACCCATACAAATCAAATGACCGCCTTTATAGGTAGGAGTTCACAATCACTCAGGATTAAGGTCATGTCACCTATGGTCATCCTGGTGAAATGAAAGTCTCTATTATAAACAGTGTTATATAATGAGACTAAACATTTCATGGTCCGGTCTTATACAAATTCCTTTGTATAGAATATCCCCGCTCGCATATCTAATACATGAATGATCATGATCATATCATTTGTAGCACTTGAAAACAATTGTAACACCTACAAAGTGGGCCATACTCGTAGTGTCACAAGGATAAGGTACCCAACCTTATCCATATACTACAGACCGTTTAGGTTATCACTTAAACATGATCCACCTGTATGTCTTCACATACATGTTTAAGTTACAATGATAACCTTAGATGTTAGTTTTTTGGTTTGTGGTTAATGCAACTAAAATATCACATATTTTATAGATAAAGTGAATAAAAATATCGTATATTATTAATCACATAAGAGTTTGTTCATACAAAGTTTAAAAACTATAGGACCCTACGAGATTTAGGGCATTAAACCCAACATCGGCATCATACAAAGGCTAGCACAAAGATCTTTGACACCTCCTACTTGCATGCAAGCTTAAGTGTCTTGACCTTACTCAGGCTAACACATAGCTCTTCTGAAATGGCATTCCAACCTTTTGCATGTCTTCTCATGTGACCACCTCAAGCTTAGCTCGTTCAAGACTTCCATTTGTTTGAGTCACATACCCCATTTTGTTGTCAGTCCGACCTTGTTCCCCAAGTTTGCTCACGTCAATGCGTGGCAGCTTATGTTGGACACATGGTTGCTTCACCAAGCTCCCATATGCATCCAACTTCACCTTCTATGTGTCCATACAGTGTTTCCAACGGATGGTCCTCTAGTTTTGGGCTTATTATTTTCTAATTATGCTACCAACTTGTCTACCTGTCGTAGCATAGCTTCCTTCTTTGGCCCATGGAAAGGGTATGCGTCTAACCTACTATTTCCTCCTTAGGTATGCATCCAACTAGCGTAATGGGTTTCTTGGTATAACTCCTTTCCTAAGGGGTTGTCTCATGTTTCCATCTTACCCCACATAGACCCAATTGGAATCCACAAGGTCCTCTATGTGTCCAATCTTTTCTCTATGCGTCCAACTCTCCCTCACTTCATTCTTCCTTAGTTTTCATCTCTTTCCTCAAAGCATAACTTTCTGATCCTTGGAGCTTAAAGCATGGCCATGTGTTCTCTTTGTCTCCTTTCACCTCAAAGTATGCATCCGCATGGCCCTCTATGTGCTCAACACTCCAACTACGCATCCAACACCCCATTTTTTAGGGTTTCCTCAATTGTAGTGTCCTATGTTGTTCAACACTTAGCCAAATTCTCAACTTGAATACCCTATGCGTCCGCCACTCATCCTCTATGCGTTGAACCCTGATCTTCTCTCTTGGTGGTGCATAGTTCCACGTATGATTGTTTAATACTTAGCCATTTCTTCCCCCATGCGTTCACCTAGCCTTAGACATTCTAGCATGCGTCCAAATGGGCTTGTTTTTGTCGAAACATGCGTCCCAGGCTTCTACACTTCCCTTCATGCTTCCAACTTTAGGATAACTCATCCCAAGTTAAGCCCTTACTTCTAGCATACTTAGTACTTAGTTCAAACTCCTCCTTCTTCCTTAGACTAGGCATTTTACCTTGTCTCCGACACTTCGCCAATTTGTTATCCTTCATTTCCAGGAAAACTCTAGGTTCAAAGCATAGTTCTCTATACTCGTAGCATAGTCTCCAACATCTCCCATGCGTCCAAAACTATCCAAAGTCACCTTAAGGATCCACCTACCATGCGTTCAACATGGTACCTTCAAGATTTCCTCAACTATGCTATGAACTATATTATGGCTTTTCTCCTAGGTTATGAGCTACTTCTTCAACTTCATTATGAGTTGAACTTAGCTAAGATTTCCATTCTCTCCTACGCTATGACTCAAACTCTTATTCTCATAGCATAGTTTGGACACTTAGCCAAATTTTTTACTTCAAACCACTATATTTCCAACACTTCAATTTTTCTTCTTTCAAAGTATAATTTAGGTACTTGGTTAAACTCTTTCCTTCCAAAGCTATATCTTTGAGTTCTCTTCCTCCACCCAAGAATCCTATGAGGGGGGCGTTTATAAAAGCTATTATTAATTTAAAAGATATGAATCATTGTAGATAAGTAATGAAAAAGCAGAGTATACTTTTTTAAAGAAAAAAAATCAAATGACATTTACTTCATTTTGAAATTATGTTCAAAATATGAAGGGGGGGCGTTTCACGAGGTCACTCAAATCTCTTATATTCAATAAAATTCAGACACAAGTTTGATTTTTTTGGAGAGAAAAAGTACTTAGGAAAAGAAAAAGAGGGGTAAAAAATTCACTTAAAAAATACTTAAAAGAAGATTAATTTTTATTTAAACTCTTTTAATTAAAGTAGTTGAAATACTTTCAGAAACTATTTTTCAAAATCTATTTTAAATAATGGTTAAATATTCTAATTTTTGTAAGTAACACTTTAAAATATATTCTAAATCCATCTCAAATATGTTCGTGTCAATAGAATAAAACAAAGAAAGATAAGATTTGTATATTTGAGCTATGCAGACAAACTACGTGAAGTTACATTAAAAGCACGGCTTTCCGGAGAATATAAAAATTGAGTCGGTTGTTTACTTAAAGATGTAAATAAATAAAATAAATCAAAGTCGGTTAAAAGAAAAAAAAAATTATGAATATTAAAAATATAATCAACTTTAATATAATGAATCCGACCTTAGCTCAGTTGGTAGAGCGGAGGACTGTAGTGAGGAATTCTCAGATATCCTTAGGTCGCTGGTTCGAATCCGGCAGGTCGGAATCCTTTTTGTCTTTTTTTTCCCTATCATTAAATAATAAACATTCACGAAGATATCACCACGCAGCACCACGTGTCATGTTTAATTACGGTGCAAAAAAGTTTTGCTGCGTCAACGCCACGTAAGATTTTAACGTTGTGAAAATCAGACGCGTGTTGAATTTTCTCCACGTGTCACACTTAAGATATCAGTGTATGTTTGGGAAAATTTCTACCCTTACCGTCTCTACCGTCTCTGCCTGACTTTTAAGTTCAATATAAAATAATTCTTAAACTTAATTTCCCGAAGTAAAATGATAAACGCCATTAGGTTCGGGCGTACTCCACCGCCAATCGTGCTCACATCACCTCTTCCGCCGCAGCTCCGCCGTATATGCTCGCCTGAGCTCCGATCCCGTCAAGCGATTGGTTTAGCCACCGCACCTGATCAGAACTCAAACGATATGGATGACTCTCAGAACAAAGCCAAGGAGACTGGGTTAGTAGGCTTCATTATTATTTGATTTGGATTGTTTTTAGTTTTCTGTCTTTTTTTAAAAAAAAAATTATTATAGTTTTTACCAAAATTTAATAAATTCTAGAATTATTAATCAAATTTTAGAAGCAAAATAAGTTTCTGGATCCTACTCTTTTTTAGTTTTTTAAACTTAAAAAAAAGGTTTGGTTAAAAAAAAAAAAAAAAAAAGAGTGATCAGATGGGATTTTCGTTTTTTTTTTTTTTTTAATTGTAGGTAAAAATATTCAAAAATAAAAATTTTCTTTAAATAGATGGTTCTTAGTTTTTCAAATTGAAATTGGTTAATAAGTGAAATGTGTGAAAACAGAGATATAATGTGTGATTCCTTCGGGGAAGCGTATGCGACCCGAAGCGAGGAAGAAGGATTTGGAGGAACTTATGGAAGGAATCAGCCGAGTGACGACGAAACCGATAATAAAAAATGGCCCTCCCACGGGAATCAACATGGTAATTAAACACATTCTGTCTTTAGAATGTGTGATTTATTAGTTAAATGATCTTAATTGGTATATTGTTTTTGATATGTTTTGAAGAATATGATAAAAGCCAAGGGTGCGAAGTGAAGGAGAAGGAGAAGTCACGCCATCAGGCTCATGCAAATTAATTAATCTCCCTTTGTCTAATATTTGTTTTTTCCCCATCGACAATTATGAGGAGGAAATGTTTGTAGGGTTTGTAATTATCTCTATGCCCAATGTGTTTTGGTTTCTCATGGTTGTTTTATGAGAATTTAGGGTTGCGATTGTCGATTTTCTTCACATTGTAAATTAATGATGGTTTCACCTATGTGCATATTTGGGTATTTTTAATTAGAAAATGACTGAAAGTATCATTCCATGGTAATTTTGACATTTGTTTGCAGTGGAATATACTGGATTTTTATTGACATTGTTATTGTTACTATTATTTGGGGCATGTATAATCTCCCACGAAAAATGACTTGTTGAATTTTAACACCTGCCTGGAAGCATCTCATTAATGTAAAAAGTTAGTGTGAAATTTAATTATTTAGTTGAAATTTTTAATAGTAATTATTTTAATTAAATGACTTTATTCTAAAAAATAAACCATATATATGGAATGAAAATCATTTTTCCATTGGGGAAGTCGTTCTCGTGGACGTTTCTGTTCACCTGCTTTACAGAAGCGTGCCGATATGTAATAGATTTGTTCGACCTTTCTGAAGTTCATTTACAAAGTTTTTTTAAAATCAAATTTCAGTTATCCGTTATTTTTTGCACTCTTTGAGAATATATAGTGATTAAATAGTTGCGACTTTATTTAGGCAAAAATTAAATGATTTAAAAAACAATCTTATTTGACAAGAAAAGAGAAGTTCAAATCATTTACACGGATCTCCATGGATTTAGAAAGAATTCTCTCAACATAATATTCGAGTTCAGAAGTTGTATTTTCCTACCCAAATTTTAATTATAATTTTACACAATTTTTGTGGTAGTGAATTTGAGTTGATGTTGATATTGAAGTTGATTTTAATGCAATGAAGTTGGTGTTGATATTGAAGTTGATTTGATGTAATGTGATTCGATCTTTAATACTGTAAATGTGTTTGACTTAAGGAAGAAAAGTATCTAACTTTCTTGAGGGTCTTCTAGGAGTGGAGTTTTGAAAGTCTTTTGCTTGTTGAAGTGCAGTTTTGAAAGTCTTTTGCTTGTTGATAAATTTTCTGGGAAGGACTACTTGTATCTTTAAAAGACTTTAGTCTTCAGAATACTTGCATCTTCAATCCAAAGGATTGAGTCAAGGAGTTGTGGAAACCTTCTAGGCTTAATGCCTTGGTGTATCTACCAAGAAAAAACCCATTTTCAAACTTAATTATCTTATACTCTTCTAATCAACAAATATTATTTAATATATTGTGAAAAAGATGATTTGTCCCATATTTCATCTCCAAATATCTGTCTTAATTTCATTTTTAGCCTAACTTTTTGTGATGTTTATTGTAGTGTTTTTGTTCTTTTTAAAAATACCTGTTCGGACCTAGTTAACATCTTATTCTTTGATAGATAAGATATTAATTATCAACTTAAAAGATAAAATTTAATACATATCTAGAATTTCTTATAAGTTAATTGTTACCCCTTCAAATGAGGAAAGTTTATTTATTTATAGAGTTCACAGGTGGGCTTGGGCTTGGTTGATCACAGGTCTGACTTTTGGATCCAATTAGTTAGACTTGAGCTTGGTTGGTACATGGGTTGGTCTTTGGGCCCAATTAATCGGATTTAGGCATGATTTGATATTTGGATCAAATTCAGTCTATTTTTGGATTTAATTGAATTTTAACTCGAATAATAATATCAAATTGGATCAAATTAATCTTATATGTTTCAACGGTTATGATAAAATTATCTTCAATTTTAATTCAGGACATATCTCAACTTCTAATTGAGTCTGAAATTTCATCATTAATTTAGTAAATGACGTGACAACTTGTGATTGGTCTAAAATTTCTCATTCAATAAATCTTCTTTTGAGATTTATGCACATACATGAGTGGATGAATATCGAAAAATATAAAGTTGGAATCAAAATCCAAATATATTTGTTCTTGAATTTGACCTTAATTGATGTGTCAGTTTATCTATAAATTTAGTCCATAAGTTTAACTTGAATTTGGGATAAAATTTGGAATATCGCCAAATTTACGAAAAATTTTGAGCTTTGTCTCAATTTAATTTGATTTGGATTTATGATAAAATTTGACATATGTCCAAATTTGAATAAAAGATTATTTTTTTTCTTATCCGATCAATAGGATACTTGAATTTGGAATATGGCCAAATTTTAATTTGGGATGAATTTTAGATCTTTCCCACAACTTGATTTAGAACCTAAATTTAGATGAATTTGATATAAAATTTGGAAGATGCCCAAATTTTAATTTGAGATTTTATCCTTAATAATTTGGCTACAAGTTTGGTGATTTAGTGATGGGATAAAATTTGGAATATGCCCAAATTTTAATTTGAGATTTTATCCTTAATAATTTGGTTTGAGGATAAAAGTCTGATGATTTGGATTTGGGATAAAATTTGGAATATGCTCAAATTTTAATTTGAGGTTTTATCCTTAATAATTTGGTTTGAGCATAAAAGTCTCGTAATTTAGATTTGGGATAAAATTTGAAATATGCCCAAATTTTAATTTGAGATTTTATCCTTAATAATTTTTCGGATAAAAGTCTCATAATTTAGATTTGGGATAAATTTTGGAATATGCCCAAATTTTAATTTGAGATTTTATTTGCAATTTAATCTCAATGTGAACAATTTTGATTTTGATTAAAATTTGGAAAATGGTCAGATTTTAATTTATGATTTTATCCACAATTTAAATTTGACTTTGAATAAAATTTAGAATATATCTAAATCTTAGTTGAAGATAAATTTGAGGACAAAATCTAATAAGATTAAATTAAATAGGAAATTTGTTTAATTTAATTTGAAATTAGAATAGAATCAAATTAGAAAATCTGATAAAAAATCTAATATTTTAAATCAAATCTATTATTTGATTTGGATTTCCTAATTTGTTATGGAACCCAGAAACCTCAATAAATAGGATCCCAAACCCCTCCATTATCTTCATCCCTTCCTCTTCTTCTAATCTTTCCTCTCTCTCCTTTTCCACTTCTTCTTTCATTTTTTTTTAAAGAAAATTTCGTATTTTTTTCTTTTTTTTTCCCTTCTTTTTTTTATTTTTTTATGTAGGTTTACTAATTTGTCCCCTTTACTCTTTTGTAGGAGCTAAAACACAACTCAAGGGAGTACAACTGCGTCTTCTTTTGTAGGATGACTTTGGTATGGTCTATCTACTGTATGACTGTTCATGCTTCCTGATTGTCATGGGAGGGGCCCTGCAAGGCTTACAACTCTCCCATGCTTTGACCCTAGGGAGGATCCCGATAAGGTCTACCTTGTACCACCGTTCGCATATCCTGAACGTCATGGGAGGGGCTCTGCAAGACTTACAACTCTCCCATGCTTTCACCGATCCAGATAAGGCCCACCTTGTTATGTTACTCCTTGATCAAAATTTGAAGATAAGGGAAATATGTCATTGAGTATTGAGGATGAGGCGGATATGCCATCAAACTTTGAAGATGAGAAGAATATGCCATCAAGCTTTTGAGCGAAGTCAGGTTGACTAAAGTTGATCTCGCGTACAAGGCGGAGCCGGACGGACCAGAGTTGTCCTCACAAATGAGGTGGAGCCGGATGGACCAGAGTTGTCTTCGCATATGAGGTAGAGTTTGGCAAACCAAACTTGATCTCGCATATGAGGTGGAACCATACCCACATTTTTTAAGAGGAAGCGAAGCTACACCAATTTTAGAGAAGGGGTGAAGTTGTACCAACATTTTGGAGAGGAAACGAAACCGCACCATGACTTTGGAGATGAAGCGAAGTCGTGCCATCAGTTTGGAGGTGAAGTGAAGCCACACCAAAACTTGGAGATGAGGCGAACCACGCAGACTTTGGAGATAAAACGAAACTGTGCCAACATTTTGATGATGAAGCAAAGTCGCGCCATCAATTTGGAGATGAAGCGAAGCCACGCCACGACTTTGAAGATGAAGCGAATCACGCCAGATTTTGGAGATGAAGCGAAGATGCGTCATGATTTTGTAGACTGACTCATTGAAGATGGAGCCGAGCCATGCACACCGACCATGAACTTGAAGAGGACGCGGAGCCATGCACACCGATCTTGAGCTTAAAAATGGAGCAGAGCCATGCACATCGACCTTGAACTTGAAGACAGAAGTGGAGCCATGCACACCGACCTTGAACTTGAAGACAGAAGTGGAGCCATGCACACCAATCTTAAACTTGAAGATGGAAGCAGAGCCATGCACACCGATCTTGAACTTGAAGATGGAAGTGGGGTCATGCACGCCAATCTTGAACTTGAAGATGGAAGTGGGGGTCATGCACGCCAATCTTGAACTTGAAGATGGAGCAACATCGATGGAGCCTCTAAACTTGAAAATGGAAGAGCATCGATGAGACCTTCGCGTTTGAGTTTGACAAAGCATCGGTAAATCCTCCGCATTTGAGTTTGATAAAGCATGGGCGAATCCTTTGCACTTGAGCTTGAAGAATCGGCGAATCCTCCACATTTGAGCTTGAAGCATCCGTAAATCCTCCGCACTTGAGTTTGACGAAGCATCGATGAATCTTCACATTGAGCTCGACTTCGCGACTTTGAGCATGAAGATGCCATTGAAAAGCCTCCAAACTTGAGTATGAAGATGAAGCATCGATGAAACCTCTGAACTTGAAGATGGAAGAGCATCCGAGTTTGATTTCAAAGAGGAAGCGAGGTGCATTCCAAGCGTGTGCCTTTTATTTACTGTGCTAGCTCCTTACGAGGGATGAACTTCTTCAATCCGTTATGTTGCCCCCAATAGGGATTAACATCTTCGATTTGGAGTGTCATTCTTTAATGGGGATGATCAACATTAATCTTGTAGTATCATATTTGCATGGTTGTCGTACCTCTTCTGATGGACAAGACTTAAATTTCTTTAAGTTTTCTTCGTACCTTTAAATAAAGGGATCAAATCATGACATAGTTCAAGTTTTTTTTTTTTTTTTAACTAGATTGAACTTGAAGTTTCTTTCAAGCTGCCTACATACCTTCTTAATGATAGGGATCGTCATAATGTAGTTCAAGTTCTTTTTAACTAGACTGAACTTGAAGTTTCTTTCAAGTTGTCTATATACCCTTCTTAATGATAAGGATCAAGTCATAATGTAGCTCAAAAAGAATTTTTTTATGTGCGACTGAACTTAAATTTCTTTAAGTTGCCTACGTACCCTTTATAATAACAGGGATCAAGTTGTAACGTAGTTCGTACAGTTTTTTTTTTTTTTTTTTTTTTTTTTTTTTTTTTATACATTTGTTAAGCGTAAAACTTCTTGAGAAACTTTCAGTTGATTGGGCCAATTCTTAGCCCATCTTGATCAACTATCTTGTATGCTCCGTTTGTGTAGACTTTTTTTACGATATAGGGCTCATCCCATTTAGGTGTAAACTTATTCCCCATATGTCTTGTCATGATATTTGGTCTCCTTACGGCGAGCACTAGATCACCGACTTAAAAGAACCGAGGCTTTACATGCTTATCGAAGGCTTTAGACATTCGCGCCTGGTAACAATCGAACGCTTGTTGAACTTCTAATCATTTTTCATTAAATGCTTACAACTCTTGGAGCCGCAGTTTGGCATTGTTCTCTATAGTGAGCCCTTCTTGCACCGCCATTCTTAGTGATGGAATTTCTCTTTCCAAAGGAAGGACAGCTTCTACTCCATAAACGAGAGAGTACGGGGTGACTTCTGTAGGGGTACGGTGAGTGGTGTGATAAGCCCAGAACGCTTCACCGATCTTCTCTTGCCAATCTCTCTTCGAATTGAAACAATTTTCTTCAGTAGGTTGCACAATGTCTTATTAAATGCCTCAGCCAACCCATTTGCAGCGGTGTTATACATGGATAACTTATACTGCTTGAATTTGAATTTTTCACACAACCTATCCATCAAACTGTTGGAGAATTATCTTTTGTTATCTGTCATGATCCGATGGGGAACACTGTACCGATGAATGATATGAGTACGGATAAAATCCACCACATTTTCTTTCTTAGCTTCCCTTAGCGCGATAGCCTCAGCCCATCTTGAGAAGTAGTCAGTGGCTGCGAGGATGTAGGAGTGCCCTGCTGATGACTTAGGTGTTATAGGGCCAACCAGATCAAGCCCCCATGCTTCGAAAGGCCACGAGGCTCTGGTCGGATGTAGAGGCTCGGGCGGTTGATGAATGAAATTCGCGTGATATTGACAGGCTTCACATTTCTTTGCATAATCCATTGAGTCTTGGATCATTCCCAGCCAATAGTAACCCATTCTTTTCAGCTGGAATTGTAGCTTTGGTCCAACTTGATGCACGCCTCATACCTTGAGTGTGCTTCCTCCAAAGCCTTCGCTGACTCTTCTTTACTGAGGCATCGAAGGAAAAGTTCTTCAAAGGATTGATGGTATAGGACCCCTTTGTAGTAAATGAAATGCGCGGCCCCCCTACGAACCTCGGTTTTACGATGGGTGTCATCTGGGAGCCTTCCATGCTCAAGGTAATTTATGATGGGTTGCCGCCAGTCTTTCTCATCGATTAGGTAGACTGATATCGCATTTGTTTCCCCATATGTAGTCCCAACCGGAGGTACAACCCATCTCCGCCAAAGCGATATATTAAGGGGCACATTATCTAGGTCCATTAAAGTAATGGCTAGGTTTGCCAAGGCATCCACTTTCTTGTTCTCTGTCCTCGGGACATGTTCCAACGCCACGCTTTCGAACTTCTCCATCAACTGGTGATCGTAAGTGAAGTAGGGTTTCAAGTCGTCATGCTTCATCTCGTACTGGCATAAGAGTTGATTGATTATCAACTTTGAGTCACCGAATATTTCTATACAAGCTACTCCAATCTCTAAGGCCATTTGGAGACCAATTATCAAGGCTTGGTATTCAGCGACATTGTTTGAGCATAACTCGACAAGTGCGAAGCTATAAGGCAACATGTGCTTTTCTGGTGAAATGAGGACGATACCTACCTCCACACCACTTTTTCATGCCGTACCGTTAAAGAACATGACCCACGGCCCTGAGGTTTTTGTGAAGAGAACTTCATCATCAAGAAAGTCTTCACTTAACTCCCAATTCGATGGAACTGGGTGATCTGCCAGGAAGTCAGCCAATGCCTGCCCATTAACTTCCCTTTGCGGTACATAAACAATGTCATACTGTTGAAGCATGATTGCCCACTTGGCTAAACGTCCCCAGATGATCGGCCTGGACAAGACGTACTTGATGGGATCGGCTTTCGCAATTTAGTGTGAAGGCCTGCATGTAGTGCCTCAACTTATCTATGGCGAAGAAGAGCGTAAGGCACGTCTTCTCTATAGGGGAATAATTGCTCTCGACTCCATTCAGGGTCCTACTTAAGTAATAGAGAGCGCATTCTTTTCTCTTTTCTCTTTCTTGTGCCAATAGTGTCCCCAGTGATCTCGCTTGCGCTGTAATGTATAGTATCAACAGCTTGCCCGCTACTAGGGCTCCTAAGACAGGAGGGCTAATCAAGTACCTCTTTATGCTATCGAAAGCATTCTTGTAGGCCTCATCCCATTCGAATTTCTCTCCCTTTCTCATCAGTCTTTGAAAGGGTTGACACCGCCCTGCCAGGTTAGAAATAAATCTCCAGATGTAGGCCAAACGTCCATGCAAACTTCTTAACTCATGTAAATTCCTTGGCCTTGGCATCTTCTAGATGGCATCGATCTTGGATTGGTCTATCTCTATCCCTCGATGTCTCACAACAAAGCCCAAAAACTTTCCTGAAGTTACGTCGAATGCACATTTGAGGGTGTTCATCTTTAACTGGTACTTTAGCAGGCGATCGAACACGGTTCTTAGATCTTTCAAATGGTCATGTCGTCGCTTGGTCTTGACCACAAGGTCATCCACATAGCACTCCATGTGTTTGTGTAACATATCGTCAAACACCTTCTGCATGGCACGTTGATAAGTAGTGTCGGCGTTCTTTAACCCGAAAGGCATTACCTTGTAACAATATATCCCTTTTGGGGTTCGAAATGCTATCATTTCCACGTCTGCGAGGGCCATTCGTATCTGGTTATACTCGGAAGATCCGTTCATAAAGGATAAGGCCTCATGTCCCGTTGTCGCATCGACTATGATTTCTGTGATGGGCAATGGAAAATCATTTTTCGGGCATACACTATTTAGGTCGTGAAAGTCTACGCAAATACGAAGCTGTCCATTCTTTTTTCTAACCAGGACAATGTTGGCTATCCATGTTGGATATTTAACTTCGCAAATGAACCTAGCCTCAATCAACTTATTGACCTCAACCTCAATCTGAGGGATAAGTTCTGGCCGAAAGCGTCGTTGAGCCTGCTTAACGGGTCGACACCCTTGTTTGATCGTGAGATGGTGGACTGCTACTTTTGGATCTAGTCCCAGAATCTCTATGTATAACCAGGCGAAAACATCCCTATATTCGGTAAGCAGACTCATGTGCTCGTCCTCTTCCTCTTCCGAGAGGGACGCGCTGATGAAAGTCGGACGCGGTTCTTCTACAGTGCCCAAATTCACCTCTTTTAGCTCGTCCACCGTGGATTGACCACCGTCGTCTAGACCTTGTGGAGCGTCTTCCATTTCCTCTTCGGTCATACCCTCTTCGGATTCTTCGGTGATTGTGATGTGGTGGCACAAAGTTTCGCCTTCTTCCTGCTCTAAATTTCCATTCTGAGGATTGGTGAAAACGATGTCGTGCCTCTTTACTTTAAGCGTTCCCTCACTTGTGTTTAGAGTAACGAAGGTCTTTCTCTTCATGAGTAAGGGGGCGGTATTACGGATTTCTACATCACTTCTTGCCTCTCCTGATGGCCTCTAATCCGATGACGCTTCAGCGTTTTTAAGGTCAATTCGTCGCCAGATGGACGCTCGAGGTATCGACCCCCTTTTTCTTATGGTCATTTCGGAGGCGTCAGCGTAGACTTTTCCTTTCTCCTTTGTCTTACTAGGGACATATTGGTCAAAGGGATCTTCGGCCCTCTCATACTTCAGGCGATAAAAAACAGGAGCACGAGGTTTTCCTTCGTTCTCCGTCGGAATTGGGCCTAGTCTCTCGAAGGCTGACGATCGCTCTACCACCGACGATTGATAGATGATTTCCTCATTTCCTTCTTTTGGCAGAGTCAACCTTTGAAAAACTGAATGTCGAGTAACTCTGGGAATAGTATATGGGCTTTCCTTTTCTGCTTCTGTCATGCTTAACCTCTCGAAGACCAAAAAGCGTGCGGCAGACGGTCTAATATGGTCGAAGGCTGCTCTTTTATCTTTGCCCTCCTTTTCTCCTATATCATCGACTTCTTCTGCAGTGATATGATTGTTGTTGGCCACTTTCCCTTTCGCCTTTCTGATTATGCAGATTGGCTCTGACAGCTCATATCCGAGTCCCGCCCTCGACGTGGGTATAGCATGTCCTTCTTGCAAAAGCTTCTTTTGGGTTGGCGAGAGTCGGGGTTGCTCATAAATCTTCAAACTCTTAAACTCAGTGTGAGTTGTGAAGTTGTAGCCCGCCTTCGCCAACAGCTTATAAGCCCTGGGATCGAATCCGTCTTTAGTTTACCTATCGAGTAGCTTTAACCCTGTCACTTCTGCCTCCGACTTGTGGACTTCCTGCTTCGTTATCGGCGTGAGGGGTGTGAAGAAACTCTCCTTTAGAATTTCTATGTCTTCGACCTGCAAACCTTTTGAGCATTCCGTAAAAATGACTTACCCTTTTTTCGTCTCGACAAAGGAACATAGCGCAGAATCGGAGGTTTTGAGGTTTTTTCACCCCTCACCACGGATGTTTCTCCAACGTCAAGGGATATTCTACTCTCTTTAGGGTTGGAGGCTTGTACCTTGCTACCCACCCTTTTCTCTATGTCTATTGGCGACCTCAACCGGGATCCATCTACTTTCTTTGCTAGCAAGTTCTCTGCCGGCATAGTCTCACCGGAATTCTCACTTTTTAGGTAAAACTTTGCATCTGCGAAGTGAGACTCGACCTCGGAAAACGGATTAAAATCCGCTTCAACCTTCTTAATCCCGTCTTGGTAAAAATTGAAACACTGATGTAGTGTCGATGTAATCACACCATTCCCATGAATCCAAGGGTGTCCCAATAGTAGCTTGTAGGTGGTCTTTAAGTCTATCACATGAAATAGTACGTCGACCTTCAAATCGCCAATGAGGAGCTCCAAGCGTATCATGCCTATCGCCCTTTGGCTGCCTTGATTGAAACCCTGAATTACTAATTTGTTGTTTGATAGCTCTTCTATGAGTATGCTCAACTATTTCATAGTTGTCTTAGGCATTATATTGATGGCGGATCCATTGTTGATGAGGATTCGACCCACTCTCTGTTCTCGAATGTATCCACAGACGTACAAAGGCCTATTATGCAATTTGGATCCCAGTAGCAGATCTTCGTCTGAGAAGCCTATGGATGTGCAACACGAGGCATAAGCACATGCTGCAGAGGTTGATGCATCAGAGTCGTTGGATTCTAACAGTGCCTCAATGATGGTCGTCTTACCTTTTCGCGGGAGTGAAAGTAGGTCATCTATGTTGAATGGTGACGAACACTTTGGTTCTCCTATCGACTTTAATGGGCCTGGAATGGTATCTTCGTCCTCCTTGATACTGACAGCATGACATGCAGCAACCTCTGGTGTCTCCTCTGAACCCTAATTGCAGAAGTTCTTCGGGAGGAAACCTGCTAACATCATCTGTCGTCTAGGACGAGGAACATCCTCATCTCTCTCGTCAACAGCTTTGGGCCTCCAAGCCTTCTTTCTACCCTTCATTTTTTGTGTCTTTCTCCCTCCATTGTAGCTTCTATGAGAGCGTAGCTCTTTTTGGGTAGAGTTCAGTCTTCCCTTCTTACGGTGCGCCACAAGAATCCAGCCTTCGTTATCGTTATCGTCAGCACGCTCTCCTCCGTTTTGAGGATCTGTAGCTTGGACCTCCTGCTGAAATTGCACTACCATAGGTTCGAAGGTCCCAAATTGGATCAAGCTCTCCCTTTTTTCATAATATATGATTGGTGCCACCACGCTTGAAGCTACCGTCAGCATAACATGATTCGTTTGGACCACCTCCTTTAGATCCAACTCTATTTTCCTCTCACGAGCCAATTTGAGGATTGATTCCTTCAGTACGAAACATTTTTCAACTGGGTGGCTAACGACCCTGTGATACTTACAGTAGTTAGGATAATCCACTTTGTCGACCTATTTCGATCGTTTACATTCTGGTAGCTGGATAAGGTGGTTCTCTAGTAGCTGCTCAAGCATCTCCATAACATCAGAGTCGGGGAACGGGTAGACTTTTTCCTACCGTTCCTTTAGGGTTAGGCGATGTCTTTCACCTTCTTCGTCTTTCTTTTCTATCTTCTTCTCTTTCCCTTTCAAGGAGAACTTCAACGAGGTCGTATTAACGACCATTGATTCTTTTGTGGCACATTTCACAATTTTCTCGATGCCCTTCACTTCCTTCTTGTCTTTCTTCGGTTCGTGGCTCAGGAAGTCCCTCGTTCCTCTGTTGGCGATACTTAGCTCCATGTCGTGGGCACGAGTCGCCAATTCTTCAAAGGTACAGGGCTTTATTCCCTGCAGGATGTAGAGGAGTTCCCAGTGCATACCCTGTGTGCACATTTCTATAACAGAAAATTCGGTGAGTCGATCTTTGCAATCCAGACTCCGAGCTTTCCATCGGTTGATATACTCAACGAACGACTCCCATTTTCGTTGTTTGGCGTTTGTTAACTCCATCATGATGACGGTGCGCCTAGTGCTGTAGAAGCGATTCAAGAATTCTCTTTCAAGTTGCTCTCAGCTATCAATCACCTCAGGCTCTAAGTCTGTGTACCAGTCAAAAGCGTTTCCTTTGAGGGTTCTGACGAACTGTTTGACTAGTAGATCTCCCCTTGTTCCCGAATTCTCGCATGTTTCTACGAAGTGGGCTATATGTTGCTTTGGGTTGCCCTTTCCGTCGAATTGTTGGAACTTTGGAGGTTGGTACCCTGCAGGCGTTCTCAGATTATCGATCCTCTGGGTGTATGGCATGGAATACATGAAGGAAATTTGAGCCGACCCTTCATATTGAGCTCTTATGGAGGTCATGATCATGTCTTACAGTTGTTGGACTGACAGAGAGGCCACTGAGTCTGATTGTCGCCCTTGGTTTTCTTGCAGTACGGTCTTCCTCTTGTCAGTTTCTTTGACCGTAGGTTGGATTCAGCAACCTCTCGAGATACATTTGTTCTCTCAGGGCAGCAATCTCATGGTCTTGCTCCTCAATGGCTTTCATCAAAAAGTTAATCTTCCTTTCCATTTCTGCCATGGCCGCTTCTGCCGTCACGTCTGCCATCATGACAGAGATCACATCTGGCGGTGAATCTCTTTTCGACTTGCTGGAGGCAGAAATAGAGTTGTCAAACAGGGGGTTTTCCTTAATGACAACCCTGCCTTGTGGGGATTTCGTCATTTGCCTCAAGATGTTGTGGGCAATAAGGGAGCTTTGTTCTTGCTCCTGCATGACTTCTCTTGAGTGGCTGCGGGTGACAGATCCCATGTATGATTCGTTTGTGGAGGAAGCCTCAGATGCCATCTTTTTAGGTGCCATTTACCTTGTTTGGATGCTGAGAGAGAGATGAGAGGTAGAGATGGTCCCACCGAGCGTGCCAATTTATTCACACGAGGCTTCCGGAGAAACTTGTTTCGTGGAGGTGAACTTTAGTTGGTGTTGATATTGAAGTTGATTTGATGTGATGTGGTTTGATCTCTAATACTTGATCATCTGATTCTCTCTTAGTTGGGTGAATGTGCTTGACTTGAAGAAGAAAAGCAACGAACATTCTTGAAGTAGAAGTCTTGGAAGAGTCTTCTTTGTGTTTTCAAGGGTCTCCTGTCTTCTAGGAGTGGAGTCTTGGAAGTCTTCTGCTTGTTGATGAATTCTCTGGACTCTCTGAATGTAGAAAATGTTTGTATCTTCAAAGGACTTCAGTCTTCAGAATGCTTGTATCTTCAAAGAACTTAGTCTTCAGAATGCTTGCATCTTCAAAGGACTTCGGTCTTCAGAATGCTTGCATCTTCAAAGGACTTCAGTCTTCAGAATGCTTGTATCTTCAAAGGACTTCAGTCTTCAGGTGTGATCAGCTTCAGGAATCAAGGAATCTTCTGGTTATAGAGAATTCCCTATAAGCTCTCTGGAGTATAGAATTGTTGACCCCTCCAAATGAGGAGAGCTTATCTATTTATAGAGTTCATAGATGGGCTTGGGCTTGGTTGATCCATGGGTCTGGCCTTTGAGTTCAATTAGTTGGACTTGGGCTTGGTTGGTCCATGGGGTTGGCCTTTGTGCTTAATTAATCGGATTTAGGCCTGATTTGATATTTGGGTCAAATCCAGCCTATTTTTGGACTTAATTGGACTTTGACCCAAATAATAATATCAAATTGGGTCAAATTAATCTTATCTGATTCAACGGTCATGATAAAACCACGTGGCGTCATCGAAATTTGTCTTCAACTTCAATTCAGGATATATGTCAACTTCTAATTGAGCCTAAATTTAATGATTTAAAATTTCATCATTAATTTAGTAAAGACGTGGCAACTTATGATTGGTCTAAAATTTCTCATTCAACAAATACCTTTAGAAAAAGAAAAAGAACAATTGAAAAGTTTGTAGTTATCTACGTGGTAGACTAATTTGATGGATCGTATTTGGTAGACTAATTTGATGGATTGTACAAATGATGAGAGTTAGTAATTTTAGAGTATAAATTCTTTACTTGCTATTTCAAATAGAAATCGAAGTTTAGATTTTTTTTGTTCCATCTAATTTATTTATATCGTTTTATATCTCCATTGTCCTTCAATTTTTATTTTATTTTTGTAATTTTCTTAACTTTTATTAAGTTTAAGAGTAATATCCTAATTTAGGAAAGTTTAAGAGTAATATTGTAATTTTGGAGATATAAGAATATTTTTGAGATATAGGATATAGTTGAAGGATATTTTTAAGTTCAAGGATGTATTTATAATTTAACGAAAATAATAATTTAACAATATTAAAAAAAGGTTTGTTGTACGGTAATTTATAATTGTACATTTGGATGGATAAGTATTGAAAAGTGATGCAACTATTTGAAAATATATGCAAGATAGTGTTTCCACGTGTTTTTTGTTTCGTTGTCATTAATTCGGCCATCTTGAATATGATTATCATCGAGAGAATTTTTTCTTAGAAAACAAAATGTTATAACAAAATAGAAAATGGTTTTTTAATTTTAAAAAATAATTGTACTGATATTATTATTTTGCCTCTCTAGAGTATGTGGTCTTAAGAAAAAATTGAATATGACCATATTTTATCATTTTTGCTTATGTTAATTTTGAGATTCGAGTTCAATGATTTGAGATTCTAGTTAAACCATGCGTTAGTGCAGGCCTCGAGTATTCAATGCAGATGTACTAACTACTATCAACACAGTTCAATATAAGACGTACTACATTCTCATGCCATTTGAAAATATTTTAATTTGGATCTAAAGTTTAGCATGGTCTGAATTTAAATATGTAAGAGAATGTCACATCTACGAATTTTAAAAATATTTTAATTTGGAATCATTGGACCTAAATTTTAACAGTGTCTTGCTCTTAATTTAAATATGTAAGAAAAGGTTAGGTTACGAACTTCAACAATAAAATAAGACGTAAAGCATATGCATTTCATATATAGGTGCGTATATGACGTGTTTAAATTATTAGTTGTCTAGATCTTCCCATCTCCTAAGTTCAACTTTTAAGCCTAAGATGTTATTTAAACCATCAATCATTCTTAATCATCTCTTGGTTGGCTTCTAATAAAATTGCTTCATGCATAATAGTTTAACGTATTTTAAACGACGTTCAAGCACATCTCGAAGAAGAAAGAATGAAAATGATGTTCAAACACAATTAATGAAAGGTTCAATCATTAAATAACGCTATAGATGTATGTAGGATATTTATTCCTACCTCTATATTGTTGAGAATTTATAATTAGATATAAATAAATTGTGAAAACTGAATTAGACCTAAAATTTTTATTAGAGCAAAAAAATTTAACAATCACAAAATCATCAAAATAATTAAGAGTAGGAAAGAGTAAGGAAAAAGAAAACGACACCGAAAAATATATATGTTCACTCCAAATTTGGGACTGTCCTAAAACTCGCGCTACAAAACTCTCCCAAATGGCCTAACACGGACTATTTAATTTTGATAACAATAAAAATAGAAGAAGAGAAACACAAGACTGATTTACGTGGAAAATCCTAGGCCAGGGAGAAAAAACCACGATTGAATCTTATTATTAAGTTACACTGAAATACAGAAAGACTGCTCAAATAAATAGATAGATAGGAAACCCTAGGCCCATAAATAAATTACAATAAACCCCTAGGGCAAACAAACCCTTTTTCGACACTCCCCCTCAAGTTGGGGCGTAAATATCGATCAAACCCAACTTGCTAACACAGTATTCAAAACTCTGTCTTAACAACCTCTTTGTAAGGACATCTGCAATCTACTGATTTGAAGGGATGTAGGGAATACATATGCTACCATTGTCCAATCTTTCTTTAATGAAATGTCTGTCAATCTCGACATGTTTAGTCCTATCATTCTAGACCGGATTGTTGGCAATACTTATTGTTGCTTTATTGTTGCAAAACAACTTCATTGGAAGCTCACTGTCTTGTCGAAGATCTATTACTACTTTCTCCAACCAGATCTCTTCACATATCCCCAAACACATGGCCCTGTATTCGACTTCTACACTACTTCTGGCAATCACTCCCTGTTTCTTACTTCTCCAAATGACCATATTGCCCCAGACAAACGTACAATATCCAGACATAGACTTTCTATCAACAGCAGATCCAGTCCAGTCTGAATCTGTATATGCTTCTATACCACGTTTACTAGACTTTCTGAATAGAAGACCTTTACCAGGAGTGCCCTTTAAATACCGTAAGATGCGTTCAACTGCTGTCATATGTTCTTCATAGAGAGCTTGCATGAACTGACTAACAACACTCACGGCATATGATATATCAGGTCTCGTGTGAGATAAATATATCAACTTCCCGACTAACCGCTGATATCTTTCTTTGCTAACCGGAGCTCCATTATTAACATTACTCAGTTTGACATTATACTCTGCAGGGGTGTCTACAAGTTTACACCCAGTCATTCCTGTTTTTTTTAGGAGATCTAGAGTATACTTTCGTTGTGATACAGATATACCCTCTTTCGATCGGGCCACCTCCATCCTAAGAAAGTATCGCAATTTTCTCATATCTTTAATTTCAAATTCTTCAGCCATCTTCGTTTTAAATCTTATGATTTCATCAGTATCATCACCAGTCAGAACAATGTCATCTACATACACAATAAGTACTGAAGTCTTTCCTGAACTCGACCTTTTTGTGAACAACGTGTAGTCTGAGTGCCCCTGATCATATCCCTGAACTTTAACAAACGCCAGGCTCTTGGCGACTGTTTTAACTCATACAGAGACTTCTTCAATCTAGAAACCTGATGGTTAAACTGATGTTCGAAGCCGGGTGGAGGGCTCATATAGACTTCTTCTTCGAGTTCTCCATTAAGAAACGCACTCTTCACATCCAACTGGTGCAAAGGCCAATCTTTATTAATAGCAACAGATAATAGCACCCGGATCGTATTAAGTTTGGCCACAGGAGAGAATGTCTCAGAGTAATCAATACCAATGGTTTGGGTAAAGCCTTTGGCAACCAGTCTCGCCTTATATCTGTCAATCGAGCCATCGGATTTGTACTTGACAGTAAATACCCATTTATATCCAACCGTCTTGTGCCCCTCAGGAAGAGTAACCTATTCCCATGTTCCATTTTTCTCTAGGGCTCTTATTTCTTCCATAACCGCAACCCTCCACTCGGGAGTTTCCATGGAAACTTGTATAGTACTTGGAACCATTACCATATCTAGACTAGTAGTAAGAGCCTTGAACTTAGGAGATAGGTTACTATATGTCATGTAACTATGCATAGGAAACTTTGTACGTGACCTAGTCCTTTTTCTCAAGGCAATTGGAAGATCAAGAGACGCATCACGGTTCTCCTTTTCTCCGCGTTGCTTACTGCAGTCAGTCGTCTAATCTATGGATATTTTGTCATAAGGATTTCCCACACAATCACCTTCCCTTCCACTATTCTCGTTTGCTAAAGTTATTTCTTCAGTGTTGTCTTTTCCATCAGTTTCTCCATCCTCTTCAGTTCCATCTATTTTCTCATTATCTGCATCAATCTCTACATCTCTATCCATTCTACAATTATCAGTCTCAACACAATCATCAATATCACAAACAGGGATATTCATATCTGGAACTGAGACCGAGTCAAACTCATGAACTGAAGCCAGAGAGGCGACAGGCGGCACTGTTTCCTTCCTGAGATTCTTCCTGTAGTAGGTTATCCAAAGAACTTGATTAGTGGGAAGAACAAGACTAGGAAGAATAGGGTTAGGATGTTCAGGTTCAGCCGACATCTATAGGGGATAGAGTACGAGGACCAGTTAGTCTCTTCACTAGGACACTCCCCTTGAAGAGGACTAACGGGAAAAAACGATTGATCCTCAAGAAAGGTGACATCCATGACACAAAGTATTTTCGAGACGAGGGATGATAACACTTGTACCCACGTTGATGGAGAGGATACCCAACATAGACACATTTCTGGGCACGAGGAGTGAATTTTGTACGATTGGAACCATAGGTATGGACAAAGACAACACATCCAAACACCCGCAGAGGTACGTCAGGAATTAACCGAGTGTTGGGATACAATTCTTTGAAACATTCAAGAGGAGTATGGAAGGACAAGACACGAGAAGGCATGCGGTTGACAAGGTGGCTGCAGTGAGGATAACATCGCCCCACAAATAGGAAGGAAGAGAGGTAGATATCATAAGGGAACGGGCGACCTCTACCAGATGTCTATTTTTCCTCTCGGCAACTCCGTTTTGCTAGGGATTATAGGCACACGAGTTTTGATGGATGATTCCTTTAGATACCAGGAAGTCCCGGAATGAGTTATTAATGAATTCACGCCCGTTGTCACTTCGTAAAATTGCAATTTTTGTGTTGAACTAGGTTTCGACGGTCGCATAAAATTGTTGGAAAACAGAGGACACCTTAGACTTATCGATCAAAAGGAAGACCCAGGTCAATCTGGTGTGATCGTCAATAAAGGTGACGAACCACCGTTTGCCTGTAGAGGTAGTGGTAGGTGAGGAACCCAGACATCACTATGGATAAGATTGAATGGTTTGGACGGCTTGTAAGGTTGAGAGTGAAACGAAACACGACTCTATTTAGCCCGGATACACACATCACACTGTAAGGATGACATATTAATATTATGAAATAAATGCGGAAAGGGGTACTTTATATATTGAAAACTGGGATGTCCCAGACGGTAATGCCATAACATAAAATCAGTTTCAACAACAGAGAAATTCAAAGAAACAAAACTAGTCCTATAATCATCCTTAAAGGAAGTTTCATCAGTCAGGAAATAGAGCCCTCTATTGTGCCGGGCAGTACCGATTGTCGTCCCCGAGCCCAGATCCTGAAACAAAACAATATCAGGTGAGAAAACAGTCTGACAGTTTAAGTCCCTTGTAATTTTACTAACAGATAGTAAATTATATGAAATTTTAGGAGCATGCAGCACATTACGCAATATCAAACCATTAAACGAAGACAGATGTCCTTTCCCTACGACAAGGGCAAAGGAGCCATCGGCGATTCTAATTTTTCCGTTGCCGGCACTCGGGTGATATGAGATAAAATGATCAGAAGATCTGGTCTGAAGATCTGTTGCTCTAGAATCCACAATCCAAGGTTGTTTACCATTAATGTTAATAAAGCCAAAAGACTGAGTCGTACTTGAGTGTGCAATTGCACTGACCCCAACAACACTTAAGTTACTCTGGCTGTCAACTTGAGGCGGAGTCAAAGTCTTGTCATTTGCCGAGTCGCTGGCCAGAGCATAACCAGAACCAGTCTTGTCCTGTGACTGGCGTCGTTTGTAATTTTGAGGTTTCCCATGAAGCTTTCAACATTGGTCTTTCGTGTGCCATGGTTTTTTGCAGTGCTCCCAGATAGCTAGAGGTTTCTTGTTACTATCTGATCCATGACTTGGTGGCAAAAGTTGCAGCCTCAATAGACATAACAACTGAAATATTCATGGCCTTAGACATATCTTCTTCGAGGCGTATTTCAGAGCACACCTCCCTCATTAATGATGTAGGGCGTTGACCCAAAATCCTGCTGCAAACACCGTCATATTTTGGATTTAACCCCGCCAGAAAATTGTACACTCGATCAGCTTTCTTAAGTTTGGAATACTGCGTTCCATCAAATGTACATCTCCAGAAAATCTCACGGCATAAGTCCATTTCTTGCCATAACAAGGACAATTTGTTGAAGTATGACGTGACGTCCATAGCTCCTTGTTTACATTCATGAATTTGTTTGCGTAAGGTATATAGGCGGGATGCTTTCTGCTTCTGCGAATACAAATGCTATACTGCATCCCAGATCTCTTTGGCAGTCGCCGTATAAAGTAACGGTCTGCCAATTTGAGGTTCCATGCTACTCACCAGAACTAATCGTAGAAATGAATCTTTTGCTCTCCAAAGACGCTCGTGAGAACTACCGGGTTCAGGTTTGGCTATCTCCCTAGTTAGATAGCCAAATTTCTATCTTTCTTCCAAAGCCATTCGTATGGATTGAGACCATGAAAAATAATTTTCGCCATTCAACTTTTCTCCAATTATAATCCCTGCAGAAAGTCCTATTGATCCAGATAATAAATTTGTAGCAGGTAAAGAATGGAAAGAGTTTACTAGGTTCTCAGAGCTTAGCTGTAAATTTGACGATTCCGGTTGAACCATTTTTGAGTTTGTACCAAGAACCGACCCAAATTCAGCGAGCTGTTGCTGGAGGAAAACAAACCTGCTTTTAATCTCATCAGAACATGCCCCGGTCAGACCGGCCGAAGAGTTCGTGGGAAAAAAACCGGATCGACGTCACTGCAGTCAGAGAAGACCGACCATCCTACCCCCGGAAGTTTCTGGTCAAAAAACGCCATCGATTGGTCGCGCAACCCGGTGTGGTCGACTGCCCTAGGGTTCGAAGTCACGACTGAAAGTTCATCCGAAGTCACGACGGCTGGGAGCTCTCGTCTGGGTTGTGCGAAAACTTCTGGAAGATCGATCGGCTTGTTGTGCGCGAAGGGTCCAGGCCAATCGGTGGTCTGATCGTCATCAACGGATCTGAATAGTCGCCGAACACCGTCTGGCTACGACTGGACCTGGCCGAAAATCGGACAAGGTTGGATCCGTTCGCCGACCACTATCTACACTTGAGATGTCGGCTGGTCTGCGGTTGAAGGGTGGCTAGGCATCGCTCACATCTGGGTGAGACCCGATCTGTCCACCGACACTCATTTGTTGGAGGAGGCGAGGTAAAACAGTCTCTAGGTATTGTTGGATAGCTTCCTTAATTGTGTCAACCATCTCAAAATTTTTTGTCGAAGGAGACTCATCAATGGTGGCTAGGGTTTCGTCTCCGTGCTCTGATACCATGATAAAAATAAAAATAGAAGAAGAGAAACACAAGACTGATTTACGTGGAAAACCCTAGGCTAGGGAGAAAAAACCACGATTGGATCTTATTATTAAGTTACACTGAAATACAGAAAGACTGTTCAAATAAATAGACAGATAGGAAGCCCTAGGCCCATAAGTAAATTACAAATAAACCCCTAGGGCAAACAAATTCTTTTTCGAAAAATTTCATATACCACAGCTCGACATTTTGAAATTAACAATAAAAAGAAACTTTGAACCCAAGAGGAAAAAAAATGTTACCTACGCATCAAAAGAATTGAACAAAAAAAATCTCCATGGAAACCCTCAAATTTTTTCTCTTCAGCAGCGTGAAAGCACTCGGCCAACTTCAAATTTTTCTCGTTCTTTTTTTATTTTTTATTTCTAGGGTTAGAGAAAATCCCCGCAGGGTCGAGTTCCTTATTTGACCGAGGATGGGGGTCAAATCGGGGATCCTAATCGGGTCCCCAATCGGGTATGGGACGGTTTTTTATTTTTTAATATATATATATATATATATATATTATCTTAAAATGGAAAAATCAGAAAAAAGAGAAGGATCAGAAAGGAAAACAACCAGAAGCTTCAGTGGTTGAAGGGTCCTACTTCTATTCTGATGCCTTAGTCTCAACTATAAACAAAACCAACCAAATAAAGGAAGGAACTCTTATACAAGAGAACCATTGAGCGGAAGCAAGGTCGTTCCAAAAACCATTGTGAAAGAACAAACATTTACAAACATACAAGAACAGTTATGCATCATCGAGTTTTGTTACAGCATGCTTTTCATTTAAAACTAAAGGGAATCGAGCGACATACATTTGAAAAACTCTGCTTCAAGTATTCCCTTGATCTACACCAGTCACGGGTCCCAAAAAACTCGATCAATTTCACGAACACAATGAAAAACCAATGAAAATCACGAACTGTCAGATCCTAGAACACTATCGAGTAAGACTCGATCCTCGACCCTCAAACAGAAACACTCGACATTACCAAGAGACTACGTTGGTATTCTCAGTGTGAGAATCAAGGAAGTGTGAGCTCTATGTGAATTTGGTAGAGGGAAGGAGGAACTCAATGATCGAGTAAATGATCGAGTAAGTGGGAAAATGTCTAAGTCTATCGTATAGATTGGGTACTTGATCATTTAGTAAACGAGAAGCTGTCGTCTAGTAAACTCAATGCCACATTGTTCACTCTCTCAAAGGTTATTGTATAGCTTTTCTTTCAACTCGATTGAATGTGATACCTTAATGAAAAATGAAAACGAATTTCACTTTTATTCTTTAGTTATTAAAACTGATAGTAACTTCCCACTCAAATGGTTAAAGGAGAAAATAATAACCAACCAAACAATTATCTTATAATTGTTTTATTATAAATAAATATAATAACTAATTTATCATATTATATTTATAACCTATAGTTTTAATATCACTTCATATATAATATTTAAACCATAGTTCTTTTTCTTCTTTATTGCATTTAATCAAAATCATATTTATATTAATTCCTTCAATTAATGCATCTAATATATCAAATCAATTATATCATATATAATTGAATCAATTTAATTATATCATATATAATCAAATTCCCTCTTGTTAATTTGAACATTTCAAACTAACCCAAAAACTTATTCTCAACATGAAGAGCTACCAAGGGAACCTTATGAACCTGTAGCTTGAAGCTCAAACCGTACGTGAATGACCAACTAAATTATTTAGACACGATATCCACCATCGTTAACTGTCAGGCATTCCACTAAAAACTGATAGCTGCACTCTTCGCACTACAGATATATTTCTGTGTCCATTGGATATAACCAATCAACAGTATGATGACCCTTCACAAATCGCTTGTAAGTACAGTTGGACCAATTTACCGTTTTGCCCCTGTAGTTACATCTAACTCCTTAAGTACCACTGATTCCTCTAATGAACAATACATCATAGTCTTACTATGAGTGAACACTTCTTAGGTCATGAGAAGGTGTGGCGCCACATTGTTCAACCCTAAAATTAGCCCTTAATGGAGCAATCTATCTACTTACCCCTACTTCGGGGAAGAAGTGAATTCCGTCTTGTGTAGCTAAGTTTTCAACTTCCCAATCAGACGAATCTCCAAAGTG